>NW_028187012.1:1357259-1505066 GCF_003343005.1 Rhea americana | reverse complement strand
TTTTTTTTCCTTTTTTTCCTTTTTTTCCTTTTTTTCCTTTTTTTCCTTCTTCCTTCTTCCTTCTTTTTTCATACATTCACAGTGGTAAAGAGCTGGCTGTGGTAAGGAAAAGGGTAGACAAAACAAAGATGGAAGCAAAGAGGAAAACAATGCTTTCTTCCCCATTTTAAATAATGCTTTATCAGCTACTTCATTTAATAGTGCAGGCAAGCTAATAGGAAAGCCGACTGAAAATGAAAAATAGCATAACAGTTGAAATTGTTCATTTATTTGAACCTGAAGACTTTAAATGCACATGTAAAACATCAGAAAATGATGAAAAATATTTTTCCTAAGTGCTTTTAAAGTATAATAATCCGAAATAGGTATTTTAATCTAAAGAGAGAAAGGCATAAAATAAAAGCGTACTTTTTAAAAAGGCAGTGTATTACTTTAACATTATAATTGAATTCCATATTTAATTGTAATCCGAGAAGAGAAAATGATAGGAAATTGACCTCAACGCAGAAGGAACTCCGTGGAGTGAAGCTCTGTGGCCTCTTTTTCTATGACTTATAAAGGACATTCTCTTTGTTTCTTTTTTTGATTTTTTACCTCTTCTATGAAAGGGTAAAATGTTTGACAAGAAAAATTACTAAAAATCTTTCTCACAGAAGAACTTCTACAGCTTTTGGAATAAAACCTCTAAGCTTCCACTCGCCTATGAGTATTTAGAAGCATATTAAATTTTGTTGTGAAAGAATTGCTACAGATGTTTAGTTCTGAGTTCTCTGATAGCTGTAGATAAATTAAACTTTTAAGAGAATAGTAGCTAGGGCTACTGAGAAGCTAAGTATCTAGGTATAAATACGTGTGTATGTATGTATATGAAAGCTACATTAGTCTGAAAGCCTGTTCTCCCTTTCTGTGTATAAAAAGAGTTTCACTGTCTGCTTTAGCATTGGTTATTTCACAGAGTACTTTTAGATGCTCTATACTATTTTAACTACCCATTAGCACTTACACATTGAGTCATGTGATAGTTTTGTATAAAAATCTACAGAAATATGAGATGTTTTATGTATAAACAAATGAGAATGGGGAGAAAACACAATTTGAAGTAGAAATAGCACATATTAAAATACAACCAGAAATTACTGAAAGTAAACTGTAAAGCAAGAATGGCAAATATATTTTCTAAGAGCATTTATTGAAAGTCTGTTGAAAATTCAGCCTGAACAATATCTGTGAAATTCTGTTCCTTCTTATTATTTCAGTAAATACAGTCTGTGCAGATTGTTTGCAGTACAGCTTACCTGATCGGATAGCAAATATTTTCTGTCGACTTCAATAGTTTGATTTTTGTCCAGAAAGAATATTCTGCAGGAAGTATCACATATAGTTAAGGTAGATATTAGGGTAGCCCGAATAGGGGCTATAGTATGGATAGAGGTGCTTTCAAAATAAGAACCTGCATATACTGATGACTATACATGAGGAACAATCTGAGGGCAAAGAATACCAAGAATAAGCAGTATAAATTTGAATTAAAATTGACTTAAATGAACTTATTAAATATTTAAAACCATGTAAGTCATGAATCAATACAAAGAAGTTTAGAGCTTCATTGGAGTGGAATAATACATATATGAAGGTCGAAGTCATATTAGTGCTGTTATTACCACGTCATATATGGTACTGGTGAACTGGAAAAATCTGCTGGGGCTTGTTCTGGTTATTTTTAAGAATAATTTCAGAGATATAGCTGTTTATCTATCAGTTAAGAGCCATGATAAGATTATGTATTTTATGTAAAGTAATTTTCTTCTTTATCTTTGTAGATGTTGATGAATGCCAAGCTATCCCAGGAGTCTGCCAAGGAGGAAATTGTGTTAATACAGTTGGTTCTTACGAGTGCAAGTGTCCTGCTGGTCACAAACAGAATGAAGCAACTCAGAAATGTGATGGTGAGTRAACATTATTAGAGCACTTATACAAAATAAAAAAAAGCATCAGTCAGTAGTAGTTTAGAGTCATCATTAAAGCTCTTTGGTAGTGAAAGAAAAAATTCTGAACAGTTGCAATGTCTGGATAGCCATAACAACATTGTTCTATACTTTATGTTTCTTCATATTCATCGTCTGTTTCTGTTTTGCTGTCCATACTTTGTTTTAGAGATTTTTCAGTCTGACTTGTCCGTTTGGGTAAAGATAGTATTTATCCGATTTTTAAATTTAAAAGTATAGATAAAGTGAATCTGCAGACAGTATGTTACAGTAATTGGGCTATTAGGATTTTGTTTTTTCAAAAATGTCCAAAATATTCTAATATGGATAGATAGAGTCAGCTTATTGACTGAAGTATGAAAAGCAAATACGGCTGATTTGGTARCAGGTTTAAGCAACTACTCCTACATGCAATTTGTGTTGAAGAGGAGCTTAAGTTAATAAGTACATAGCAAATGTCCTTTCTGAGATACAAGCAGGGGTTTGTGCTTCATTTTACAGATTAAATTGAGGCTGAAACACTTCAAATAGGGCAAGTTTTGATTTAACTAACAGCAGAAATCCTATGTAGTTTAAAGCAATGTAATAGAAAAACGGTAAGTACTTGTGGTTTTGATGAAGACTACGCTGTGGTAATTTGAGCTGTTCATCTGAGAGATACTGCAGTAGTTTGTATAAGTTAGATATTTATGGCAATGAAATTTGCCAGAACTACCTATTACCTTCTGATGTACATCATTGTTTCGTGATTTGAGTCAACTTGCCACACCTTCAAAAGAAACTAAAACTGTGGAAGTTTATCCAAACCAGTCAGTGAAGATCCCTTCATATTTAAATTACATAGATAAGAAGACTGCTTGTTCAGGGTTTTTGGCTTGTGATTAAGCAGCAATTTAAATATGCTACCAAATTGTATTATAGTTGGATTCAGTTTCAAACAAACAATGTGGCTTGTAGGTTATTTCTGAAGTTGTCTCAGAATTTTCTTTAGTTTTGCATACAGTGCAGACTTTTGTCATGTTTTAGGGGAAATGCGTGTGGGTCCTCTTCTAAATACTCTTGTTTACAAAGCTTTTTACAGAAAATAGAGCTGCTGTCATAGAAATAGAGCTGTGAAGGCTTTTCTTATTAYGGCTGAAGAGAAATAGAAGCAGCTTGTGTGCATGCCTGGGCACATGTATTTGTACATGAGTATGCTGATCGATGTCAAGCATATGCACAAAGGTTGAGGGCACTGCAACCAGGGTACACAGGTACAAGAGGGATGCATCAGGGTACATGCAGGTCAATTTGAACCATATTAGAAGTCAGGGAATACCAGGAACCTTTCTGAGACTGGGAGAGAGAATCTTTCCTGCTGTGAAGACCTATGTAGAGCAGTAGAACGATATGACCCCATGTCCAGAACCTTCTGTACAGTCTAGGGAGAAACCAGAAGGCACCAGGTAGGAGGAGGAATTCTCCAAAAGATGYCTAAAATGTGAAGCTGTAATTAGACCCATTTCCATTGGTAGAATTAAATCCAGGACATCCTACCAACCTGGTGCTAAATGACAACCTGTTAGGAAAAGGGCTAGGAATAGAACAGACAGCACATCTTAGAAAAATCTTTAATTTTTCTGAGGCAGACAGAATGAGAATGGAATCATAGGCGAGATGTAATGGGATTTTTCTTGCCAGGGAACAGAACAATAATAAAGACCTGGGTAGGATACAAGAGATTTGTAGGCCTTCCCTGAGGCATCAGCATACAGGAAGGAGAACTGTAATTAGAGAAAAAGGAAGACAGAAGGGGACTTTGTTTTCCCCTCACAATCTCTCCTTTGGGATTGCATGTGTTGGGAAAAGCAGAAAGGAGGTAACTGAGAGTCTCAGCTGCTGCTGCTGGTTCAAGAAAAGAACATCATAGTTATGAGCCTGTGACTCTTGGCTTGGTTTCTTTCTCCTCTTCATCTGTGTGGAAGGAAGTCGAAGGACCGAGCATCCCTCTCCGTCCTTCTCTAACTGCTAAAACCTCAGTTGCTGTTCGGTTGCTTGCACCTGGGTTACTGACTCTAATTCACAACTTCCTTTTTGTTTCCTTGTTGAGCGGTATTGGCAGAGGTAGCAGCTACCATTTCTGTGCCTGCATATCACTTGCCATCCATGATATGTTTAACTCCAGCAGAACTGATGAAGCTTGCAGTACAGAAAGCGAGAGAGGCCCCAAACTGTGATTACCRCTCTTCTGTGGTAATTGGAAACCAGATGAGGGGAAAGGATAAGAACCACTGCTTTTGAGAAATTGTTGCCTGCTATTCCACTGAAGGGTTCCTTCGGTGCCATCGGTTCGTAGATGCTCTGTATTGCCTTGCTCCTGCTTTGTGTGATCAGGGCAGGGTGGCTTTAAAAGCTGTTGCGTATCAGCATGTGAAAATTCTGTYAAGGCTGGAGCTGAGCTAGAGCAGCTTGTCATGGTAAATTCTCCTTCTTTTCAAGGTGAATTGTCAAAAGTTTCACAATGGTTTTCTTTTAAGTCAATGTTTTCGTTGCTCAGGATGTTGTAGAATGTATTTAGAGGAAACGTTAGTAGTAGCTGAATCAGAGCACAAAATAGTAATAATCCAACACTTGTTTCTATGTACTTTTTCTCTGATAATGGGTTCTAATTATTTGGAAAGGTAAACTGGAAATTATTTTTAACCACTATGTATGACTTAGTTTATGGCTTTAAAGATTTATAACAATATGTCTGCACAGGCACTGCATACTAGTTCAGAMAGGGTGCTGTACAGATACGCAACTTACAGACCAGAACTAAGTTGCATCCCACTAGCTCAAAGCACAGGCCTAGTGAACTTAGGGGTTCCCTTAAATGTGGCATGTGTCTTACATAATTCATTTAGTAAGTATCTTAATACTATCATTAGCTCCTAAGCAATTCACTTCTGTAACAGTGGCTACACAGCATTTAGCAAGTGAATAAACATTCACTGCTTGATATTTTCTTTGTATAACTGGCTATTTTTAACCATAATTTTTGTGTTATATGGGATATGCAACTACAAATCCTGTTACTGTGGTTTTGAAAAATTCTGGCGGCACRGTTTATCTTTCTACAATTCTTAGTACAATTCTAGCCTGCGTTTGATGAATATCAGAACATAAACTCCACAAAACTCAGATATATTTACTTTTAATCATACCACCAAAGGTATTCTAATGTAAGGGAAAACAAATATTGAATATTTTCTAAAGTGCAACTGTGATGTCTCATTCAAAGAGAGGATTTGAAGTTATTAGAACAAACTCTTCATTTCAAAGTGGAAGCAAAGACAGCTGTAATTGCTAAACAAATTTGTAGTGTATTTGATTGTATTGGCAATGTATACCTTAGATATGTATGTTTTGTTGTTATTACTTGGCTCCATGTTTTCAATTGCAGCGCTTTTCATTGGAAGGCTTTTGTTCAAACTGGAATTCTTTGAATTGCAGTTGTTAATTTTAGCAATGTTCTCTCAGTTTCAGGATGTTTAGAACTTCTTAGAGTATTAATTTTAAGTGATGCTACAGAGTACCTTTTACCTTTTGTGATGAATACTTGTCATGGTTCATTAGAGGTGGACTTACTTTTTTGAGTCTCTTAATCATGGTACATGCATTTTTATTCCATGAAACTTGTACAACAGGAGAAAGGCAGTAGAGTTTTTACCCAAAGCAAGCGCTGTGGTGTTAATTCTAAAACATCTATATATTTCTARTATGATAAAGTGAGCATCAGAGCAGTGACAGCACAGATGTCTATTACGATGTTCTGCTTGTTCTCAAATCAGTAAATTAAATGCCTGTTCAGATGATGTCTGTAATCAGCCTATGGCTGTGCTCGTGTTTTTTTGATGTTAACCCTAGAAGAGCTCCATAGGAAGGAGATATGTTGCCTCCTCCTTCCAGACAGGGATGGAGTTAAATACACCAAATAGATGTATTGATGGAGGTCCAAAAAATGTAGGTCTTCCATGATGCTTGTCAGATCTAGACACTGTTCTAAAGTGGTAACTCTAATRTGGTATGTCAGCTGGATCTTAAATACATTGTGCTAAAAAAACCATCAGCAAAATAAATCAGTATTAGAATAATACAGGCAAATAYTGAATATATTCCAAAGTGGGCAAGTCTTCAACAAGATTTATTGGTCTGAAAAACTCATTTCCTTCTTATTTTCTGTTGATCTACCTGGTGGAGAGAGTGAATGCTCCTCTTAATCTGCCAAGGTGTCCTCATTCTTTCTGTCTCCTCCCAAGGAGAGTTTCAGAGTTTAGAAATAGAGTAGGAAGTAAAAACTGCCATTACCTTAGGTGTAACTAAACCAGAGTCTACAAACACCCATTTTCTTCATCCTAACTCAAAAACCAGAACACAAATTCATCTCCCTTCATTTGCAGATAGAATATTACGATAAAACTCTGACATCATTGGAATMGATGAGATGTGGAGATGACTGGCGTATATGGCCAGAGTTCTGTGATGGACTGGTGGTCTTTTAGCAAAGACAGGCAGAGGAGAAGAGGAGGAGGGGTTTGCCTTTTACACAAAAGAGCAGGTTGAATGCAGAGTTCTACAAAACAGGCTCGAGGCTGATCGACAGCTTGTGAGTCAGGATCAGAGAGGTGGCAAAAAAAGGGTAATGTTTCAGTGAGAATTTGCTATAGACCACCTGATCAGGATGACAAAGCGGATRAACCTTAAGCAATTTAGATCACAGTTGTTTGTTCTTATGGGAGACCAACCTCCCTGAAGTCTGCTGGAATGACAGCATAGTGGGACATGAGCAATCAAGAGTTTTTTTGGATGGTATTGGGACCAACTTCTTGATGCAGATACTAGATGGCTCTAGCAGAGATGACAGTCTCCTGGAGCTGCTACTCAACAAACGAGAAAGAACTGGTTGAAGATGTGGTATGGCAGCCTTGACTGTAGTGACCATGAAATAATGGAGTTCAAGTTCCTGAGGAAAGTGAGGAAGGAGAGTATCAGAGTGAAGATTCAGGACTTTGGGAGAGCAGACCTTGACATATTCTGGGAACTGGTAGTTGGGATTCTCTGGGAAGCAGCTCTGAAGAGAGTTGGTAGTTCTTTAAGAATAACCTCCTCCTAGCACAAGGGTGGTCCATCCCAACACTCATGAAAATGAGGAGACTTACCAGGAGATCGGTCTGGCTAAAGAGGGAACTCATGACTGAACTCCAATGCAGAAACGTGTATTGGAGGTGGAAACTACAGACTACTAAGGAGGAAATTGGAAACACGCAGGGATGATGTTAGAAAAGCCAAAGCTCAGCTAGATTTGAAGCTGGTAAGGAACAACAAGAGTATCAAGAACAGCTACTCCTACTGCCTTAGCAGTAATAAGAGTGAAAAAGGAAAATGTGGGCCCGCTGCTGAATGGGGTGGATGATTTAGTGGCAGTGGATGCAGATAAGACTTGGGGTATTCATTGCTTTCTTTGCCTCAGTCTTCACTGATAATCTTCCATGCCTTTTTGCCTATAGACAGGGTTCAAGGAGGAGAGGAACTACCAGTAGTAGCTGAGGATGGAGTCAGAGATCTTATGTGAGAACTTGACCCATAGAAGTCACAAGCTGCATCTGAGGGTGCTGAGAGCACTCTCTGAAATCATTGTGAGGCTGCTCTCTATCACCTTTGAAAGGTCATGAAGGTAGTAGCTGGAGAAAGGCAAACACTGAATCCTTTCTCAGAAAGTGCGGGAAGGATGATCTGGGGACCATTAGACTTTTTAGGCCCGCTTAAAGTCCCTGAGAAAATCATGGAGCAGGTCTCCCAGGAAGCCATTTTTGGTCAGGTGAAGAAAAAGAAAGAGGTGACTAGGAGTAGCCAGCATGACTCTATCACAGGTAAATCATGTCTTACCAGCCTGGTTGCCTTCCATGATGAAACCTAATTGCCTTCTATGGTGAAATGTCATCCACCTTGACTTTAAAAGGCTTTAAACGYGGTCTCCCACAGCATCCTTGTATGTGAGCTGGATTGTTAGAGTCTAGATGTGTGGACTACTAGAAGGATGAAAAACTGGCTGGATTGTCTGGCTCAAAGGATAGTGATTAAAGGTTTGTACTCTTCCTAGAGGTTACTAGTGGAGTTTCTCAAGGGTCTGTTCCTGGATCTAGCCTGTTTTAACACATTTGTTAATGTCTTAGAGGGGGAGGTAGAATTGCCCTTACATCAGTTTTGCCAATGACACCAAACTGTGCGTGTGCTGGGGGGGAACAGTGAATGTGCTCTTGGGCAGGGCTGCTGTCGAGAGGAACCTAGGCAGGCTGGAGAAATGGGATGACAGGAACCTCAGGGAGTTCAACTGGACAAATACCAGGTCCCACACCTGGGACAGTCTGACCTTCTGCAGTGGAAGGCTAGGCTGGGGAAAATGATCATTCCCCTTTGCTCAGCACTCATTTGACCACATCTGGAATGCTGTATCAAGCTTAGGGCCCCCAGTAGGAGGAAGATATTGATAAATTAAAGCAAATTCAGTGCAGAGCCACCAAAAAGATCAGTGAGCTGAGGCACTTGCCCTCTGAGGAGAGGTTGAACAGGTTCATTCAGTTGAGCAAAGAGATGGCTGGGTGTCGGGGGGAGGTCCTAACAGCAGCTTTCCCAAGGAGATGATCAAGAAGATGGAGCCAGGCTCTTCTCAGTGGTGCACGGTAGGAGGAAGGAGAAACAAGGGGCATAAGTTGAAACCAGAAAGTTTTTGACCGGATAAAGGGAAAAAATGCAGTATATTGATAATTAAGCACTGGAATTGGTCACCCAGAAAGACTATAAGGGTATTCAAGACCTGAACAGAGAAAGCCGTAAGCAACTTTATCTGAATTGAGTATTGTCCCTGGTTTGAGCAGGATCTTTGGCTTGGAGGACTTCCTGAGCTCCCTTCCAAACTTTCTGTTTTTGTGTTTTAATTGTTGGGTGTTTTTTTTTTTTTTTTTGGATACTGCGCTTGAGAATAGAATTGACTTTAGACACCTAATTAGTGTCAGCTGAATTGTCCCAGGTAGGTTGTATGCTAATGCTTGAGGTTTTGTTTTTAATTAAAGATATGTACTATTTTTCTTTCTTTTTGCATGATATGTATAATAGAAATGAAAATGAACTTAACAGCTGAGTTCAGCCTTTGAGGACTATATCTAGTAGTAAACTTCTGGATTGATTCAGATAAGATCCAAACTGTAAGGACAACCATATTGTACTCTTCTCCCGGCAAAGTTAGGAAACTAAAAGAAAATTAATATGTTCATAGAAAATAATACTTCAAAAGTTCTCTGTTCAAAATACATTTAAAGTAACTTTTTTTCCAAAAGAGAATAAATTAAAATCATCCATTCTGAACATAAAAAGCATTTTAAAACAAATTAGGTAATTTTTATTTGTTTAATCCTTTAAAAATACAAAATTGGTGTCTTTTTGCTTACTTTTTTAATCGATGCTTTAAAGAGGCAGATTTTCAGCCTGGTTTGGTGTGTGTGTGGCTGGATGTTGGCGTATTATTAGTTACTCTGGATGGCACTGTATACAAGTACTTGCAGGTGTTTATATTGGCTGGTTGTAGATCAGAATTTTGTACACGTTACATGTCTGCCTGGCATCAGCATTCTGTTTGAGTGCCAGGAGAACTTACTCAAAGAATATATCTCCTTCTAGAAAGAGTAATTAAAGTATTCTTTGCATTCTCCTTTCTTAACTCATCTGAAGCTCTACTTAACTGTTAAAAATGATATTTAACAGTTCTCCCTGAGAGCACCCACAGGGAAAGGCAAATATCTCTTTAACGTGTATCTGGTTAAAGCTTTGTGATGCTTAAAGGACATGGTAGAAGTGAATCATTCGCAGTCAGAAACATTTGCTGTTATTTCATATTTGGGTAATCAGTGGTGTCTGATTTCCTGCTTGGCTGGCATCTTACTGCAGAACAGGTCATGTGCCTTGGCTTTATTCCATGTAAGCCTCTGCCATTTTACTCTCTTGCAGAAGTTTGATACTAATTAGTCCCAGGGCACAGCTTCCCCACCGAGGTCTATGTAGAAAGAAAAAAAGAAGAGAAAAAAAAGAACACTGTATCCAGGTTGTACTATTTTTTACATAACACTAGAAAAACTGTTACTTGTCCCTTTCCCAATGCTTCACAGCCAAGATGGTAATGCCAAGATAATACCATGAAAATACCAGGGTAATGCCATGCTTAGATATTTCCAAGAAAGCTGCAGCAGAAAGTAAAAGCCAAGCCATAGTTCTATTTGGTCTTCCCTTTTTTTAAAAAAAGAAAGGCTTTGATAGTTCATAATCTGTCAATGTGAGATTTATAGGATAAAACAAGACCTAGTTCTTCAGAAGATTACACTTTAAATTGAGTGAGTGAAGTTACGGGTTTTGTGTATGTGGATTGGGCCTTTGGGAAAGATACAAAGAATTGGTCTGCTATGGAGTTAGAACCTGTGTACACAAAACTGATTTAATAGAAACTTCGTTGTTTTRAAGGTGATTTTGATGTAAAATACTATACAGAACTGATTGTGCTACCGAGTATTCTGCCCACTCCTTTCCCTTCCTTAAGTATGGAAAACAAGATCAAATTCAATTTGCTGGTTACAAAGGACAAAATCCAAGCTGGAGTCAGTTACCAGGCAAGGCTCCAGTTTTCAGAGGGAGAGATTGGAATCTTACATTGACTCTGTAGGCCTTTTTTATTTAACAGTAAGTCTTCTACTTAATAGGGAGGGATTTCAGATTCCCTGCTATAACCTTAAACATCCAGATGTACTTTTGTGGGTTAGAATTTTTCTCTTACTTTTTTTTTTCTCCTGGAAACAGTAACTAGAATAAGTAGGAGTGTTCGTGTCATGCTTTTTGTGCCATAATGGATATTGTTAGAACTGTGCCAAGCAGTAAATAGTTTTTGTTTTGCTAGACTATTTGCTTGCATTATATTCCCATTTTTCAGTAGAGATCAGTAAAAAGAGATGTATTCTGTTTATCAGATAAATTTTGAGCCTCAGATTACAGTTTACTGACACTAGAATTACAGAAATCAATTTTATATCAGTTAAAAGTATTTAAAGGATTTCCAAAGCATGTGAGACCAACTTGTGTGYGAATTTGTGGGCAAAATACGTGTATATGCCCTCATAGGTAGAAATGTCAATAGATAGCTACTTGGGAAAATATGACCTTGAAATTTAATCCACTTCAGGATTAATTACGATTGACATTACTGCTTTTACTACTGACATTATTGACATTACTGCTTTTATTTATAAGCTTTTCTATATTACTGATTTATAAACTTTCCCCAGTAGTAAGGACAAGTCTTTCCACTACTGGGCAAGTCAGGGAAGGATCCAAGGAACAGACACAGAATGAAGGATTTTGGAAAAGACTATGACTAGGCTTGTACTAGATTCCAGATCACCCAAGCACTAGACTGATATCTTAATTAGCAGAAATACCCCTTTCTCTCCCCTTTTGTCCTAGGAGTTTTCATCTACAATATATTGAGTTCTCATTTTCTTTTTAGGAATGGAATACTGCCTATTTTTAGTATGTTGCCTTCCAATATTAATGGAACTTATGTGTGTGCATTGCTCAGAGAATTACATAGAGAAACAGAGATGAGAAATAGGCTTTCCACTGTGCTTGTCTGGTTTACATGTGAGGTGGTCTGTTGCTTGTTTGCACCTCAGAGATTTAATAAATGTGCCCTAATTATTCCTCTCAAATTGAAAATATGCCATGCTCCTTGACTAATTAGGTATAGCTACCCTTTGTAGTGAAAGGCACTCTAGGAGCTAGGATCCCTCGCGCTCTCTCCCACAGAGGTGTTGGCGCTGTGCTGTTGACACCAGAGCTCTCAGTCTCTATGACACAGGATCTTTATTTGTTATCAAAATGCAAGGAAGCTTTTTAAAAAAATACCATTCTATTTCTGGTTTTCCTCCTTTCACAACATTTAATTATACTGTGTAAGTATAATTCAGATTCTATACTACATGGTGTAAGTATAGACTGAGAACATTTTCAAGGAACGCTTTTTTGCAATTCAGAAGTTGAGACCCCCTTTTCTGGTAGTTTTAATTTAGTTATTCATAAAATCTTGCTTACTGTTGCAGTAAAAATAATGAATTCTTGCTGACAAATAGCCAGGCTAGGTTTTTTGGCAGACAGCTCATCTCTTAATACTCACACCTGCAAAATTTATTCCATACATTTAAAATTAGTTTGCACACTGAATGTGACCAGGTTTCCCATCTTAAGCGTGGCATCGGATCTTTGGAGCATTTTCCCCAAGACTGTTAATTTGCCTATTTTGGAGGGGGAAGGAGAGGAAGTTGAGTAATTTTTTTGATCAGCTGTCCTAAAAATAGCTCTTCCTGAGGTAAAGTCTCAGAAATTCCAGTCAGAGTTGACAAAGATCTTGTTAAAAGAATTGCATATGCAATGAATCAGAGAAGGGGAAAGAGACAGAGGTTTAGCTCAAAAAAAAAAAGAAAAAAAGAAAAAGAAAAAATCCACCAACTTGATGTTGCTCCAGCAAATAGGAATGTTATTCTTTCATGAGGGTTCTCCGTATTAACTAGTTACAAAAACGCGATCCTCATCGAGAGAAGACTGTGGAATCAGTCTTCTAGTCTGACTAAGGAGCCGAGACTTCAGGAAGGTGCTTCCTCTGTTTCCAGCTCCCTGCCGTTCTTGGACAGTGCTTGCAGGAGAGAGCCCTAGACAGCCTTCAGCTTCTGCGCCTGTAGCCAGATGAGAGGGCTGACCTATGGTTCTGCAGCTCTGCAGAAGTGGCTAACTGCTTCCTTCCTAYGTCTTTCACTTGCCAGTGCTACAACTCCAGCTACTCATTACCTAAGTGGGCTTTGTACTCTATAACCAACTAGTTTGAGTTTCAGTTTCCTGTAATAGAAGACCAAGCGTTCTGCTCATGTGTCTGTGCCAGAGTGAAAATGAATGAGAAACAGTTTTCAAGAGCCCACTGTTTTGAGTAGTCAGATTTTCATAGCTATATTTTTTCTTGGTTTTGCTATTTGTTTTCTTCTGTATAAGAATTGCTGTTGCATCTCAATTATAAAAAACAAAACAAATGCTATTAAAACTGCAAGATTAAGATCCAGTCTCTGGTGAGGTAAATGAGTGAAACAAGCTTTAAAAATATGATTAGTTGCTAGCACAGAAATTCTTGCATTTAATTTGCTCAAGTATCACTAGTGGCAGCTGCTACCACCTTTGTGCCATCTCTTTCATTCAGACAGTATTTCTGTAGTGGTTGATAACTTTGTCAAAGTTTGGGTGCCTCTGAACTTTAGAGTTGCTCTTGAATATATATTTGGAACCAGTACAGTAGTAAGGAAGATGAATAGTGTAGTACTTTCTTGAGATGGAAGGTATACTTCAAGAGATGGTAGAATAAGGGAGTATTTTTGCATGAGCTTCCAGTGACTTTGCCAACATGAAGGTGTTGCTTTCCAGAAAAAGTAAGCTGTTCCTACAGAATCCTCCTTTAGTCTAATTTTCTTGCCTTTCTGACACGTTGTTTCAGACTGTGTGTGTATGTGTGCGTGTGYGTACAAAAGATGATGCTCTTGTTTAAAAGAGTTTTAGCTTGTGAAAAATATGCACTGCTTGAAAGATCTCAACAAGGCATGCACCAGGTTCCGGTTCTGTTTTGATTTACACACATGGTTTCATTTCATGGGATTAAATTAGATGGTAAGCAGTTCACCACATTATATATATTGTCTTTAATATAGTAAATTAATGCAAGATTTCGGAGATTTCCTGGGAGATTATTTGGTTTTGATTTATACTATCATTTGGAATTCTGGAATCTCTGCTGCAGTTAGCTATGAAGTCTTATTGTGAAAGCATTATTTGTTTTAATTTACCAAAAATGACCCTTTGTTTTGTACATGCTTAAAAAGTACAGATCTCTAAAATGTGCACAATAATTATTACCATTTCTTAACTATTTTAATGTAAAATTCTGAACTTCTTGAGTCCTCCAAAATGCTTAAACAGTCTCATTAAAAAGTAATTTTTCACTTCCTCTGATTGCTCTTCAGAATGTAAAACAAACAACGAAAGTCACAAAGTACTTAAATGTATAAAGTACTTGCATAGTTTGAAGCATTGTTATATGTAAGACAAACGGTCTTTGCTACAGTGACACTCAAAATTATATGACAGCTTTCAAWTTTTTTTTTTTAGTATGTGCTCTATTCATACATTTGCTTTAATAACAAAATGTACTTTTCCACACAAAGTGGCGTTGTGCAAAACCTAGTTATCCTTTCCAGTACTTGAATGTCATCTGTAGATTCGTCTGTAAAGCGAGTTCTTGTGTGGACCTTTCTACGGTGGGGAGTTACTTTTTAATATAGACCCTGTACACGCCAGATCTTTCTGGCATGCCTCCTTTGTTTGGWGTTTTTGGTGTGGATAGTGTAGTGGGCGTGGAAGCACAGTATTCATCGTATAAAAGACTACTAAGGAACAGCATAGACTAAATTTCCTCAGACTGTCATTCATCTCAAGAGATTTTCTGGAGTACCAGGGCCAAAGAAAGGCTAGGTCTTTGTAGAAGTGCAGTGAGTGGTCTGTGAGATCCCAGGACTTCCTTATAGAGAATCTAAAGACCTTCTCAGTGTCATCACAAGAATATTTCTGACATATACTTTTTCTGGTGCTTCTCCTGCATTGTTTGCCATGAGACAGATAATCTGGGTTCAAAATGCTGACTTTTTAAAAAATTTTTGTTTTGCAGCATAGAAGAGTCTTAAATTAATTTTGCACCCAGAAGCTTAGAAACAAATTGAGCAAAAACTATGTCTATGACTACCTTTGGGATTAAACCATACAAAACGTATGTTGTCATACATTCCAACTGGAAAACATAATTCATCTCAAACTAGTTGGAAAATAGGTCCATGCTTTTCTATATTTTCTTAAAGTTCCTCCCAGGTTAAACCCGGGCCACACTTCACATTTATTGAAAGTCGCTCAAAAAGCAAATGTACAGAAGTCACTTAAAAACAAATCAGGTTCCTAAAATGACTCTAAAAATCTTCAAATGTCTAAAGATTGTTAAAGCAGTAAAATCAAGTGGTTACTTAAAATAATTCCTTTTTATATATGATTATGACACTTATAATAATTCCCATTGGCATTTCTTCTATTCCAACTTGCTCCACTATGCTTCTCACTTTTAACATTATAGTCAGACTGCCTCTTCCTGTTGCCTCTTATTGCCCCAGCACCTCCCAGTGATTCGAACGAGTACTGAGTGCCACTCCACCCTGTGCTCTCAGTTCTGTTGCTGGGTGCCCTAGCAGCCTCTTGTCACATACATGAAGCTCATTCATGAACTTGATGATATCTTACTTTATATATATTTATATGCAAAATGGAGTGTTTAAATGAGACCACCACTTTCAGTTACTGGAGGCATTTGAATGGATTAAAAATAACTGAAAAAAAGTACTAATAAGACATTCAATCTGTACTTCTGAAGAGACTGACCAAAATAATCTCTACAGTTAGAATGTTACAAGAAGGCTAGAAAGCAGTTAGATCTGATGAGCAAAATTTTTGTGGTCACAGAAGCTCTGAGTAGATGCAGAGCTGTCATGCTTGGCTGCTGTACCATCTTCCTTCATTCAGCTCAAAAGCAGGATGGATGTTTTGGTATCACATTGTAGCTGCTGCATGTTTTCTAGTGATCCTGCTCAGTATGTGTCATTCAGAGGAAGTCCCAGACTGCTCTAACATACTCTAGGACTTGGTGTGGTGTGCAGCTTGAACATGTAAGGAAAGCCTTTATTAGCTGGCAGACTAAATGACTTGCAAATGCTTCACTGACAGCAGCTTCCAAACAACTGCAATGCATTATTAAATCTGAGCTGAATAAAAAATTAATTTCAAAAAAACCTTCCCTCCTTATTTTTAAAGCAGTCTATGCAAATGTCTTATAATTATGCTATCTCTTTTCCTTTATTGGATAGATATTGATGAGTGCAGCATCATCCCAGGAATCTGTGAAGGTGGCGAGTGTTCCAACACTGTTGGAAGTTATTTCTGCATCTGCCCACGAGGATATGTCACATCCCCAGATGGCTCCCGCTGTATTGGTAAGAATTCCATCTAGTATCCATCTGAAAGCTCTCAAGATTAGTAGGGGAATTTTATAGGCAGCAGCAGAGCTTCTGTCCCAGTCTACCATTTCCCCAGGACTCTGTTGTGTTCTGATTCCCTGGCATCTATTCCTCAACTACTTACGATTCGTAACATCTTCCTCTGATGGTGATTGCTGCTGCAGAGACCTTTTTCTGGCTTGCAGATGCTTACATGTAGACTGTACTGTAGCCTGTAAATTCCTGCCTTAGATGTGTTTTCTTTTTTTTTTTGCCTTTTATTTCCTTCCTTAATTTTTTTTTTTTTTTTTTTTTTTTTTTTTTTTTTTTGTAGAAAAGAAGTAATGAATATCTCTGTTGTATGGGCAAGCATAAGAAATGTTAATCACATTTGTTTTGCAAACCTGCATTTGATGAAATCGAAGACTAAGCTCACTTTGATTCTAAATGAGCAAATATCTTCCCTTTCTTATTTGGTATTTCAAGTTCCATCTTACATAGTTTAAATTAAAGACCAGTATTGGGTGTGTGTATAAGCTTAAAAGGCATTGAATAGAGTATACTGTGTTGCTGCTAATTTGGGTAGAATGGATAATATAACAAAGCATATACTAAATTTCAGTAGATTGCAGCTTCTACAAGACAGTTTATTTAAAACTAGTTTTTATCTTATAAAAAAACCTATGTGGTTATTTTAACATGTGGTAATGCATATTATGGATCTTTTCAATATGCTTCTCTTTTACAGCTGCATGTGTGATGGTATAAACCATACTGATGAGTTAATGTCCTTTATGATGCCCTAATAATAGTGGGTTTTGTAGCTCTCGTATGGTTCTTCTTATTTCAGATTTCTCAAAGCACTTTGTTCTCATGTTATAGAATGGAAAATCTGAATTATAAAGAACTAATATGATTTGCCAAAAACGTGATTTCACATTAATAATTTTTTGCACAGTGTAGTCAGTTTTTGTTACCCAGGTTCATTTTAGGAGTACCAAGTTGCAAATGTATTGCGTCTAGCTTCAGAGATACTGAGAACCTATTATTTCCAATATCTTCAAAATTTGTGGGGGCTTTGGCATGTTTTACAACACAGTTCCTAAAGTTAGCTCATAAAACCGACTGCACACAAATCACATGCCCTCATCTGCTTAGGGAGACCCTTGTGTCACACAGAATCCTTCTGTTAAATGAACATGTGTGTGAAAGTTCCTGTGCTCTCAAATGTTTACACTATTGGAATAAAATCTGTTTGCATTACTTAGGAAAAAAAGGCAGAATGAAATCCTTATTAATATGAATTACTTTCTTCCCAATTTAAGACAAATATTTGCTTTTAGTTAAAATACTGAGATACAATTAGTTATTATGATTAGTTYCATATCTTTCTAAATTTGCTGAGATTTCTTTTCCCAGTCAGCACTCAGGAGTCTGGCAGTAAAAGATGTAGGATGCGCCCTTGGAGGAACTAGGAGATGATGAATACTGACATACTTATAAAGAATAATTGCACCAAAAAAAATTTGGTTGTACATTCAGTCTATTCTTAGCACATATATGGTTCCCATTGAAACTTATCAGAGCTGAAGATGTACTCAAAGGGAAATGTAAGTGGGCTGAATTCTTTCTGGCATATTAAAATTCCACGTTCCTTCATTTAGTTGTGAAAATTACCAAGTAAACATACTATCACTTAGAGTCTCTATGAATGATAGTTAGCCACTTGCAAGCACTCAATAGAACTCATACCAATACTGAAAATATTCTGCTAGGATTAGGCTTTTAAGGGAAGACTGGATGCCATTTCTTCAGCTGGATGCAGATACACCGAGGAAAAATGCATTAATGAAAAAATTACTGATGTTTGTGTTATGTTAAATGTCTCAATTTTTGTTATAGTAGACTTTTTATGTATTTATATCTAGCTTCTATTTGTATTTATTTGTATCTTTCGTATCAGCCCTATTTCCCATTAGCTTGAGTGATCTTGAGATGTTATGTGTATTGCTAATACACTGGGGATATGGCCTGGGGGAAACCATTGATTTGTCTGCAATACTCGAACAACTCAATTGCTTACATGTGCGGAAGGGAGATCAGTGTTTTTTGCCTCAGCTCTGTCCTAACAAGGTGACTTGAGTGGAAGAAACCTTTAAAAGTGAGCATAGGTATTGCAGGGGGACCCCTGGCCCTGCCTTCCTGAAGTTTAAGATGTGTGCCTCACTGGCAAAGCCAACTACTGCTCCTTGGCCCGCTCAGCCCCTGCTCTTCAAGCATTTGTGTTAAGCACTGTCACATCTCTCTAACCTAAGATTAGACAGTCAGAGCAGTTTTTCAACTCTTGCTGGTTAAAAGTTTGCGATTGAATGAATAATCCTTTAACTTGCTGAAATAAGCGGCTGGAAAGGAACTTTTTAGTGTCTCCTATGCCTTTCACAACGCACATTTTGGAGTGCTGTGCTCCTAGGTTTACATTCTAGAGCCCTTTTCAGTCAAATCTTTTGGCCTTTACTTTTCTTTTTCCTTTTTTAACTAAAAAAAAAAACTTCCTGTTTTCAGCTGAATTGTTCAAAAAATATCTTAGAGTTCTTACAGTGAAGTGAGAGCTCATGGTCTCAAAAATATTAGTCCTTAAGATTTACGTTTTTGACCTTAATGATTGTCTGTGTTGCTTATTTGGATTTAGATCATATTTCAGGGTTTCTTATCTTCTACCTCTTCTGTACTCTGTTGTTTTATTGCTCTTATTAAACTTTGAAAAGACTTTGAAATTAATAGCTGATTGCTGTTGCCCTTACACATTTTTTTTCTTCAAATATTGTTAACTTCAGTGAAATGACTTATGGGAAAAGGTGCTCTTCGGAAAATCTGGCTATTTTTTCATAGAGAGTACGATGACATCAGCATGAGGCTACACTTGATATGAATTCCACTGGAATGAACTGCTTGATTTTATTTATTTTTTTCTTGTATACAATTGCCTGTATATATTTGTCTTTTATACTAAGTTGATTTTGTTAAGCTGTTCAGCTTTTTGAGGTGAATGAAGCAAAGGGGACTTGATACTTTTTTCCAGGTGCCTAGTTCTGAGTACTTACTATAGCCATTCTGAGATATGTTTTTTTTAAGCTATAATATGAGCCAAAAATTATAAATAGATCAATTTGGTATCCTTTTAAAAAAAAAAAAAAAAAAAAGAGCAGAAGTTTACCATAGTATAACACTAGTGATCAACACAATTTCTTTTGAGTATTTTGTTTAGCCAACTGAAAATATATTGTTTTATTGTAGTCACACTGAAACATGTACTTTCCACCTATTTTTGATCGCTCAATAGCAGAGCGGGCTATGGCATGCAATACTTAGTTGTTGATCATTTTTTAGTTTTTTTTAAATCGACTTAGCCTTGTTTTTGCACAAGCTGAATAATTCTTTGCTGATTCCAGTGATGCTATTAGCAGGTGCTATCCCCTATGATTAAGGATAGATATGAATTAGATTGCAGTATAGTTTTAGTGAAGAAGAATGGATAATTGCCCTAGGTCCTTGTCTCCCAGGTCTGGAGATTCCTTACTGAACAATTTTTCTGAAGAAGGGGATTTTTGCTTTCCTCTAAGTACTAATCCACAAGGTCTGACATAGCTGTGCGTGGCATCTGAGGGATTTTTATTCCTTTCAGTGTTGCCACACTGGTCTTTTACCAGGCCGTTAAAGATAAAAATACATAGTCTATTCCACAAAGCAGATTATGAAGGGAATTAAGAGTTTGTCATGACTGGAAATAGATGAGTTTGACAGCTACATTCTGGATTAATGAAAGGTTAACGCCACTGAAAATACGTGATCGTGCAGTAAACCAAACATGGAGTGAGTTGGTGCTGATCAACTCACATAGTCGTTGGTGGTTTTTTAATACAGCTTTTTAAACATGTTGGTACTTAGGTGAAGTGAGTAAGGAAAAGACATACAGAGACTTCTTTTTACTGTTTTTGATTTTCTTTTTAAATTATTGTCCAGATCAGAGGGCAAGTACATGTTTCTCCAGCTTGGTAAATGGTCGCTGTGCACAGGAACTTCCTGGCAGGTTCACCAAAATGCAGTGCTGCTGTGAGTCTGGCCGGTGCTGGGCCGTTGGATCTGTTCCAGAGATGTGTCCTGTTAGAGGATCTGGTGAGTGCCTTGTTTTGTTCCGCTGCTTCTTGCTGCCCATTCTAGTTGGGGTAGAGGTCACTGGAATATTTTAAATGGCTTTAAAATGTAGGCTAAAGGGAAAAAGAAAGTCAAGAATTACATTATCATTCATACTAGTGTTTTTAATGCAAATGTTTCCATCTGTGAACCATTTTTTTCTAGTCCATTATTATTTGGGACTAGTTTCTTTAACCTCCTTTTGTTGACATTGGAAATAGTTCTTGGGAAATAGGGAAGATTTTGTGGTCAAGCTTGAAGAGGAAATGACTCTGAGGGTCCATAGTTCATTTCGATTTAAAGGAACAGCTGCTCTCTCCATAAAATTTCATGTTACTTTGAACTGGAAATGCATCAGTATTTCATTTATTCTTTCAACACTGTACTCACATAACAATATTCCACATCCCTGGTGAAATGTACTTTCAGTCTATCTATCCCAAGATCTCTGAGGGACCTGGGAGTTACAGTGCTTTTGGCTGTGCACCAACAAAAAGATTTCAGCAAATAACTARGCGTAAATTATAATATTTCCTATTATTACGCTGAGCGCTCTTCCTTAAATAATACCTGTCACAATTCTGGAATCCCTGGAGTGTAAGAGTGGGAGAGGGAATATATAACATTAAAGGAATGAGAAGCCAGTACTGTGTTTTTGGAGTACAAAGATCTATATCTTCCTTATAAGCTGGCTTTGGTGAAGGCTTGATTTGCTTTATGCCTTTCTATGCTTTGTTGTTTACAGATGAATATCGCAGACTTTGCATAGATGGAGTTCCTGCTGGAGGTGGTTCCAGGGGTGGTGGGACTGGAGGAAATGGATTCCTTCCCGGTGGCAATGGAAACGGTTACGGCCCAGGGGGAGCAGGATTCATTCCCATCCCTGGTAGCAATGGTTTTTCCCCAGGTGTAGGGGGAGCCGGCGTAGGAACAGGTGGTCAGAGTCCCACTGGAAATGGCCCAATAATTACTGGACTAAGTAAGTATTCATGTTTTGAGATCTTTTTTCCCATTCTTCCTATTTTTTTCCTTTTTTTCTGTTCAGTTTCTACTCTGGAAATGATACAGTGTCCTTAATACATAAAATATCTTTATATTTAAAACATATACACTTTTAAGAAGTAGAGTTGATACTTTAGGAAGTTTGAGACCCCCTTTCCACTTTTATTCTTCTTCATTTCAGCTGTAGAGTAGTTTCCTTGAACATTTAGCCACTTTCAGTGTCTCTTTTTATGAGTTAATTTCACTTAATAATCATGTTTGCCTCTGTTTAGTGATTTTCCCATGAAATTGTACGCCTGCTGTGACCTCAGTCTTGCATGACTGCTCTAAAAACTGACTGAAAGTCTGTAAAAGTTTCTAAAAAAAGTCTGACTAAAAGTCTGTAATTCCCTTCATTCAATAAAAGATGTATGTTCAGTTGATGTTTATGCAGTACAACATCCAAGAATGTAGTATGTGTTTATTCTATGTACTTGTACACATAGGTTTTATTCTAATGTTCCGAATCTACAAGAGCTTAGGCTATCAGGCAGATAATCAAAAGATTCAAGTCTAAGATTTTCTTTATTTTTTAGGATCATCCTCTTTCCTTCCTTCTGTTGTCAACCAAAAGCCAATCTACCTATTCATTTTCAATATAGGATCTTAATAGAGTAGTATCTTCCTGCTTCCCAGTGTATACCTAACACTTACTTATAAGACCTGGGAAGTCTAACACAGAAGGCGTTGAAACTCCTGTGTGTGTGTGTGTGTATGTGTGTACATGCACATTTTTACATAGGAGTGTGTGAGTATTTGTGTATATGTATCATATCTAAATATTTTAACTTGGAAAAGATTATTTAGTTTTGGATTTAATACTTATTTTAAACCTTTACTGAGTTTAATTTTGTTTTCCCCTGAACCTTGCACAATTGTATTGCCTCATGTTTTTCAGAGAACTCATCCGACTTCTCTTAAATGAAATCTTACAATATAGTTTTTAGTTACATAGAGACAATCTTGTCATGCCACCAATGAAGGTGGCATGATTAAAATGTTTTGTTAGTCCCCCTGCCTGTGACACCTTTAAGTTCTGTGTTTAGCACAGTCTCCTAATGGTAAGATCTGTATATTGAACTATATGTTACCTTTATCTCAGTTTATCTACGGATAATATCCACATCACGCATTGGTTTCCTATTTCACCATGAACCTCTGAATTTTTGCTTGTGCTGTGCCTACTGGTCTGTCTTAGTCAGCACTAATAAAACTACAGATTTTGAAGTATTTTCAAAAAGCCAACAGCATTTAAAATAAGCTGTTTGCTTTTCTTCCAAGGGTAAAACTTACCCTTCTGCAGAAATATTGTCTTGGCTCAAAGCCCAAGATGAATAATATTCAGAAGGGTGTCTCACATGTACAACATGTGTTGTGTGTCTGCAGGATCAGAACCAGTTTCAATAAAATGCGAGGAGTATTAAGACAGGTACACCAAAAATGATAAACTCATAAAACAGATTGCTTCAGTTTACATCCAGATGGTGGTCTATTCATGAGACCACTAATGATCTCACCAGACTATAAGTATAAATGGTAAACTATAATCAAGACTGTTCTGTCTCGTTTTGTTTTGTTTTGTTTCTGATAGCTACTTGCATTTGTTAGTTTACGGTAAAGTCAGTGGATGGTGCTTGGAAAAATGGTTGATTTCATGGATTTATTTATGCACTTGAGAACATATGTTTTGAAGCCTAATGTAATCTTCATATTTACTTCTATTTTAACATATGAGTATCTCTCATGTTCTGCTTTTTTTTTTGGCATTAGCAATACTCAATCAGACAATAGACATCTGTAAGCATCATCCCAATCTTTGTTTAAATGGACGCTGTATACCAACTATTTCCAGTTACCGATGTGAGTGCAACATGGGATATAAGCAGGATGCAAATGGGGATTGTATTGGTAAGTGCACATTTCTAAAACACTTTGTTCACTTTTTGAATACTAATATTCTTCAGTTTTATGGCTTTGATCCAAAAAAACCTGTGTGCCTATTATTCTTCCTCCATATATA
Organism: Rhea americana; assembly: GCF_003343005.1. Lineage (NCBI taxonomy): Eukaryota > Metazoa > Chordata > Aves > Rheiformes > Rheidae > Rhea > Rhea americana. The sequence continues at coordinate 1,481,649 of NW_028187012.1, read as the reverse complement.
TTAATTCTATATGTATAGATCTTGTGAAGGRAAGTACAGGGATCATGATGAGATTACTTATATTGGAATAATGTAAGATCTTCCTAAAAGAGCTTTTCATATTTGTCTGCTGTCTAAAAAATCTTCACTCACAAATTTGGGTATTGAGTATTATTGTACTTAATGAGTATGGTACATTTTTGTCTTTACCTTTAGTGAGTTAAATTCTGCTCTCATTTACTCATATGTTATGCTTGTGTAAGTCCCTTGCTGTCAAAGGAATTAGTATCAAATTTATCCAGGATAACAAAGGACAGAATTTGTTTTACCTATTCATAAAGATCAATGACATTTAAAAGATGTCAGATCATTAATAGAATGTATTAATTCACTTTTTCTTACATTTGTATTGCTTATTAAAATACTGAACACTACCTTCTTATAACAAGAGCTGAATTTGGAATTCTGTGATTTTCTCCAGTTACTAATGACTTCAGTCTTACAATGTCAAAGGGTCATCAGGGATTTCAGAGAAAAAACAGTATGTGGGAGTGTTTGTGTGGGAGTTGTATGGTGAAGAATTTTGTATGTAGGATATATTTTTGTAACCATCTAGGATCCTAAATAGAAAGCTCTGGTTTATTTGTGATTTAGCATTAGCCTACTGATTCTTCATAAGAGATTTGAGATCTATGAATGAAAAATATTATACAAATGCTTATTAGCTATAGGCTTTTCTGGCTKAAAATGTGCTTTTAGAACTTGTGTTCTAGCATGGCTGTGGATTAAGGGAAGGCACAGAAAGAAGGGAGGGCAGAAATTACAGCTAGCAGAGACCTTAAAAAAATCTTGTAATCCAAAGTGAGGCAACATATAGTATGTAACTCAGAATACTAGCAGCAGATTTTGAATTGCATGCAACAGAGTGGGTATCAGCCAGCACTAGAACCTCAGTGAGTTGCAAATTCTTCTACCTCCCGCTGAATTACAAGTTTAGCATGAGGGCCTCCCTGGCTAGGCGTCCTGCCTTCTGCCAAGGTGAAATGTGACAACTGCTGCTAGTGCTTTTCTGTGGATGCCAGTGTTTATTACCACGTTWAACCTCTCTGTTTTCCTTTCTCAAATGAACTTGATACACCAACCCAAAAGTTAGCTCTCCCCTTCGCTAGTCCATTGAGCCACAGGGTGATCAGTTATACTTGCATCATTCCTGGCAACTGTTTGTATAACTTGTTCTTAAAAACTGTCAGTGATGGAAACTCCACTGCTTACTTGGACAGTTGCGCTGCCAGTTTCAGTGTGCCACTAGCCACACTGTCAGATAATATTTTTGAACTTCCAGTCTAGTTTAAATATAACTTGGCAAAAACATCAACTCTTATTTCTTGTCCTATCCACAGTGTAAGAGGAAAGCAGCTTATTAGCCTATCTCTTTGTATATACCTTTTGTGCATTTGAAGACTGTTATGGTTCCTTTTCTGAGTGTCCTCTTCAGTGTAAGAAGCCTAACTTCTTCAGCCTTTTTTTTTCAGGTAAAACTTTCCTAGGTCTCTGACTCCTAGCTGGGAAATTAAGGAAGTTTATTCTTGTTTCACATCCTTGGGCCTCAGGCAATATTGTCAGTGAGAAGTAGGCATTTTACCATAAGTCTGCCTTGCTAAGAGCATGCGTATCCTTTATTTATTGTATTTGGAGAGTCCCGACCCTTTTGTTCCCAGCACTATATTCTGCATCACTGAAATAAATAATATTTTTAACTATGGCAGACTCTGACTTTTGGGGAACTGTCTTGAAATGTGCTGAGCATCTTCTGAAAGCTGATGTCTTGAAATAATGTGTTCTAAGATCTCAGAAAACCTTGGGAGACTATCTAGTTTGATCTTTTGTCTAACAAAGTTTCACCAGGGTATTCTAGATCTAGTTTACAACCTGTATTCATGTTCTGTGTTCATAGTTCTTGGAGGCAAGTTGAAAATGTGAAGCATACTACAGAAGTATACAGGAGTTCATTAACTGTTTGTTAACATTCAGGGTATTTATTATATTTTTATAATTTTTGCTTTCTAACTTTAAATGAAGAAATACAGATGATTGCTGTCAATAATCTGAAATTACTGCTGTTACCAAGGTAGCAACTGAACAAAACAGAAGGTCTTTCTAAACTACTCTTTTAGGCAACCATTCTGTGTTCAGGTTATTAGGGAGTTGGGATAAATAGCGCTGCAGTAGAGTGTGATTATAAACACTTTATACCTCTAACAAACTATTCTGCATGAAGAAATACTCCCAAATAGCAAGAGAAAAAGTTGTGAAAACTGAGGCTGAGTACCGTGGAGAGCCAAAGTTTCACCTGTCTTTAAAATCCTTTCCTATTAAGGCAAGAAAAACTTTTGACTAGGCTACTTTGTACTTCATATCAGCAGCTAGTATAAGGATGACGTGAAACAAATAGTGGTTGAATAATACTTGACTGGGGCATGTGAGATACGAATGCTGTTAAACTTGCAAAGCCTTTTTTTAATTTGCAAGGCATAGAATATAAATGGGAGTAATGAAACAAATGCACATGTTGATAATGCAGTAGGTTAAGTTAAGTAAGGAATAATAAATTGGGAAAAACAAACCAAAGGAAGTCTTGAAGCAAGAAGTAAGATTAACCCTCAAAGACCTAGAGGTAATTCCAAACAAAATACAACCTAATAATCTGTAAAATTTTAGGAAGGGGGGTGGCTCTTTAACCCGATGTTTATTAAAACATTAGAACACCAGCTTCTGTCGCCAGTGGCACAAAATAAATGATACAGTCTGTTTTGGCTTCCCAGGCTGAACAGCCAGATATTCACTTACCAATGTAATCTAGGAGTGGCTCTTGGTTTTAATCCAGAAAAGAATTTAAACTCCATAGTTGGGTTCATTGCAAAATGCTCTATTACTTTGTCTTTGTGCCCCTTGATAGTAAGCTTGCAGCAGGTAAAGCTATGTGGATTTCTTCTTTGATTTAAGCTCCTTTTCAGTTCTCATTGGAAGAAATTGTGCAGGAAAAAATCAGTAGGGTGGCCGTCTGTGATTTGGGAGGCCGGTCCAATCTACATGCCTGATTGGTAAAGATGATTGACAAAAGAATGTAACGTGTATAACAGCCAGCTGGCCATTCGATCCCTCTCTTTTCCTCCTTCGCCCTTCCATAGGGTCACTGGAGATTACTAGCCTGCCGTTCACCTTCCACTGCAGACCACAGAGAACAGTAAAAGTTATATCTGATTTTCAGTTGAGGTTAGAATTAATAAAAGCTGTAAAAATACCTGGATGGGTATGTGGAAATAAAAATTGTCCTTCTTGATTCTCTAATGCATAATTACAGCACTGAGGAAGAAGTGTATTTGCTTAGGGAAGTTAGTTTAGGCTTCATGATGGGCCACCTCAATGGGAAACAGTAGTCCAAAAAATGAGACAGTTCTAGGTGCGGTAGGATGAAAAAAAAGATTTCATCTGTTTTAACAAAAGCAGAAGATGCTGTGCCACCTGTAGCAATGTCCTAGATTGAAACGGGGGGAAAAAAAAACCCAGAAACAAAAGAATGGCTTCCATGTAGTTTGAGTGTTACTTAGCCTTTTTTTTTTTTTTTTTTTTTTTTTTTTAGGTGAAACAAATCTCTCATTAGTAATTATTTTGACTCTGAAGTGATTTGCATTTTGAGTAGCTGCTGGCATTCAGGAGACATTTTGTAATATATGTTGCTATTGCCATTACAAAACAAACTTTGACCAATATTTATCTTAGATAACTCAACCTTGTTTCACAGTTATTACCTAATTGAATTCTAGAGAAATAGTTGAAATATCTTAAACGCCACATTGAACTGCTGATTTGTGAATGGTAATTGCTGTAAATCACACAAAAATTTGCCTTGGGACTTTAAGCAGGAACTTAACTATGACATTTCTTCGTTAATGATGTCTGTTACGTTAAAGGCTTGCTCAAATCTAATTTTGATACTCATTTATGAAAGAACAGTCATGAGGTTTTGGAAACAGTTGCATTTTACTGTGTGAGATGAGGTTAATATTAGAGCAATGAACACTCCTTCCGTGCTACTCTGTCTCTCTGGCTCCTTACATCCGAAGGAGGAAGCTAGAAATTTATTACATGATTTTTTTTTAATGGAGTTAAAAATCTTACTACAAAATGATCCTGCCAAAACAAAAAAGAACAGAGTTATGTGCTCAAGCTTGTATTCTGCTGCTTTCAAGATGGAACATTGCCTAGCCTAGGAACCATAAGCAGTCCTAAGTGATCTGATGCAGAATGGTTAATCTCTCTTCCCAGACTGATAGGCAACTGTATTATTATTATTATTATTATTATTACCTTTCCTTATTTGATTCTGTTCATAAAAACTCTGGGTAGAACTGTAAGACTTTGAAAGCAGCAGCAAGCCCATAACTATGTTGTTGTGGGTTTTGTATTTGCAAAACAACTAGAATTCCGTGTTTCAGATTCTGACATTTGTCTTCAAACTCAGCACAATCAGTCTAAAGGGGACTTTTGAAAGTTCCATACTGTGTCTAGTGGAATTTTGACATGTGTTGCAGATGCAACATTGAAAAGTGGAGATACATATGATGYAAGTGGTGAAAAGGAAATACTTGACACCAAATAGGAGTATATTGTGAGACTGAATGAAATCGGTTAAATATATCTGTCTCAGATATTTCCTGTTTACCCTGCTGGGATATGCATGCTTGCAAAACCAATTCAAGGCCAACAACTTCTTTATATTAACACGTATTTGTCGTTTCCCTCTTTTATCAACAGCTTGTATAAAAAAGAGAACATCCTAGGGTTCGTATTTTATATAGAACATCTTAGGGTTCATATTTTATATAGAAATTGTCTGATGCACAAGGATCTGAGGTTTTTCTAAGCTTAAGTCAGCTATTTCGTAGAGGAATGCTGCCTTCCTACTATAGAATTTATAAATTAATTTGCAGTGAGATCTATTTCTAGCATGCACAAATTTTCTTTAACAGTTTAAGCAAGTTGGAGCCCTAAAAAAGTCRTAAGTGTCACCCTCCGTAGGAAAGCTAAACAAAATGGACGAGTGACATATCTATTTGTAAGTTCCTTCTGTCCTCCCTCATATTAAAGCAAGATAAATGTACAGCAGAAGTCACTGGGATTAAGACATTTGATGAAATACTCCTGCAAAAGTGTGATTTAGAGTTTGACGTGCTGTTAGTAGATCTACAGTTGAGGACTCKGTTCTGAAGGAATTATGTGGGATTGTCTTCAGCTCCCTATACTGGCTGAGCTCTAAGCCACAATATCCAGTGTAGCACTCATGAAAACAAAGCATCTCAGTGGCTGGGAGCTGCAGAGAAGTGTGACAGCAAGAAGCTACTTATAAATGCATACGATCTCCTGCAGTATAAAGAGTAGTAAAGCTTACTCAAATATGTGCAGGTAGCCAGGATGAAAAACAGATACAGTTACTGGTTTCTTCATTGTATTTAACACTCTGCGTTTCTCTTTTCTTTATCTTGCTTCATTCTTGTGGTTTTACTGGAGTGGTGTTATCAGCTGCCAATGCAAATGTGAATGAGCCGAAAAGGCTTTTGCATGAGAGGAGGTATTTGATTCTTCCATTTCGCTTGCCTTTATTCATTTAACTGTTTACCCAAGAAGGTCTGATTATATCTAGGCACCAGTAGTACTGTAAAGGTGCTCATTAAATGATTGATTTGGGTAACACCAAATCTCCTTGACATGTATATGAATGCTGTTAGTTTTAACTGTGTAATTCACACATTAAATCCTGTGAAATACGTGGTCTTCTTTATGCTTTAGTTAGAGCAAAACTAACCTTTTGCCATTGTCTTTTGCCATTTTTAGATTCAGGTCCTTCATGTTATAACACTTTTGGTACACATTTATTTAACAGTTAAGTAGGACTGCTTATAGGTACAATTTTTCATTCTATCCAATTATTTTGAAGAGCTAATGAAGTAAGTTTTCAAACTAGACCTGATGAGGGTTGAATACAGATCATCAGCAAAGCTAATCCTGGGGAAAACTCCCTATTGGTTTTCCTGAATTTTTGATGGCTTACACTACAAAATGCAGGGTAAACTTGTCATTACTGGGAACTAACCAAGTGTGGCCTTAAAAGTTGCTTCCTATGTCCACTCGTCAGTAGGATGGTTTCCGAGAACCCCCACAAATCAGCATTGGCTTTGTGATATTAAAACCCACGTAAATGAAGAGATTAGACTATTTTGGACCTACGTGTGAAATGGAGGGCCTAGCTGGGGGAAAAGGTGAGTGGTAGAGAAAGTACAAAAGTACAGGCAGATTTCATCACGAGCTCCACTTGGTTTGTAGCCTGTGAGTGTATCCGTAACAGAGAAGCTGCTCAGGCCGTCCTCTGGTAGCTGCAGGACAGACTGCTGAGCAGGCAGTCCGCTCTGCCAGAACTGAGGGCTGCATTTACTCCACTCCCAGAGAGGCAGTTAGGATTAAGAAAGGCAGGGAATAGGGTCCTCCAAGAGCTTTACAGACGAGTTTAGGGGAATATAATTGGAAGTAACAATCAGTGTTATTTTAGGGTTGGGAATAGCTAAGCCGGGCCAAAGTAACAGCTGACTCATTGCAAGCCAGTGGGGATCAAATCTGGGAAGGCTTCTTGAAAGGAGTAAAGATTTCAGAGCTGTGTGTCAAATGGATGAAATTTCTGAGCAGTTATGTAAGACTTAAGATGGTTAAAGTGTGTTTGGCTGTACCCAAATACTAAAAACATTTGGAAAGTGGAATAAGGTACATTATAGGGAAAGGCTAAATGAAATCTGGCACCAGTGAAATGCAAAGACTGAGGTTGAGGATGCAGTGGGGCATAAATAACTGAGATGTGTTTTACAGTCTGTGGTCTCATTAAGAATCCCTCCTGCTGATTTGTGGCCCCTCCTTGCATTTCTACAGTAAACTCTCAATTTAATAGTTTTTTTTTTAATTTTAAGTGCTGTGATATCTGCTTTTAAAAGCCATTTTTTTCTTGTATTGGCATTATTCCAAAGAAGAATGAWTAATTGTTCAGTTAAATGAATACTATGTTGAATAAAAAATTGTTCCCTTCTACTAGGCAACTGTCAGATTTCGTACCTCAAAATCCTCACAGGTATTTTTTGTTCTGTCTTGAAAGATACTCATAAATGATGCAGTAGCATGTCATTTCTTKAAAATATGGCGACCTATTTATACTAAGAACAGCTGTATTCTAATAGGAAAGTAGTGATTTTGCACCAAGAACAAGTTTTAGGATTTAGCATTTGACTGTTAATTACTCTTACAATTAGAAAATTCTAGTTGAAAATGAAAAAGAAATTGTTGTATAAATTGTGAAGTCCCTAATGTTCTTCTGTGCTTCCAACAGATGTTGATGAATGCACATCAAACCCGTGCTCTAATGGAGACTGTGTCAATACACCTGGTTCCTATTACTGCAAATGCCATGCAGGTTTCCAGAGAACTCCTACCAAGCAAGCTTGCATTGGTAAGAAAATTTGCTTCATGTTTACTGACTTTACAAACGGTCTCACCTCTTATGTCAGATTCTATTGGAATTAAAAAATAGTAATGTTATTTCAGTAAATCTCAACAGTTATATTAATGAAGTTCTAATTCTGGACTACCATTGCATTTGTTTTGTTGATAAAAATAATCATTTAATTTGTTGCCTTTGACAATTTGTTATCCATTCCATTCTGGAATATCTGTTACTTGCCAGCATATTGCAGTTGGGAATTCTACAAAAAATTAAGGAAATGCACACCTGTCATACTCATACTCTCTCTATATCTATATATGTGCAGATGAATATGTGGGTAGCTTTTTAGAGGTATTTATCATGTAATTATTGAGCATCATTGGAAAGTAGCATTTATTGTACAAGTCTAAAGTAATATTTGTTACATCTCACATGGAATAAGAATGATTTCTTACCATCTTTAGAGAGTTTTTTCTAAGTAATATTTAGATAGTATACTTGAATATACATGAAAAATACATGAAAATGTACTAGCATTTTTCAAAGGAGCAATTGTCACTGTATGAATTTTTATCTTATCAGTGGTAATTATCTGATTATGTGTTTTCTTTTCTTTAACTTAGATATAGATGAGTGCATCCAGAATGGTGTTCTTTGTAAAAATGGCCGGTGTGTAAACACAGATGGAAGTTTCCAGTGTATTTGCAATGCTGGCTTTGAACTAACTACAGATGGAAAAAATTGTGTGGGTAAGAATTCTTCTTAATACTGKCAGGGACTAGCTTTGTGATTCTAGAAATTGTACTTCATAGTGCTTTTGGTCATTAAGGATTACATTTAGTGAAATAAGATCTGGCATGAGGTGAACTTACAGCCTCTGCAGTCAAATAGACATTATATGGAACTTCACAATTCCAAAGACAGCCTGAAGTGATTTCTGTTTCTGATGCCACATCTCTCATCAAGAGACCCAGGTAATGTCCCATCCCAGGAACAGCATTTTTCCCTAACACTTCATAGAAAGCGTTTCATATGTCAGCACTGCTGAAGAAATGCGTGCTTTTAATTTTGGCTGTATTATGTCGCAGAAGCTTCCTAGATAAACAACCTGTTGCAATAAGTTCTGAAATCCTTCATGTGATTGAAATTTTTTATCCTTTCAGCTAAGAAAGAAAAATGCACCTGGTTCTTCTATACTCAGTCTGTTGAAATATGCACAGTAATTCTGATCGAGATGGGTGAAGAATCTTGCTGCTTTGTCTGTAGACTGAGAGCTTGTCAGCTGATCAGAGTTACTAAAAATTAATCTGCAGATTAGAGAATCTTTGCCACATCTGTCCAGAGTGTGTGCTTATACTGTGTCATATTCTGTGTCTTTTTGCAGACCATGATGAGTGTACCACTACTAATATGTGTTTAAATGGGATGTGCATAAATGAGGATGGGAGTTTTAAATGCATCTGCAAACCAGGATTTGTCTTGGCTCCAAATGGGCGTTACTGTACTGGTATGTAGTATTGTGGGGTAACACATTAAGACAACCTTGATTGAAACCAGCTTTTCCTGTCATTCATTCATGCAAGARTGGCAATCTTTTGTCATATGGATTTAATATCATACAAATACCTTGCTAAGTTATTACAGTAAATATCTTAAACTGCATAGATATAAATCTTTCAATTCCAGGAAAAAAACTTCAATTATTTAATAGTAGTTTGAAAGCAGCAATAGAAGATAAATTAGCTTTTGAAACATCTTGGAGTCATCACAGCTTCGCAAAATCTAAATACCTTCATGAAATGGCAAAATGAGCAGCAATATTGGAAGTTTAAAAGATTTGAAAGATACTACATTGATAAGCATACACAAATACGTTTTCCACATCACTATTCTGGCAGTCCAGAGTCCATAACATTTAAGACAACATATCAACCATACAGCATTACAAACTTTTTAAAGTGAGGTCATTAAAATGTTACTTTAAAMGTTTTAAGAGTGGAGTCAGATTTTTGCTTCAATTGAAGTGACCTAGTAGAAGATACGTATTGCCACCACTAGAAGTAGGTTTGGACTTCAGTCTTTTTTAATAGATGCAAAATCATCTAAATACATTGGACGTTTGCTTTAAAGCTGATACAGCTGATATCAATTGTGAATTCTTAATATGCAATTAATGGTGCAATTAATAAAAATTGACCATTAAAAAGCTCTTTGAAATTGAAGTTTACCATTGTAAAGTTATGCTATGATTAATGCTTCCTTAACTAGACTTTAAAACGAAGTTATAGTACCATGAGATGGAGGAAGACAAGGGAGAAAATTTGTCACTTATTTTGCTTATTGTGGAGTGTGAAATACCTCTCCACTCCGTACAGTTTTTCTCAAAATTGTTTTAACGTACAGCTGGAATTTTGATTATTTATCTTAATTTTAAGATGAAAATTCATTAGAAACAAAACAAGGATACATTAATGATTCCTCAGGTATCACAAAGATATTAAGTAATGCATTAAAAACATTAATTGTCAACTTAAGCTTAAAAGCTGCAAATAGATTGTTGAATTATGTTCCTCCTGACAGATATTGATGAATGCCAGACATCAGGAATTTGCATGAATGGTCACTGCATAAATACTGAAGGATCTTTTCGATGTGAATGTCCACCTGGTCTGGCTGTTGGAGTTGATGGTCGTGTGTGTGTCGGTAAGGGAGATTCTTTTCTCATTGAAAAGCAGGTATTGTCAAATTAAAGAAAGTAACAGGTTGTTAAATGAACGAAACACATTAAATGGCATCTTTTTTGTTTATGCTAAAATCAGTTGTAGAACTAAAATGATTAATCACAGAGGAACTGTTCTCCCATAAAACTACTGTGGTTGGCTTTTGTTCTGTCATGTATTTTTGTTCATGTATCTATGTGTATGTTTATTTCAATTCTACATCATTCACTCCAAATCACTAAAGCAAGTACATCTTTTGATTGAGACTTGCACTCCCTTTTTCTTTTTGTTTTTCCTGGTGGGAAAACATTTTATTCTTTCTGTACCATAATGTTCAAAACTAGGAGGGAAAATAGTAAGAACTAAATGGTCTTGTTTCTCTGAACTCAAATATTATTAGTAGTAATTATTAGAAAATCTTACATTATGCTGTACTCTATTTTTAATGTTAAAAGGCTAGAAGCTTACATTTTTCTGTGAAATCAGTCTGGCACCACCTCTTGCTTGCTTATTTTTCATATAAATTAAACTTACAATATGTAGCTTCACTCTTTCTGGCCTTTCTTTTTGTTTAGAGAATTGTTTTGTGAGGCAATTCCTCACTAGTCTGCTGATGAATAACCTTTTGTCATAGAATCTGAGCTGCAACCTCTTATCCCCTCACATATCACTAGTTGATAGTTAACAGGTTCTTCACCCAAATCTCATTAGGAGTGTTTGCAAGCTATAACATAGCTTCTGTGCTAGAACTCCTCCAAGAAAAACGGAACATTTTCAACCAAATGAAAGATAGAGACAGCTAGAGGGCAAGAGGTATTCAATCCGTTATTTTGTGCTGATTACTGTTAATGAGGATACAGAGGGGTATACTTACTAAAAACATCTCTGAGAGCAGTGGGACTGTATGCACTAGGGACTGTGATACTGCTAAGTTTTTAAACCAACTTTGGCTTATCCACAGAGTATTCCATCTTCCCCTTCTCCTGCATATCAGAAGATCACTTCTACTGTCTCTTACGTTTCTGCTCTCTTCGCTTATGAACTTGTCTGTCATCTCATCATTTTGGTGACCCAAGACTGAGTCCAGGGATAAGCATGGTATACTGATGTTTGGTTTCAGTAGAGGAACGTGTCTGTAATGTGGCATTCTTGAGTGAAGGATGCATCTCTAGCACCAGCACAGCATATTAGCTTCTCTTTTGGTACCGACCTTATGTGCTAGATGCTGCTAGTAACTGAGCTGTAATTGGAGCTGGTATTGGATCAGGCCAGCTGGTTATGCCATGATGTCCGACAGGTTCTTAGAGCAATAAAGAAGTCCCACACAGCACTGCAAGTGAGCAAACTATTTGACTGAGCAGTAGTCAGATATGTTAACCAGTTACATGACTGTTACTGCTCATGTATGAGACTTAGCACAGATGTCCTATCTGCCTCTATCTAGGTCAAGGAAAATCGTACTTCATCCTAATATTTGGAGATTATCTTACAAGAAAGGGGTGCAGGATACTGTGTCCTTGTATTACTGTATCATTCCATTTGAAATAAAATCTTAAATTCTGCAGAAGTTCATCACTCTTTAAATTATAATCTAGTACAGAAGTAATTGTGTAGGCTGACTCTTTCTGTTATTAGTTCAGTTTAATAAGCTCACTATTAAAGCTTTAACTCGTGGCTTAAAAAAAAAAAGTTATAGCCAATCACCTTCATAGCCTCTCAATAGTAACCCAGATATCTGGTGGGGTTTTTGTTGTTTTAAATAAATACATTTTTTCAGTAAGCAAAACTGTACTAAGGGTTGAACCAACAAAAACAAGGATTGCTTTCTCAGATGTATTAGCCACGTTGTGAGGGTTTTTATTTTCCTGATTTATTAAATGTTTGGAGAACAGTAGTGAAAAAATCATACACAATGTGAAAAGCATTGGTGTACTGTTTTTAATAGAGGAATTTCACTCCTTAATGGCACAGCAGCAAAACTAGGTTTCAGTACAAGTTGTTCAGTACCTTTTGTGGTCCAAGTTGGCCTCATCTTTACCTCTATAAGTGATACAGCTGTAAAAAATCAGTTCAGTGCTGTTTGCTGTGTTTCCATTTACCTATTGCTTCCACAATTGTAGTAGCTAAGGACTTAGCTATAGTTTTCTGTCAGCTGTGTAAAGTATTTTTATTTGAAAATGTTCAACTCCACATGTCACATAGCTTTAAGATTTACCGTAAATCCTTACATTTTCARTAGAAAATATTATCCTTAATATGACAAAAATCATGAGGCAGAATCATAAATTATTTGGAAAATTCACTTTACAAAGATGATGTAATTATTCCAGGCATAAAGCAACATAGGAAATTTCAAATATTGCATAACAAAAATGTCCTTATATATGACCTTCAAAACACTATTTCAGAGCCAGTCTGCTGTTCAGAATTCTTTTTTTTATATATGCTGTGTTAGCTACAGGAGTTCTCTGTCTGGCTATTCTGTCTCATATATTACATGAGCTAAATAATATTTTTCAGATACTGTCCTGCTAGAAATATCTGTAGTCTGAAAGTTTGTAAGTTACATGGGGCTTCATTTTAATAGTGTTCCCACAAATGTACTAGGCAATCAGCAAAAATGTAAAATCAAAGAACCTACAATCCAATTCTGTCACTCTTAGTTTGAACAATATTTTATTTCATGAATAGTATGATTGATTCTGGTGAGATTGTTCATAGAATAAACTGCTTTGTAATTTAACATTGATAAGTATGGCAAAACCAGCCACAAGACATTATACAAGTTTGGAAAAAATATGTACAGCAAAGGGGAAACATATGCTTGGAAAAGGCCAGTTAGATAAATGCTTAGAGCCAAGCTAGTCTGCAGCTTCATGCTCAGATACCTCAGCTGTGTGTGTCTGTGTATCACCTCAGAAATTCAACTGAGCTATTGCTGTAGCTCTGTGCAATGTTGTTTATTCTCTCCTGAAGTATTTTTAATTATAATTTAGTCTGCAGTTCTCATTTCTGCTCAGAGCCGTAGCCATCCAGGACAAAATACCTGAGTCTTCGGCTACTCTGATTATTTTGCAGAACTATGCCTCAAAATGCTGTCATGAGCATTGCACAATTTCACCCTCTAAAGCATCTTGAAGGATAGGATACAATGGCTGTCACTGAGTATACGTCAACCACTCTGTGGCCTTATAGACCTTGGCCACAGGTACTGTGCTGGTAGAGTTGCTCATGCTGAAGTACTGCACAACAAAATTTTAAGAGTCTAGAAACACATGACTAGAGGATGCTCTAGGAAACAGTGGAGTAGAACCCCAGAAATGAGCATGCAGCTACACCAGCATCAATTCTAAATTTTGGCCCAGGGCATGATATAAAATCTCCAGCATTCTGAAACTGGTAGGCCAGGGCTGATCAAACTACATGAGGAGAGCAACGAAGGTCTGTCAGTGCATGCTCAGAACCATCGAGACATAGGGAAATTGAGTGTGGCCAAGGTGCTTTCAGTAACTTAGCCATGGACAGAGCAATGGCTGTCCTTCTCATCCTTGGTATCAGTGGAGAGAGTGCAGTCCAGGGAGAACTGCAGGTTCTGGAGGAACCAATTTTTCATTCTGCATGGGCTTTGTGAATCACTGCTGTTTGTAACATGGCTGTCACTGTGATGATAGCGAGGCTGTAGTGGATACTTGTGGCCATGCCCCTTTTTAGAGGGCTGCTTGATGAGTCGTTGGATGCACGCTGAAGCAAGTGAGTTGGCAGAGAGGTCTAGATGGGGATCTGTCGGGACTCGTGGGGCTGAAGATACCCATCTAATGTTAATTCAGTTACACCATCCAGTGTTGTTTGGTGCTGGAGTAACAACATACCTGAGCTGGGTTTTTGCTTTTGGAAGATGGTGTTTCTAAACCCTTATTTTTTGTGATTGTAGCACTTCAACATGAGCAAATCTCTCAGCACCATAATTTCTGCTTAAGATCTGTAAGACCATGCAATGGTTGACCTCTTCTCAATGAAAGCCATTGCAACACTTAAAAATGCCTTAGGAGGCCCAATTGCAAAGATCACAAATAAGCCCTTTTTGTGTTCTCTGAAAACAGGGTGCTCCAGCACAGAGGGGAGCCAGTCTGAGAGCTAGACAGTCTCTACTTCTCTTCATCACAACCAAATCCTTCCCTCGCTCTTGCCCCCTACCATTCCCCTCCATGATAATCAGCTCATTTTCTTCCACTGGTCTGTGTACTCTTTTTTTCATAATCAGTTAGGCAACCCTACCCTATCTCCCTATGCTTTTTAAAAGAACATTTTATATGAAAAAGCACTTGCTACCTTCTTATATTTAGTACATCTGTGGCTTCCCCCAGCTGCTTCCCAAACTTCTCATCTTTAAAGGCTGCCTTTTATACTTCACGCTCTTTCTCCCCCAGCAGTTTCCTGTGGTGCCATATCCTTCACTTGAATTCCTTCTCCATTCTCTCCCAGGCGTGTAGATAGGGAGATGTCCTCTCTTCTGTGAGAGGACAGTGAGCCAAGYCACTTTATTCATGGCAGAGTGGTATCTGGGCTTTCTAGAGGTGGAGGGAAAGCGTGTGGTACAACTAATGATTTTGCAGAGTACTTGAATGGCATTTATTGTGCAAAAATAATTGATTGTTGTCAAGCATAAAAATCTTTTCCTGCTGTCAAGTGAAAGCAAATTGCATTGGCTTCACAAAAGCTCTTGGCAAGAAACAAGCCTTGAAATCTGGGCCCTATTTAACTGTGCTGCAGAACTGTCTGTTCCATGGGAGACCAAATGCAAAAGAAAATATTTATGTACGGGCTCTCCTGTTTTATAGGAGCCTGCCTATAGCGTCGAAGAGCAGGCAGAACACATACGGAATTGCCAGTTCTTATTGGGATTGGCACAGGATAYTCATCCACTGTAATAAGCTTTTTATGCAACCTCTCCTTGGTGTTTTGGGGCCAGCTTTAAGTAAGCATTTATCTGGATTCTGCCAGAGCCCTCTCAGTTTAAGTGCACCCAGGCTCATGTTCAAGCCACAGTGCACAGTAGTTTTACTGGGGGATGGACAGGAGTCTTAAAGACAAGCCGTGTTTTGGCCTGGACCTGAAAGAAACCTGAAACACAGAGTATTTCTGTAGCTCCTGCAAGTGCTTGTAGAAGTATAGGAACCAAAAGTAAGTCCTTGGTATCCTGCAGTTCTCAAACACAATTTTAGATGGACTACCAGCTCACATGTTAAAAATTGTCCAGTATTATTCTACGAATAAAAATGCAAAAGGCATTTAACTCTGGAATGACCAAAATAATTTTTAAAAAAACAACCTAAAAACACACAGAGAGAGATATTCTTGCAAGTCCTGCGTAACCATAGCACAGCAGCAAATGGTCATAACCTTTAAAGGTAGGGCTAAAGACCTGATGTTGGAGGATGCATCTCACTACTACTTGGTGCTGAAGCCAGACAAATTAATTTACCTGCCTAAATTAACGGTCAGACTGGCAGTATGCACATGGTGAAGACAGTCTCACAGCTGTGGTTCTATGCTGCTTTTTATGGCAGTGTGTTTCCTTTGTGTAAGAATAGTGGTGTGTTCTGGCCATCATTTGCAGTCCTCTTCCAAAGGCTGGCACTGTAATTGCAAAAGTGGCTTTTTCTATGACAAACCTTCTGAGATTTCTCATACCCAAAATGATGCTGCTCTCCCCACTCCACTTGGTCATAGGGTGAGAATTGCTGAGTTGCTATTGGTGGGTACATGGCGGGACGTGTTTGATATCCTACCCCTAATCCAGCGTTACGACCAGATTACCTTTAACTCTTTTTGGACTAACAATCTCACCTAAGTGCTGATCTCAAGAGCCTGCCAAGATTGCATTTCGGTTCACAATCTGTGTATACAGTAAGAGGCTATAGTCCTGCTTTTGGAAATGGATAGCATTCCAGATTACCAGTGCCTGGTTATTGGTGATTTATTCTACATGAAGAAGCATTTTGGAAGTAATTAAGAGATCTGTGTGTCCGGGTTACGATTGTAGTGCTTCCTAAAGGGAATACGGAGTCACGGCATGGTGGTGCAAGCTCTTTTTTTGTTTCTCACCTTTGTGAGAATGGGCCTTGAGGATGCCATCAGAATTGCTGTAGCAGAGTAATACAGATGTAGCCAATACAATCCTTTCATTGAACAAGGTTTTGCATTCTAGCTCCCGTTGCAATGGTATGCATTCATTTCACTTGGAGCCTAAGGACATAAGTTATTTCTTTGCTTGCCCTTAGATACTCATATGCGCAGCACATGCTATGGAGGCATCAAAAAAGGAGTATGTGTCCGTCCATTTCCTGGTGCTGTGACAAAATCGGAATGTTGCTGTGCCAATCCTGACTATGGTTTTGGGGAGCCATGTCACCCCTGCCCTGCCAAAAACTCAGGTAATATTTCGTATTTCTTATAATAAAACAGTGAGCATAGCTTTAAAAAAAGCAGGTTACTTTTTTATTTAGTGCCTTTGAGAGAAATGGATAGTGTACTTAATGAAACTGCCCATTCTTTCTGGAAATGATTTCTCATTAAAAAAAAAATCTCTGGTATTTGATGTTGAGTATTTATGTTTTTTTGTATATTGTAACGTTTGAGGTGAAACAAGTTCTAGAGCTGGCCAGACTTGGCAAAAGTTAAGATGAAAGCACATGAGTATGATGTGGATGAAACTGGATCCCTGAATTAAGTATTGACTATGAGGAATTAATACAGATTCACTGACAAAGATATCTGGAGATTTCCTAGTCAAATCAATCCAGTTAAAAGTGCAGGCCATATTCACTTTACAGATCTGTATTTTGTTTTATAAGAATCAGTTCTCCAAACAAATGCAGAGATCAATTGAAAAGACTTGAAAACAGAACTTAGATCACGTTTTGGATAATAGTCTATTCAGAGTCACTTTCTGAAATTGTAGAAGCTGTTTTGAGTAAGTGAAGTAGAACTGGATATTAGGGTTGAAAACAGTAATTTGAGACACTATTGTCAAGACTAGAATGGAATTACAGTAGGGTTTCTTTCTTACCAAATTTCATTTTTATGTATGTGAAAGTTCAGGGTGGAATGGTACTATACATGTAACTGTTATCTACTAATAGTTACTTATTTCATGTAAATTTTGGCATTTCATTAGTTACATAGTGCAAAAATTATTTTAGAAAAAAAGACGAGGTGGATTTGGCTTAGGTCAAACACTGCAAATAACATTTTCTTTTTTTCTACCTCTCTTGCTTCAACTGAGTAGCTGAATTTCATGGCCTGTGTAGCAGTGGAATAGGTATTACTGTGGATGGACGAGGTATGTTGCATGTTTTCATGTAGTTATACTAGTCAAGGTTAAAAACAAATGCTCAGAATTAAGAAACTAATTTTTTCCCCTTTCAGATTAGCTTGTTGCTTTTAATACTTTCATTAGTTTTTAAAAATAAAATAATTAAAGGATGTCTGAGGRAAAAGCTCAAATTAATTCTCTGCAACCTTTCATTTTTTTTCTGATTCCATAAAGAAAATGTGTCATGGGCATTTTAAATTTATTTAGACGTTTATTTAGAATAGGCACAAAACAGATCTCCCTTATTTTGGGAATGGTAAAAGTCACTTATATTGCAACAATTTTTACCCAGTTTTCAATATCTGGACCCTTTCCACTGAGGCATCATTTTTCTGGTGAACTGGAGTTGGAAGGGAGCTTAATTATAATATTATTAAATAAAAAGATCCTCCTAAGATAAGTCCTGAAAGTGATTTAGTTTTAGGAACTAATCAGTATTTAGTAATAATTATATTTAGCACAATTATAGAATTGGGAACTGTGAAGCACCAGGTCCTTTTTCTAGCTGCAGGGAGAGGGAGATTTTGCAAATACTAGCTGAGCCAGGTTCTGAAGTAGTGGACTGCGCATGCAGCAGCTGCTAAATAAGTAGAGTGATTTGAAGAAGGAATAGTGACACACAGTGTTACGGTTTATTTTCAGTTCATTCTCTAATGAGTTAATAAAGTTGTAGTTAAATTAAAATATGTACTATATTTTTGCATGCGTGTACGTAGTTTTTTTTAACACAATTGTACTCATCCATGTTAGTATTAAGGCCCTTATTCAGTACAGTATGAACTGAATGAGACCCATTGGGACTATACTTAGTAAAAACCTACATAACTTTTAAGGATAGTGCTGTAACCAAAGAGATTCTGTTTCTGTTTGGTATTGTGAGTGCATAGGCATAGTTTTATCCTTTTTATGAGCTCGTTCTTTCAAGTCTTGCCAAGCTTATAAGTAATTTGAAGTGCATCAAGCTTGTAAATTCTCTCAGCTTTTGTTTCAATGAATTATACAAGGTCCACTAGATTCTTTTGGAGAGTCTTTAAATCTCATGGAGAGCTAATGGTAGTGCACTGTAATATTGTTGTACCAGCAGCATCTGACTATGAGAATTTGCATGAAATCTGGTAGGGAGGTTATATTTCTGTTGGGTACCTCAAAAACATAATTTCTCACTAAGCACATTAAACCAATTTTCTTCTCCACAAAGTGCCCGATGAAGACTATAATCTTTCTGGGATTCATGTCCAGACTAAGTGAGCCCCCCTTTTTTCGTTTTTTAAAGGAAACTAGTATTTTCTGTGGGTCTTGCATGGCAACCTTGCAGATGGTTTTCTTGCTGCTGCTCCTACATAGATAAGAATAGAGATCTTGTTCTCTGCTTCGATATAGAAAGTAAAGCATTAAAGTGATAAGAAGAGATTGTGTCTTAAAATTGCCTGATTTGTCCCCAGGATACAAACAAGCTTTGTAAACTGTAGAAAAGTTTGTGTTCAAAGGAAAATTTAAAKCTGAAACTATTACACTAATTTATATTTTCTTCAGAAATTTTCAGATGTTTCATAGCTTTTGAGTTTAATTCGGAGATAGCGTGATTTTTCATGTATGTATCTGAGTTCATGTAAATCATAGGAAGATCCCGATTAAACGCTTTATAAAAAAAAAATGAGCAGTACAAGTGTAAAACAAGCATTTTATGAAGTTAAAAACTAGGCCGGCCTCCCTACTGTTTTTTCCAGTGTTTGTGAAGGGAACTATTTAAAGTAACGGGCCTACCATATTGGAAAAAATAACTTAATATTGAAAAACCCTCTTTTCCTCAGAGTTTTTTTNGTAAGAATAGCATTCATGCTCTTTTGGTTCATGTATATATTTTGGAATTTTCCAACTATAGCAGAAGTTCTATATGGGACTGTAAATTTAGGGAATATATCTCATTTATCATCCTATTCTGTTCATCCAAGAGAAATTTCAAGTTTCCAGTGAACGCTGTAATTTCTATAACACTGGACTGAATATTTTGTGGTATTGACCTATGCATCACTGAATATATGTATCACCTAATAAATTCTAACTTCTTACCTAGACCATTAAACCATGGGCACTGGGTGCAAAACTAGATATTTTGCATGCTAGTTTTCTTAAATACACATGGTCTATAGATTTAGATTGGAAAGTATGTCTGTAGGTCATCCAAACCAACCTCCAGCTCAGAGCAGGGCTAACTTCAAAGTTTAGTCTGGTTTCTTAAAGCCTTGCCCCGCTGATTTGGGAAAATCTTCAAGATGAGGAGTTACCACAGTCTCTTCAGGCAGCCTACTCAAATGCTTAACCACTGTCATGGGGAAGATTTTTTTCCTTATGTCCAAGTAGAATTTCCTTGTTTTGATTACCAATTTGTCTCCTGTCCTGTTCTCAAAGAAGAATCTGACTCCATCTTCTCTGTGACCACCTGCTAAATATTAGAGAACTGTTATTACATCTCCTTCTAGTCTTCTCCTTTGCTGGCTAAACAAACCCAGTTCCCTCAATCTCTTCTTACATACATCATGTGCTCCAGCCCCTTAATCATCTTAGTGAACCTTTACAGGACCCTTTCCAATTCCTTGGTATCTTTCTTGGATTGAATGGCACAAAACTGGGCGCAGTATTCCAGGTGTGGCCTCACTAGTGTCCAGTGGAGAGGAGTAATCACTTCCTTCAACCTTCTCGCTGTCCCACTCCAGTAACTTTGCYCTGAATGGCAGTCCTGACCTCCAACGTGTCGGATGCTCCAATCAGTTTGTCCACAGCTATCACTGGATCAGACTTTTCATACCTTTTGGTATATGGTTATTTATTCTTTTGTCTACCGTGTTGTATAAATACAGATATTAATGAGTGTGCGCTGGATCCTGATATTTGCTCCAATGGAATTTGTGAAAACTTACGTGGTAGTTATCGTTGTAACTGTAACAGTGGCTATGAGCCTGATCCTTCTGGAAGGAACTGTATGGGTAAGTTGCTTGATTACTTTATTATTGTCGAATAACTCATTGCTACATTCATGCTAATTTGAAAGGGTAGAACTTTAGGTTGCAAGGAAGACATTTACTTCTTATAGCTACAATGAAAATGTACAAAATCTTTGGTTAAATTACTTTTCCTGGTCATTGTATAGCCAATATTTTTACTGATATATTTCCCTGTTAATTTGCTTGTGTTTATAATTACTGTTTGTCTACAAAAAGTAGGCAGGAAATGCAAGTTAGAAATTAATTTTCTCATATGCATGGGTGTGTTTGTGTACCTTTTAAGACAAACTAATTGTTAAGAGCTCCCAATATGTCTTTGTTTCAAAGTTGGATGATAATTTGCTGACATCTGAAGGTCACAACTTAGCATAATAAAATGTAACAGGTGGCTACCATTATTGTAACTAATGACAGCTGATGGCCCATGTACACAATCTCTGCAGTAGGCAATAATTCATAATGTCCCCAAGTTCCACGAGTACGGTGGAATGGATTGCTGCGTGTCGAATCCTGTAATTTCCAAATGTTTCAGTTAGTGAAGAAAGCAGTGACCTGCTGTTTGAATTTCCCAAGTCATAGCTGAACACTGGGCTCAAGCATAACAACTACTCCTTTATTCCTCAGAATGCTCTCTCAGATCACCAACATACAGGAGCAATTCACTTAAAAGCGTCTTAGTTGTCAAGTTGTTTAGAGTTTGGGTTAGGTTCATACCAGACTTAGAATATCTGGATACGTTTTCTGTTAGTTGTCAGGAGTACCCTGAGTATGTTGTACATTTCACTCTTTATATAATTAACTTTATTATTCACCTATTTTGTGTCATATGTACAATTCAGTATTTTATTTCATTTGAATTCTTTATCAAAGCAATAAGTATGTTATACTATAGACACATTGTAGAATAGTAGAGCTTATAGAATTGGTATAATTTTTAACAGAAAACTAAAGTTATGAGTGTATTTGTGTAAGTAACCAACAGAAACATATCCAAACACATTAGAAAGCTTTAAGTATCATCATAGCATCTAACCTGTTTATTTCTGAGAATTATTGCTCTTGACACTTTAAGGTTTACTGACTTAACCGTTGGTCTTTGGTCAACAAAACTACACCATTCTTGGTTGGGAAAACTTAGGCTATTAATTATGGTATAATTTTAATACCAAACATTCCTACCTCATGATGCAAAGAAAACATAAAGTAATAGAAGTGTTTCTTTTCATCTGCTTTACTTCAGGAATTTTACAGCTAGTTACTTTCTAAAGGCCTAAATATGACCTTTTGGCAGGAAATGCTCTGCTGCAGAAAACTATCAGTGTTTTTTTTTTTTTGTTTTTTTTTTTAAAGTAGTTTGCATAATATTTCCTTTTCAAAATGATTTTTATGGCATGAGATCTTATTTATCTAGTTACACTTGGGGTTATGTAAGGGCTAGTATTGATATAGATCTATTTTATTATGTAAGTAAACATACAGTATACTGACTGTGAGAATGCATTTTTTCTTAGATATGAGAATTTTACTCAATTTAACTCTTACCACTCTTAATTGTTTTGAAAACAAGTATTGAAAAAGTGTCTTGTTAATTTTAATAGTGTTTGGGGATATAGGGCTGAAATATTTTGTGTAAAGATGCAGGTAAAGAGCTAATAACAAATCAGTCAAACAAAACGCAGATCGTATTTTTGTTGCTTTTAAGTGGTTTTGGAGCATGAATTGCATCACTCTAAGCTCTTATCATTCTATGCATATTATAGATCACAGTGCAAATCTGAAGTTTGACTGCAACGCTGAATGGAATAGTATCTTCATAACACCATAAATTTAAGTCAAAGGATCGCAAAACAGCAAGCTGAAAATAAACATTATTCTATTGTTCATCAAAATATGAAATTCCAAATCTATTCCCCTTTATTTATTTAAAATTAAATGAAGTTAGATTAAGGAGAGCTCAGTTGAGAAGAGCTCCATTACGGCTGCCAAACTTAAATTTCAGAGTCATTGTCTGGGGAAATTCAGACTTTATTGTCTGAATCTTAAAGGAATTTATAAATATAGCTTGCAAAATCTAGCAAGATTGGTAGATCTCACATCAACAGCCTTCAAATTGTAATCCTACTACTTTCTTATTTTTCTTTTTTATTTTTAAACTTAAGCTCTCTCAAAAGAATTACTTTGAAGGGAACAATTTCAGATGTTAATGTTGAATTTGGGCAGTCAAGTGGTCAAAAGATAGGAGATACTATGAAGCAGGATAAAGCATCATTATTCTGTCAGTATTCTTCTATATGCCTACGAGTTTATGACGTGCAGTAGGAATCAAAGGAAAGACAGTTAAAGTCATGGTTTAATATTTTCATTTTCATTGGAAAAAAAAAGTGATAATGAACAATATTGGAAGTGTTTTGTTACCAACATTTGCAGCTAGTCTGAAAAAATTTCAGAGAGGTTGTTAACTTCTGTGTTTTTCCTGTTCAGTCTGCTTGATATCTTTAATCCTTTCTCTCTCTCTATTTTTTCCTTGCTCAGTTCTTTTTTTTTTTTTTTTTTTTTTTTAAGTTTGTTATACTTCTGGAATTTAGGTATACATGTGTACTGTTTTGAGACATATGCAGTATATGGAGTATATAATTTAGAATAGCACAGCTATATTCCCTTCATGGATAATGAAACCCATTTTTGCACAGAAAACAGGATTAGAGCAGTAATCTAATACATTGTAATTTGCTAAAAAAATATTTTAAAAAACCTTAAACACATTGAACACATTGCGGATTTCAAAACAAAATAGACAATGAAATAATCTTGCTGATAAAGTCATATAATTAACAAAAATCTCAAAGTCGTTCCAAGAAAAAAAGTAGTTATTGTAAGATTGGACATGAAGTATATTTACAGCCTGCTAGTGAAAAACTTTAAAATAAAATTTTTGGTAATAACAAAATTGAATTTGAAGTGAATTAGCCTTTTGAAGCTAAGATTTGGTGGTTTTTTTGCATGCTCAGCTACTACTATAGTAGACAGTATCTGGCAACATAATTGTTGCTGCTGAAAGCAACAGGGGCTGTTTGGGGAGGAGAAAGCAGCCCGTGGCATTTGCTTCCATTGATGCATCCAACTGATCTTTTTTCCAGATATTGATGAATGTTCAGTGAACGGACTGCTGTGTGATAATGGGCTCTGTCGAAACACCCCTGGAAGTTACAGCTGCACTTGTCCAAAGGGTTACGTGTTCAGCACTGAGACAGACACATGTGAAGGTGAGAAATTTGTTAGTTGCAACTTGCAATAGCAACTTTATTACTCATATATAAGATTAAAATTAAATGATCAAGAAAGATTCAGAGAGATAGCAAAAGCTAGAGAAGACTGGGATAAAATATAGCATAAGTCACTGCATTCCTCTTGTGATTTCTCTATGGTATTTTTTTAGTATGCTGAGTCTCGACATTGAATTTCTACTCAAGTAATGAGTTCATTTTTATTTGAAATATTTTACTTTCTTTGGACAAAACTTTTTGAAGTGAGTGTAAAAGAAAATACGAGCTTACCTTTGAACATGGAATAGGAAGACCTGGTTTATCATTCAAGGAAATATGTCTATTTTGATCAGATACCCTGTTTTCTATTCTCGCTATGTAGTGATAGATCAGATTCTAGTAGTTGTGATATTTAGGAGATTGTTGAGTCTGGAATCTTGATACTACTGCCTGCTGATACTAAAATTGTCCTTTATTTTCATAATACATATTCTATTAGCAAAGTTGCTTTCCTAATTTACTAGAGGACTCAGATGCTAGATCAAAGAAAATGTTACGCTACAGAAACTAGTGAGAAGTTTGGATTACAAAACAGTTTTAAGAAAGGCTGGGTCAAAAAGAAGTTGAAGCATGCATTAGCTTTTGTGTTATTTTTTTAAATAGCATTCGGATTAGTAGATTTTTGCTAGTCTTCTACATTATTTTGATTTTATTCTGTGGTATGTAAGTCTCAATATTACTATGGTAAGAAAGTTTCCATAGTCAGTAGTCTTATGCCTAGTAAATTATTTGGAACTTAAAATTCTTGGTCTTGGAATACCTTTTGTATGAACAAATGTCATCTTCCAGATTTGTCTGGAGAAGCAGAAGACATTACTATCCTGAGCTACTTGTTATTACTGATCCGCCAGAAGTTATTGCTCCACAGCTATACAAACAGAATGAAAAGTAGAAACACTCTTTAAACCATTCTTGCTGTGTAAGATCAGTCAGGTTAAAATAAGCCATCTTTGTTAGCAACGTACGCTGAGCAAGCTATCTTTGCACTGAAGCGGGAGAGGAATGCTCATGTGTTCTTCACCAGTTTTCAGCATAGGAGTTGAAGAAAGCAACGTGGGGGCAATAATGTTTTGAATGTCTCCAACTATTTGGAAAGTGAACATGTGCATACACTCAAAGCATCTCACAAAATGGTTCAAATTCTGACAGGATCAAATCATTCACCTCTTCACTCCTTCCTTTCAAAAGGAATTATGTTTCTTTATATTTATATTTCTATATATATTTTTTCTTTCTTTATGTTTTATGTTTATATTTTTTTATATTTAGAGCATGTGTGTTTCAGAGGCCACTTGTAAAAGTTAAAATTTTTTCTCTCCTTATATATTAAAGATTACACATTAGTAGCACTTTCTCAGGCTTTTCTTGTGTCATACCCCATGGATCTGTAGTGTTCTTGTTATGTTGTCTCAATGCCTAGTATTTGTGCACAGTGCTCAGATGAAATTCATTGTTCAGAGTGCGCCTGTAGGTTTGTAGCTGTGAAGATTGCTTACTGTATTTCTTCAATGTGCAAGTGTTTCAGGGAATCTTCTAGATAGAGAAACTGGAATAAAATTACAAAGAAGAATTTTAATTATCAAGGTGAACAGGCCATCAACTTCAAAGCATGACACTGACCAAAAGATAAATGAACAGGATGCCAGAATGCAAACATCCTAGCCCAAATCATAGAAATAATAGTGCTTCCAGTTTCAAGAAGGTGAAAAAGTAACTCTGTATTTTAATAATAATAGTAATAAAGGGGCTCAAAATAAGGGCTTAACCAAAAATTTGTGGCTTCATGAATACATTAAGCTACCACAAGAAAAAAGTGCCACGAGAAAAAAGTGATCTTCTGCACCATTGCAATGTGTTTTCCCCTATGCTAGCACAGATACGTGGATCATGATGTAATGAAGCAGCTTGGGGAACACTTTTTTTTTTTTTCTTCTTTTTTTGTGGTGAGGTGGGTTGGGATGAGCATGAGGGATGCTTATTCTGAAGTGGAAATGAATTCACTAGTTCATCTGAATGACATTTCATTAAGGAGAGGGTGACTTCTTTAGATGGCATTGCCAGCTGAATGTGACTGCAAAGCCGTAGAACCCATAGTATTCCCCCCCCCTCTTTTTTTTAACAGTTGGAATAAAATAGAATTTACATGAAAATATACAAGAGAAGATATTAGTAGAAATCTCAATAGTATCTTCACTTTTAATGGCACCTTAGATAACTTTTCTAAGGGATGTGGCCACTTTCATGTTTGATCCAAGTTAATCAGGTGCATTCCCAATATTACCAGTTTATCATCATATGTGAAAATATGGTCAGTGAACCAGTACAGTTTTGTTTAGACTAACACAATACAGAGCTTGTGACAGTTGGCTTATAAAATAGATACTGCAGTTTTTCACAATTGGAACAGACCTGAACTGAAGGTAGAAAATACACACAAAACCTTCGTTCAGTGGGTTGTTACGTAAATTTAAATATATTCCATCATGAATGAACAGTTACTGGACGGTCATTCAAGCTCATAAGTAAAGCTATTCAGATTTTTGTTTGTTTTATGGAGGGAGATATTAATTAATGCATTTAATCTCTTGTTTTCTTTTTTACTTAGAAATATTTACATTTTTTAGATAGTCATAAAAGAACATGTATCTGTGCATATTTGTAATATCTGTACTAGGCTAGTACAAAGACCAATGAAATAATATCTAGTATCCTAAAAAATGCTAGAATAATATAGCTCTGGCCTTGCCTCATCCCCCTTGCATGGTGGTCATCAGGTTTAGTTTGTTACTGAAAAGGAAGACACTGCTGTCTCCTTCATAGAACCACAGTTGTGCTTTTCTGAGCTGCATTTCTGAATCCGCTATGTCTGCTGAGCAATGAGTGATGATAACATGGTAGGGCATGAATGCTGCAGTAATATTTAAAACAATAAAACTGTGTTTTGACAATGATAAGAAAAATCCATTTTCTCATTTGGAAAAAAAAAGAAGATAAATAACTAAAATTTCAGAATTGTAAGAATATTTTCTTTCTGAACATTAATATTAAAACGTAGTCACCATAAAATGCTTTTTGTTTGTTATCTCTGCAACAGAATCTGAAGGATTTTCAGTTACTTTAGACATTGCTATGTATATTAACTTGCATACATGGGTTATGAGGGATCCATCTTTAATCTAGCAGTTAGATTGAAATGTAGATTTAGCTGATAGGGCAAAAAAGAAGATTCAGGAATGGTTTGGCATAAAACTGTCTATAAAAACTATAAAATCTATACAGTTGAGTGGCTTGGCAGTTTGAGGAATAAATCCATCTCTTTCCATCCAAATTCTATTTTCAAAGAAACACTAAGTAATTCACTTTGGAGTTACAAGCTCACTAGTTGTAAAAGATTGCTGTAGACAGTAGCTTTGTATTGTGTTCTGAAATTGCTCTGATGTGTATTACTCACCAGGATATTTTTAATTAATGTAACTGTCATCAGTAACCGTGAAGAAACAACAAAACCCGTTGCTGCTTTCATTTATAGTTCAGCTGAAAATTTTTATCAATTCATTGCTGGGAGGATAAAAGGGGGAGTTGTTCAAGCCTTCAGAGTCTGTGAAAGTTGAAATTTTTACAACAAGCTCTGTGGTTTAGATTGTGTTTCCAGTGACATAACTAGTTAAACGTAAACCAGATGTGCTTTGAAGTTTATTTGCAGGAATGTACAGTGGACTGTTTCAGTTTTTGTTCCTATGGCATTTATAACATACACTAACCTTACTTTAGAAAAGAAGTGTTTTTATGAAAAATTTCTGGTAAATATTTTCATATGTAGTTGCTTTTTATTTTGAATATAAAGCAATACTTAAAATCAATTTATTTTCTTGCTCACTGTTGTTAAAATTAGCATTTATTATTGTTGTAAGAGGATGTATGGAAACAATTTTTGAAGCTTATTTACATTGTGCATATGATACTCTTTTGCCCTGATTCAGCAAAGCACTGTTGGTG
The DNA here is from genome assembly GCF_003343005.1 of Rhea americana. NCBI lineage: Eukaryota > Metazoa > Chordata > Aves > Rheiformes > Rheidae > Rhea > Rhea americana. The sequence continues at coordinate 1,453,714 of NW_028187012.1, read as the reverse complement.
GAGTGCATTCATCCTTCAGTATTTTTTTTCTGAATGGAAGTTTTGGGGAATAGTCAGTGCAGTAATACCAACCTGTTAATACCCAAAAGTATGGGGCTTTTTTTCAGAAGTTGAATTTTGGGATGTGTTTTCTCTTTGTAGTATTTTTGGCTAAGGTAGATGGTGGCAAAGAATATCAAATGCAGAAAGTAATAAGCTGCTTTTTCAGATTTAGGAGCCTAGAGCATAGTCACACAATCATTTTAGAAATAACCATACTGATTTGAGAAGTTAATGTCTCCAGATGTGTGTATCCCAGTCCTCAGTGAAAGCTCTCCTTGTTTCTTAGCTATAGGAAAAAAAATTGAATGAACAGTCCTTCATCTGCATCAGGGCAAAATGAAATGAGGAAGAGTATGGTTCTGTAATACAGCTCCCTCCCTCCTCCATTCACCCTTCTTGTGCTTTTCCTGGCTTTACGCTTCTGCTGTTCTCGTCACAGAAAGTGAAAAGTGACTATTTTTTTCTCTGGAACCCATGAAAGGTTGGTACTGGCAGTAGGGAATGGTTGAAACTGAGACTGGGAAAAAAAGGAGGAGGAAGGGGTGGAGGGAAATAGCCCTGGTGGATGGCAGCAGCCTTATAGATTGACTTGGCTGTATTTTCAAGGTACATATTCAGTTCAGGCTTTAGCTAGAATTTAGACCAAGTTGTCTGACTTGTTTTGAAATGGAAGTTCTCGTGGTCTAGAAAGCACAAGGAACAGATCTGACTGTGTATTATGTATTCTATTCTTTGCTGTGGATGCTTAATTTGAGTCTTTTCTCCCCCCTTTATTTGCCTTTTTGACCAAGAATTTTCATTATTCAGCATATACAGCCCATGAAGTCAGGGTATCATCAGCTTCTCTCTTCCTGGAGTGTCGTAGTTTAGATGCTTTGGTCCCTGCATTTCCGTATGTTCAATTATCATTAGTCTCAGTTTTGGGGACACTGACTTCCAGCTGTGGGATTGTAGTGAATGGTGGGAAGAATGATTTAAATTATTCTGTATAGATTTATAGAAGGGTATTTAACTGTGTCTTAAAATATTTTTTGTAAGATTCAAGTTTCTTTTTAACTCTGAAAACCTAAAATACAAGATGTGCTTTACTAGAAGAAAATTGCAATTGTAAACTTAGCGAAAGGAGAAGGGAGAGTTAAAAGTAGGCATAATAATCTAAAATATTTTACATTTATAAGTATGAAGTATTGTAAGTTTTATGCATTTTTGATATTCTGAATATGATTGAAGTGATGTTTGGGATGGTGGTAGCTATCTGCTTACATAATGTTTGGTCTTGCACATTGGTTGTGTATGTGCGTCTTGTTGGGCTACCAGTTAAAATCGTGTGACRCTTGAAACTCTCTTACTTTCAATTGTAAATATTTTTGCTGGACTTCAACTATTTGATCAGTTAAAAAAAACATTTTCTTCATTTCTGAGGCTGGGTGGCTGATGAGAGAATGTTTTATGTATTTAAAAATCTGTAAAACTTGTGACCTTTTCTTTAAAAAGCTGCAATTCCTGTATGTTGCTGCAGCTTAAAATTTCTCAGAATAGTTTTTGTGTCAGAATGATGCCTCTATATTCATCCAAAAATCTGCTCAAATTTAACCAGGTTGTAAGGCTGAGTTCACATGTGCTCTGTAGAGACTTACTGAGCCCCCAAAGATTCTGTGCCAGCGATCACACCTGCTCCAGCATGGTGATTTCCCTGTAGTTGCCTCTTAACTGAAAGTAGAGATCTCATTTTTCTGTGTTGTAAATGGATCCTCTGATGGACTAAGACTGTACAGATGTAGAAGCTGATGCTACGACAAGTGAAAAGTTGGATTTAAGAAGAAGAGGCAATAACAGGGCAAGTTGACTGACCTATGGTTGCAAATAGTTTCAGAAGATCTAAACTGATGGTGCTGCAACTATCTCCTCATCTGATTCAGCGTAGAGCTTGTTCAAGAACATATGCTTACCGAAAGCAATCCTCTAAAAATAATTGGTTTTCAGCTGATTTAGTTGACTGAATTGATTTGCTGTGGGATCAGTTGAGTATTGATAACTAATGTGAGCAAGTGGCCRGTATGCATCTGAACTGACAGGCAGTTAGAATTAAAGGAATGGAATATGGACCATGGTAACATTTATTCTAGCTTAAGCTATTGTGGAAATCCTCACCTTAATGCAGGAAGTCAGAGGAGAAAATCAAGGTAGATATTTGTGGGGAATAAGTGCAGTAATGTGCTGAACTTCATCCTTTGTAGAAATTGTGAAGCATGCAAGTAGAGGAAGCTTTGGATGTTATTCTTCTGTGCTAGACTGTAGCTGTTGAAGGTAGACTTCACCATGGCCAAATGCTGGAGTCTATGGCTATGACTGAGGAAAGCAACGAGGATCACTTGATATTGGCTGGACAGAGAATCATGCTGTACATAAAAGCAGCGATATAGGGTCTGATCAAAGATCCTTTGTGTCCCAGTGTTGAGTATAACAACAGAACAATCATACAGTATTATTTTCACAAATACTTTTGGAATTTCAAACAGTTTGTGGTTTGGGGACTTCCTAAGCCAGAAATAGGATCTTTGCATTTGATAAATCTCAGTGGATTTCTCGTCCATGAACTTGTCCAGACTACTAGTGCAAGGTTTATCATTCTAGCGTAAGGATTTCCAGTTTCACTACCTGTAATGTGAGGAACCATTTCTTTAGTTGTTTTGTTACCAGCGTGCTTCATTTGATCTCTCTCTGTTGTTGTATCATGAGAGACAGTAAACATTTGATGCCTTTGACAAGGAGAAGCTATATATAGTCTTAATGTAGTTCACCAATCCTTTTCATTTTTTGTCTTGTTTTTTAAAGCTAGTCAAAGTGCTGAAAGCAAGATGGCAGATGGAAAAGAAGAAAAAAATGTATCTTTCTCCAAAATCATTTCTATACTGAGACTTATTCAACATATAGTACATATTTAAGATGACTTCTGTGCCTCAGTGTGATCTGTTTCTAATCATGGGAACAAGATACATGATTTCTCTGTAAAAGCAGCACAGACTACTCTTCTTTACCAGGTATTGCTGGCTAGGGAAAGACAGGCTAGGAAGGCACAGTGCATTCCCTGCATAATAAAACTTCGGGTGATTAAAGTGTGAAATGTACTTATTGCAAGGAGAAGGGATGCAGAGCAGAGAAACATTGACGAGCTTGCCAGAGGGCCAACTTAGCGAGACAGGGGCTTATTTACTGAGGCTTAGAGCAGGCTCTGCCAAAATGAAGATGGCTTTTGTGGATCTACTTGAATACCTCTGTGCTTGCGCCTCTCAGCACATCAGGTTAGTACATGAGCAGTGCCAGACCCATTCTGGCCCTGTACAGCCCCATTCAGTGCTGCATTTGACTTAGTGAGCTAAAATTGGCTGCGGTGAGCAAGGACTGAACCCGAGATAATATGACCAACTGTCTAAACAGCCTGTTTGCAGAGAACTTTGGAAGCTCTGTATAATGCCCTACAGGACACAGGGTCTAATGCTTACAGCAATGCAGAGCCAGCACGGTGGGTCAGGGCTTATCAGCTTGGCTTCTGGCTACACTGTTAGCCCAGTACTACTAGCCCTGAATGCTGTGTACGTATGTTCATATAATACTCTGCCTTGACCTAATAAGCTCTCCAAGTTTTGCTGTCTCTACATCTGTGGTAGGATTAATGTGTAACCTGGATAATCCACAAGTTTAGAGTTGACTTCACTGACATAAAACTGTCACTGTTCAAAAACCTGGTAGCATTCAAGGACAAGTCTGTGTAGGTAAGTAAACCTATTAACCAGTGAGTCTGTGAAATTTGGCCCTGAATTAATTGCTTGCTTTTGGGATGAAGATAAAAATCAGTTTCCTAAGTTTTCTGATTTCTAGGTATTTTCCATCTTCTTTTTATAATACATATGAGGTTTGATGAGTTTTTTAACACATATTTTTTTCCTATGACCTCCAAATTCCATGAAAGAATAAATGTCTGGTGAAATGAAGGCTTAATGCATCATAATGTACCAGATAGCAGATGGTACCTTTTGTATGATCTGTTCAAAATGAGGATGGTATTTTGGTTTGTCTTGAAAATGATCCATTGATGCTGTTAGTGTTTCCCATGCTTAACTAGATGCTGCATTAATTTGTAATTAATTTACATCAGGCTATTTTGGTTTATGGATCTGGCATTATTACTTAAGCACTACTAGAGAACATAAGCATGCACTAAACAGTTTTATTTCTGGCCCGCCAAAAGAACTGTCTGGTTGGATTAGAATGTATGACTTCATTTAGGACCCAAATCAAAAAATGAAATTGGTTGAGTTCAGGAAGAAGCGGTGGATATGCATCTGCAATTATTCTTTGAAAGAATTTGCTAGTATTGTTTTAATATTAAAACTAATTTCACTTTAAAAAAATCAGCAAATAATACTGTCAGCAGGGGTCCTATTTTTACATGTGAACAGGCTTAGAAAACTCACAGGGGTAAAAAGTAGGAGGAGTTAGGGACTAGAGAGAAGTGCCATTTACAGTATTCCAGTTTCAACTCTTATTTCTTGAACGCTTTCCAGGACTAGAGAGTTGCAGCCAACATTGTAATATTTTGTTTCTGACAGGGTTTTCTTAATTCTTCCAAAGCCTCATGGAGCCATAAATGACAGAAACAATAAGAGCTTTGTTTGTGCACAGCGTGTTGTGGCTGGCAATGCATTGCTTTCCATGAAAGAAGAGTTTTGATTTCTCACAGGGCAGTTATAATTGATGCTGGAAAACTTTGTAGTTCAAATTCTTGGAAGTTGCTATCTTTGTAGAAAAGAGATGTTTAATTAGCACTTTCAAAGTATGGGCTCCCATACACGTGCGCGTACATGCTGACTAGCTGTCTGTGGATCCTTTGTATGTCATACTTAAAAAAAAAAAAAAGGGGGGGGGGGGGGGGAGGTAAGAAAAGAAAGAAAAAAGCCAAATATACCAGACATTCTGGCAAATTCTGGTCCACAGCAGAGTTTATATACTGTATAATATTTTCCAGAAGTACATCGCAGACCTAAAAGTATCTTTCCTTTCTGGATTGTAGATATAAATGAATGTGAAAGCAGCCCGTGTGTCAATGGTGCCTGCAGGAACAATCTTGGTTCTTTCAATTGTGAGTGTTCGCCTGGCAGCAAGCTGGACTCTACTGGACTAATCTGCATTGGTGGGTCCTCTGTTTTTTTCTTTTTCTTTCTGACTTGAAAAACATTGATCACATTGGTTAAATACCTAAGAAAATAATGTGTTCTGCTAAGTTCCCCTTTGTAGAAGACTGCAACATGCATAGTTGCATGGTTAAGGTTGAACAAAGGTTTGGTTGTTTCCATGAGAGCCAAACATAACACATGTGGATGTCCTAACTATGGTGAAAGTGGCGAATTACTAGTACTGATTGATGAGAACCATTGGAGAGATTTTATTACTAATAGAAATTATCATCACTCTCCCAGAAAACAGAGTATGAGTTAATGCGCAGGTGATTAGTCTGATACTTGAGAATTGGAAATTGTAAAGGAGAAATGCTGATTCAGTTCTTGGGCACTGAGCCACTTTTAAACCTGAGATGAGAAAGCAAGTGAAACCAGAAAAATATCAAGTCATATGAAGCAGATGATATGAAAACATGTGTCTTCTAGGATTCAGGATGTTCTTCATAAACTGTGAAGACTGGCCTTCTGAGCTATAAGTAGATGGTTATGGCTTCTGCATTACAGCACAATTTCACACTTTGCCTCTTTTGTGGAAAGATGATAAATAAGGAAGAGTAAAGGTCTGGATTTATCGGGATCCGTTTCTAGAGCGGCAACATGAGTGTATATGTATGTGTGTGTATCTATATATAAAAATAAAATTTAAAAAGTGTGTATGTATATATATGTGTATATATATATATATAAAAAATATGAGCATCCTTTACTAAGAATTCTATAGTATTGAAGAAAAGCAGAGCACCGTGCAAATTTTATTAGAGCTAACAGCAGCAGTTGTCCGCAAGGTGTCATTGGCATTATCTTCGGAAGGAAAAATGGGGGTATTGACTAATGACTTCTTTTTCTGGCCTTTCCAAGAGATCTTAAAGGACTGAAGACATCTGCCCTCCTCAAGTTCTCACAAGCTGCCATTGTTTCATCTCATTTATATAGCATAATTTAAGTCATTGTGGGATAAGTTGGACTGAATTGCCATTGGTGTCTAGATGTTGCTAATTTCTAAATCTTGGTTTTATTTGATGTTGGTTTTTGTCTGGTGTCCTTGGTTCAACTTCCTTGCCTTGCCAAAATTTCCTTAAGGCAGGAGGAAATAATGAGTAAGTGGTTGGAAGTTATTATGTAAGTAGTTTATTATATGAAAAACTTACAAACACTTTCGTCAAAGTATGTTATCTTAAATTTCTGCAATGGAGAAAATTGTGTCCCCACTTTACCTCTGCAAAGGCTTGTTTACTGAATGTGTTTGCCCAAATTTTCTTAGCTGCTTACTCCTATAAAGCATTGTTGTAGCATCAAATATGAAGAGCATGTGCCAGCATACAAGTATGCAATTAAAATGGTTTTCTGTTACGGAAATAACATGAAAATGCATTATATTCTTCATAAGAATGGTAAGTCAGAGCAAAGTAATGTAAAAATAAAAAAAAAGTCAGCTTGATTCTGACCCCTCTGTTGTTTTAGTTTGATTCCTAATTTGCTTTGGTATCAGATCAGAATCAGTCCTACATTATAAGAGTAATTTTTCTTTTGTTTCTTTCTTGGTGATGATGTAAGTTGTTTAACTTAAAAATAATACAAATTTTATCAGTAAAATTGTATAACAGTACTGTAGTAAAAAAAAATTAGCATGACTATGAATTATGTTTTTACAATTTATTGCTAGTTAACCATATTGCTGATTTTCACTGTTATCTTATGGATTCAAGTCCTGTCTGAGGCACATTAGACTTATTTTGGATAGAGAAGTTGCATGGCTGACGGATGTTATTTACTCAGTTTGTGAACAGAGGACTTCAATCTGGCAGTACCTCTGGTTTCTTTGCTTGGTCTGCTCAGCCTCAGGGTTGTGGAACCAAGTGGCTTGAGCCATTTGCATCCGTACAACATGTAGAAATAAAACATAAATGCAAGCCATTTGACCCTTTCTGTGACCTTCGATAGGTAGAGGGAAAAATGACTTGTTCAAATTACAGCAAGAGTTCAAGTCCCAACATATGGGCTCAAAACTGAGCCCAGACCTCCAGCAAGTATATGAATTTAAGTTCAGCAGTTACTAGAAAAGCATTTAACAAAAATGTTGATTTATGTTGCATTCCTTTTGCTTTTACATCGATAGTGTTTGCAGTACTGAGGTTGCACTCTAGTTATATGTGAGGAGTAGAATTGTATTTGCATCACACTGTTGGTGGTACAAGCACTGTGTTGTCATTTTGAGAATTGCACATACAATAGTAATACTGCCAGTATTTTTTTTGAAATATATACATAATGTTTGCTTTTTATGCACTCTTTTTTTTTGTCAATATTTGTGAAATTCATAGTGGACAATGCAGTAGGCTGCCATCTGCCTGTAGTATGCATATACTCTTCTTCAAGTCAGAATCAAAGGGATAGGAGCAGCAGGAAGAATGCTTTGATGCTGGATAATAAATAACTTTCTCACCAAAGAAAAAGTCACAGTGACTGCCCTTTGTAAATTTTGTCTGGACAAGAAGAGATTGTGTAAAATAAAGGAAATTAACTCATAGCCTGAACAAAGATAAGACAAGTGGACTTTGGCAGGATAATCTAGATGCAGCTGGTGTGAGGAAAGTCACCTGCTAATTGTATAGTTTAAATCATTTTTGAGATATTATTTTGACTTTTTGGTCCTATAAAGTTGGCTACTAAAAATGGATAACATTGTGTTAAAGACATTTCTAGTGAATGAAGCAATGGAAGCATTTACGTTTTGATAACATAAAGCAGAACCAATGTATGGACAACAGCCTACATTGTGCTTAAAATAGCAGTTGAAGGGCCTTTCCTCCCTGTCTCCTTGCAGGTCCCCCAAATGTGGGACATCTGACGAGGGCATATGTCTGTTCCATGACTAGCCAAGAGCAGATGCTGTCAGTCACCTTCCACGTTATGACTTCATTTAGTCTTGTAGTAGTGTCCTCTGGGGATGTTAACCTTCATCTAGACTATTAGCTAAAGGCAGATTGAGGACTGGGAAAGATGCCTTTTGCATTCTTCTCTGCCCCTTGCTGGTTTGTACACTTGTTTAGTTGTGGTGTTCTGCTCCACATGTCTGAGACCAGCATTAATCTTAATAAATAAATACAACTGTTCTTCACTATTCACAAAGTATATTGCCCAGTTTCTAGGACTGGTTCCAGTCACATTCTTGGGCCACATTCTGTTACTTTAGCCAGACAAGGGTTGTACTCTCTGTGATCTGAACAGTTTTATAACATGCCAATTTTGAAGACAAGTTCAAGTTGCTGGAAAAAAGTATGCTGAAATGGCTCTGTCTTAAGCAGAGTGCTCTTAAACATAAGGTATCAGTGATACCAATCAACAGCACCTTATAGATGGTCTGACTTTTTAACATATATTATACTTAAATCTTAAAAGCTAAATCCTATTCATCTTGCATTAGTCATCTCATTAAATTCATCTGGGCCACTTGCTTAGCTTTGAACTCTGAGCATGCACATGCATTTAAACCTTTTCCAGGCTGACCTCCAAATCTGGGTTAGATCTTTACAGACTGCTTTTGCTATGTGATCACAAAGATTGTTCCCTGCTTTCAAGGTACATTTTACCATTTGAATGTGCGGAAATCACTAAATGTATTGAGCATAAGTGCTATAGATAGAACTTTCAAAAGTACCACCTGATTTAGGACCTAACTTCTGTTTTGAAAAGTGGCTTAGGCACTGCAAGTACAACTTCTAAGACCAGAGGATTTAGGTACCCAAAAGAGAATTTCAGAGGATTTCAGGCAGCAGAGGCAATGTGTGAAAATCTCTCTTCTGCTCAGTGGCTGTTTAGCCTGGGCAACAGTCAGGAAGTGCTGCTTGATTTGGTTGAACGCTGGTCTGTCTTAAGGAGCAAAGAATGCCAGTAGGCATGTTCAAAGCATGCCTAGTATACTAGCAGGACAGGACCCTTAAAAGAATATAGCACTCCCCTGTCCCTCATTTTTTTTCTTTTTTCTTTCTGACAAACTTGCAAGGTTAACTGACTCAGAGAGAGGTAAGGGCACCTGGATTTCATAACCTAGTGATTTAGCCAGTCAGCTGTGAGGGGGAGTCCCAGGTTCTGATCCCTGCTTTCAGTGGTATTTATGTGTTTTAGATTGAACAGTTGCTAGATGAAAAGAAAAAAAAAATTCATGGTATTTGCTGTAGGACCTCTGCTGCTTGTGGAACTTGGAATATAAAATGCCTCTAGTAGCACTCTCTATTAATGACTTTTAAGTGATCCCCTTCTAAAATAAGCTGCGTATAAATGATCTTGATGGATGTCTTCCTTTAAAAGGTGGCTTATGTTCCCTTCGTACTCTGGCTACCAGTGAGCATGAGGAAATGCCAGCTCTTTTTGCTGTGACAGTTCAATATTGTTTTCTGTTCCGCTGCAGATAGCCTGAAGGGGACGTGCTGGCTTAATGTTCAGGACAGTCGTTGTGAAGTCAACATCAATGGTGCCACACTGAAATCTGAATGCTGTGCTACCTTAGGAGCAGCATGGGGCAGCCCCTGTGAGCGATGTGAATTAGGTATAGTGCGGTGCTTTCATGTCCTACATCTTTTGGGAGAAGAGTGTACGTATCAGTACGTAGATTCCCTTCAACGTATTAAAAAAAAATGAAATAAGGGTATCTTAGCACCATCTGTGGAGCTATTTTCAAAAACATAGCTTGTGTACAATTACCTACAGTTACTCATTACAGAGTAGCATTATTATCTGATCATGGGGATAGGGCTAGAGATTGGGAGTGGGAATGCTAAATGTGCACTGTAGTTTATGGAAGAGACCCCATGAGGTCTGAATGATGCCACTTACAGCTGAACCAGCATCAGAATATTTTAACCTTTGGTTTTTAATTTGAACAATAACTGCAGGTGTGTGTATCCTTTCTAACAAACATGATGCAAACATCCAGCAGAGCTCTAGCTGTGCAGTGCAGCACCAAGCAAAAGGTACAAGCTTGGTCACGTTAGGCTGGTACAATTAATAAAGAGCTAATTAGCTCAGACTGAGTACATTCAATTATAATTTTTTTCTGTTCTAGAATTGGCTAAATTTCAACAAGCTTTCATATCTTTACAGCATGTGACATTTTATATTTCAGGCATGCCGTAAGATAATGTCGTTGCTCAGATCCTTTATGAAGTGGGAGTGGAAAAAMTACCTTTAGTTATAACTGGCATCACTAAAGCTCTAAATCTTCAAGGAACTTTACAGGAACTTTATCTTTCAAAAATATTTAAGTACAGATTTTTGAGTAAATGCTTGCCTTTCTTAATGGAAATTATTTTGCATTGCAGAAGTTTGCATATGCTGGCAACTGTGATTGCATTCTTACTGCTACACAAACTTAAGAAACATAACAGGCTAGAATGAATACTGGGAGAGCTAAGCATTCATCTTGCATAACTGGTGTCTGTATAGAATGAAAAGTTGTTATAATATCCTTATCTGCCTTAAAGATTGACCTGATTAGATGCTGAGTGTTCTGGTCTCCCTCCAAGAAAGCACGTAAGAAAGTAATCAATAGAGATTTAATTTCTTCAGCTATTCACTTGGTTCAAGTAACACACCTGAGTCAGTAGTTTTGATTGAGTCTAGAGCACTTGCCACTGTTCACGAAGTATTAAACAGTGTAGGAAAACTGCAAAGCTACATTTATTTTTAAATTATTTACTCTTATGTTTCTATAATTCTGAAGCAATGATAAATCTTTTTGGCTTGATTCCAGATGCAGCTTGCTCAAGAGGATTTGCCAGAGTTAAGGGTGTTACTTGTGAAGGTAAATTGTTGCTTCTTACTCAATATGGCATTTTTTCCCCTCTGGAAATGGGATAAAGGGGATTAATCATGTTCTTTTTTCTTTTCTTTTTTTTTTCCTCTCTGACATAATCATATTGACCTGAGGTAATTGCTATTACAGACAGTTATTGACTGTTAGGAATTGTTAAATGTTACACTGTTTCTTGGAGGATATCAAGAGGATACAAAGCACTTAGAACTACTTCTTCAAAATGCATTTAATCCTTCCTCTCAACCATTTCCAACATAGTGCAAGGAGTCTTACTTAGAAAAGAAATGTGTCATTTTTATGCCTAATGGCTTGCAGATCTTGAAATAGTCCCTTGAGATCACTGGGAGCTTGTTTAGAACTATTCAGATCCTAACACAATATGCATAAGAGTATCTTGCTTTCTGTCATGTACTTCAAATGCTCAGTAAAGTTGTAGCACTCTGCTCAGTAAAGGTAGCACACATTCTGAAACTTCTTTCAACTCTTCACTTCCCAACAGATGTAAATGAGTGTGATGTTTTCCCGGGGGTTTGTCCCAATGGGCGATGTGTTAACAGCAGAGGTTCATTTCGCTGTGAGTGCCCGGAAGGATTGACATTGGATGGAACAGGGCGGGTGTGTTTAGGTAAGAGTCCAGTCAACTCTGCCAGCTCTTTAGCTGTGTAAAACAATTGTCTAATATAATTTTAGGAGTGTGAAAGGATGCTTTGTTTGTTTCTGAATTGCACTGTTTCTTGAAATTGTTTGTGAAGTGTATGGGTTTCAATTTATGCCTGTTTAAATATGAAACAGTTTGTCCCAGTTAAGGCAGAGATGTTAATCACCTGAGGGAATATGAATGTTTGTGTTACAGCTTGTTGTCGCTGCAGTGTGAGCTATGGGTACTGCTGGAGTGCTGCCCTTACTCTGACTCCCATTCCCAAGCAGAAATGCCTAACTCACTGGGAACTCGTTAATAAGCAGTTGGCTGGGCAGCCAGGAGCCTAGTGTAAATTGCACTCTCCTCTAATGCTAGTCCAGTCATTTTTGTGGAACTCAGGTACCGTTTGGTAAATGTTTTGGCACAAACAGTTGTGTTTGAAGGGAATCCAATTGAATGTAGCTGAAGATAAGATTCCATCTTGCACAATGTTGTACAGTGCATTAATGTCTTACACCCACAAAAGATGATGTTTGCCAAGGCAATAGTGATCTTTACCAGAAGGACTTCAGGTATAAAAAATACTGAACCCCTTTGTAAATTAAAGGGAAAAAAAATCCTGTAGCAAGTGTAGTTAGTGTTATTAATCTGTTAATAGTGATCTTTACCAGAAGGACTTCAGGTATAAAAAATACTGAACCCCTTTGTAAATTAAAGGGAAAAAAAATCCTGTAGCAAGTGTAGTTAGTGTTATTAATCTGTTAAACTTTTTGTGCTGGCACAGAAATAAGGAATGAGCTAAGACTTTAATTACTGAGGTTGAATCGGTAAGGTTGGAAGAGACCTCTGGAGATCATCTAGTCCAACCTCCCTGCTCAGCAGGGTCACCTAGAGCACGTTAGACAGGGTCGCATCCAGGCGGGCCTTGAGTATCTCCAGAGAAGGAGACTCCACAACCTCYCYGGGCAACCTGTKCCAGTGCTCCGTCACTCTCACAGGGAAGAAATTCCCCCTCACRGTCAAGCCGAACTTCCTGTGCTTCAATTTCTGCCCATTGCCTCTTGTCCTGTCACATGGGGCAACTGAAAAGAGTTTGTCCCCGTCCCCTTGACACCCTCCCTTCAGGTACTTGTACACATTGATCAGATCCCCCCTCAGTCTTCTCTTCCCCAGGCTGAAGAGGCCCAGCTCTCGCAGCCGTTCCTCACAGGGCAGGTGCTCCAGCCCTCTGATCATCTTYGTAGCCCTACGCTGGACTCTCTCCAGTAGCTCYATGTCTCTCTTGTACCCAGGAGCCCACAACTGGACACAGTACTCGAGATGAGGCCTCACCAGGGCTGAGTAGAGTTGTAAGATGAGGGCAATAAGTAGAAGAGATTCACCACAATTCCTACACTATCCCTTAGCAGAAAGTGTTCCCCCGGCAACCCTGTATCTTTTCTGTAACTATTTTTGGAGCAGAGAAGTGCAGGAGTGAATGTGTCCTAGTGCTTATTACAATTTTGGGTATTATGGAAAGCCATGTTGTTGCAAAAATTTTTTACGGTGCAATTCTGCACTGATGCCCTCCTAGAGAACCTGTATACTCTTTAAAGCTGAGAAGCTATAAAACCCATATTCAGATGCTACCATTTGTTTATGTGGTGTTAAATACAGCATACTTAATTTAGAATGATGTTTCTTTATAAATTTATTGGGAAAATTACCAGCCATGGATTTGTTATGATTTGTAATACATTACATAAAAGTGTATGTTTTAACTGAAATTATTTTGTGCCATGCTCAGCTTCTTCATCTAGGAATTCATTGTTTTACAGTACATCTTTCAGACTGCCTTTTTGAAATCTTTAGAAAATGATGGTCAGAGATGAAGAAAAATACAAACAAGGAAGTGAATTTTTACAGTAGATTTTGGAATTCTTGTTATATTGTTTATCAGTTCTAAGGACTGTAAATATGTGGATACTGGCAACATTTGATTTCTTTTAAGAAAACCGAACAACAGAGCAATTAAAATTTTCAGCCCTTCCTTTGTTTCAGCCAAGGATTTGCCTGCTCTAACCCTCTTTTTCTTTATTGCAACAATGGTCTCATTCCCAAGCAGATTCAAGTTCAGACCAGCAGTTTTCATTTTTTTGCACTATGCCTAAGAGTAGATGATACAAGCAGTTACTAGGATTTCCATTTTTTTTACTGTTAATTCTAATCTTAATATATAGTTATAGAGACTTTTTAAAAAATAACCAGAACTTTGAAGAGGAGCAGATGTGTGTAATAGATATAAATGTCTAATAGAAAAGAGAAATAATTCAAAACTAAGTCTGCCAATGTGCGTGTGTCTGTTTATGTACACGCATGTCATAAGCCATTGTGCATGTTAGGTTTCACTAGCATTTTTTTTTCCATACTTAGTAATACTGTTGCTAGCTATTGTTGTCTGTGGTCCTCAGCCCTGCATTACTCCTCAGTGAGAAATTTGATAAGAACAAGTGTGAATTTAGGTGTTCTTGATAGAGATAAGAAAAGGCTGGAACAAGGTAGCCATTTTCAAGCAACATATACAACTYTCTTACTTTCAAACCCATGCTCAGATTTTAATAAAAAACTGTGCTTTTATATTACAAGACATATGCCTTCTCTTATGCTACATAAGCACTTTGGACTATGTGATACATTTCTCAAATATGTTTATTTCCTGCAGAGTCCACTACAGTGGTTTTAGCAAAAACAAATATTTATTAGCAGTGTATTTGCTGAATCTCTTGAAATGAAAATAAATATGATCTTAATGTGGAATAGTTTACAGGAAACATGAGTATTCTTTAAACAATTTCCACTTCTTTTACTTGCTTCTAAATTGTTTAACTTAAGATGTGCATAGAGTAAATTTATATTGTAAATCTGTATAGCTTTGAAGGACTTGTATGGAAAATAGTTCGGCAGCTCATCTGTGTTATTTTTAGATCTTRCATCTCCTCCAAAGCTTTTTGTGCTAAGCATTTAAAATACTTCTATTAAGTTTGCTAAAGCTTAACTTGCAGTCCAGTATATCATATGAAAAATTAATGCCATATATTTATTCTGAAAATACAGCATTTTAAGTTATGTTATTAGATACTGCATTGTCCTTATGCACACACCAAAATTAACTATGGTTTCCTGGAGCTACGTGCCCTTTCTTAAAGTCTGAATTCTGTTCCTGACGGTCTGGATGAGAATCTTTCTCTTGGCCTCAGCAGGAATTGGGCTGAGCCTTTAATGATCAGTGGCCAAAGGTCTTTTTTCCTGAAAAATATTAATTTGACTGTTGAGTTACAAACCAAACCTCTAGTAAAACAGTTTTGTAGGAGAACTGAGAACTGGAGTAAATACATTGATGCAAACTTCAAAAAGTTAAGCAATGATTGATCCTAACCAGCTGCCTATGCTGAGTGAACTAAAAGCAGAGATGTTGATAGTGGAGAGCTAGCATGTCCTGCCATGGCTCTACTTTTTCAGTGCAAACCCATCTCCTATGATTTTTTTTTGACTTGTTGAGTTGAACAAATACTGGGAGTTTTTTGTAGTCTGTATGGGCAAATGTCCTGGAAATCATTAAACTACCAAAAAATCTCTGTGTAAATGTCACAGACATCTTCTGTAGCTGTAATCAACACTGCCAATTTCCCGTTATTGGTAGTACTTTGGAATTAGGGCATAGAAATTTTCCTGCATTGTAGAAATGTTGACCTGTCCTGTTGACCCTGTTTTTTAATATCAAGTTTTTATTTTAACAAATATAAAACTTCTTCTAAATTTTTTTTAAACTTAAACTATTTTTGTTTTGATGGGAAAATGTATACAAATTGGTGAAAATTGTGAAATATGCTGATGCTATCAAATGGGTTGTTATTGGCATTTTTGGCTGTATGCCGAATACGGCAAAGCTGATGTTCTGTATGTACAGACCAGTGTGTGGTATTTTTTACTGGCACGCTGAAATTAATCTATCTTGTGGTGGGCCTGCCCTTTTGCAAATGGGGCCCCAGAGTACAACCATAATTAAGTTTTCTGAAAATCATACTATATTTCTGCTATTTAGTTTTAAAATAAGACTAACAATGATCAGTGAAATGTATCTTTTCTGCATTCCTTGTATTATTAATCAAATATTTTAAATATAAGGTAGTTGGTTTTTGGTGTTTTTCCCCATAAATGCAGGTCAATTTGCCAGTGAGAATACCTAATACAGTAGAGAAATACATGTCTCGCCTACCAAATACACGTGGAAGCCTAAAAAGCTCATTTACATCAGAGTAAYAGTATGTCTTGATATTGTGAGATTGCAAAATCAATACCTTTATGCGATACAACAGAGGTCTAGAAACTTAGCAGTACAAAACAGTATTAGCCACTTCAAATGATTCAGTGTTGGGAAGAAGCGTCAGTCTTGAGCAGAAATCTGTCTCCCAGAGACTATTCCTCACGCATACACGTACATCAGAAGTAGCTACTTTTGAAAAACAGAAAAGTGTAGCCAAGAGTAAAATTCCCCTTTGTTGTTGTAAAATGAGCAGATATCCGCATGGAGCAATGCTACCTGAGATGGGATGAAGATGAGTGCGTTCAGTCTGTGCCTGGCAAGTTCCGTATGGATGCCTGCTGCTGTGCTGTGGGTGCTGCCTGGGGATCCGACTGCGAGGAGTGCCCTAAGCCTGGCACCAAGGAATATGAGGCTCTGTGCCCCAGAGGTCCTGGCTTTTCCAACAGGGGAGATATCCTAACTGGCAGGCCATTTTATAAAGGTAAGAAGTCGTCCTTGCCTGGTGGGTCTAAAAATGAGTCACAGGTACATCTTGATGTATATTCCAAGGAAATTCCAGAATTTTTATGTTTATTACCTGTTTGAGATGGGAGCTATTGTAGAGATGTTTGCTTTACAGAGCTAACAGTGCTGGTAGAAAATTCAAAACTTGCATGGTGTTCAGATGTTTTACATGAGCTTAAAAGAAAGAATGAATGAAGTTTGAATTTGGTAAGGAGAAAAAGGAAGTGGCAGTGACATGACTGATGATAAGGGAGCTCAAATGATAAGAACAACAGAAAATGTGCATCTTTTTTAAAGTAGTGCTTTGCAAAGAGTGAACTGAGGCTAAGAATTGTGTAAAGTTAGGGAGTTTAAGATATAAACATAAAAGATTACTGTGATTTTGCCAGGGTTCTCTAAAAGTGAGACTGGAGAGGCATGGATGTTTTCTGTGGACACTGTAAAATTTGCAGAGTTAATACTAATAAAGGGATTAAACAGGAAGGATGTCTGAGGTTACTCTCAGATTCTGAGGGCAATGGAGTTGCATGACAGAGAAGTAAAAACCATCTGTCCCTGCTATCCAGTTGTTCCTGGTTTCCCTACCCCAAAAGGTGTGAAAAACAAAACTTAATGTGTTGGAAAATGGCTAAGAAACCAGATCTGAGATACTTTTTGGGACTGAGATCTGAGAAGAAAACTCTAAATTTCTCGGTGTTTAGAAGCTAAGGTGATCTTGAAATATTTTAATGTCTGGTTTATTTTTCTAAAAAGATATTTTTGGAAATGTCTGAAATATGTTGAGCTGCTTGAGTAAACTTTAGCAGGTTGGCACTCTATTTCACCATGAATAAGCTCTAATTTTCTAGAGCTACTATTCTTCTCAGGCCAAACTGTGGAAGTTCAGTGRTGATAAGGAGTTTTGTCCATTCTGTGATTTTTGTAGGGGTTTTCTGTTTCTTTCTGGTTTTGTATTTGCACCATACTTTATTAACACTGATACCCATGAGATATAATTTTGTCTCATGGCAGATTATTCTCGGGTAAGAACAATCATCCAGTAAGTTATATTCACTGAGTATAAGAAAGCCTGTTCAACTTTGTAAATCTCCTTATGGGCATGTGAGAGAGGCTGACATACAGGTTTTTTCACAATCAGTGTTATCCCAGCTGTCCAGGACAACAGACTTAGGAAAGTGAAACATTTCACTTGAAATTCTACAAGAGAAAAGCTATCCTTTTATAAACCAGCACAGAGAAACTGTGTGTAGTTATTGTGTTAGAAAGCAAAATGATGCACAACACACATTGGTAAGAAGGAACAGGAAGTTACCCCTGAATAAAGTTTGTTGTTGAGCATTTAAGAATTCTGTTTTCTTTTGTCTTTATTTTATAGATATCAATGAATGTAAAGTATTCCCTGGTATGTGCATGAATGGTAAATGCAGAAATACAATTGGAAGTTTCAAATGTAGATGTAACAGTGGATTTGCTTTAGATATGGAGGAAAGAAACTGTACAGGTAAGTCTTCTATTTCTCCTAGTTTTTAGAAGAACTTGTGCTTGTTGCATCGCTTGATGATCTGTAAATATACTGTCATTTATTTCCTCATTTTTTAAAAGCTTTATCCCTGTGCAGAATGGTCAACTTTCTATAAGTCTCCCTTTCAGAAAGTTTTCAAATAAATATAACTTTCTTCTGATACATGTACGTTAGAATTTTGGTGAACTGTTGTTAAACTTGCTCAAATAATGCCCTATCAGTACGACCTGTAAAAAACCATAAGGATCACCAGCAGTAAAGTGCAATATATTAACATGCTAATTAACTTATACCCTTCACTCTCTACACATTGTATTACCAAATGAACTGAGAGACTTCACTGCAAATTATTTTTTTATTTAGACTTGATGACTAAGCACACACATACGCACCACTGCAACTCTGCCATCAATGCAATGTTCACTCAAGTGTGCAAGATGCATGCATTCAATATAAAAGTTTAATATTTTGTTCTTTACTGTCTGGAAAAACTGGAATTGAAGATAAGTTTGATAGTTTTCTGGTTATGAGAACCTGGATGCCTGCATTGTGGGTGGCTCTGTGCTGAAAATGAAGGAGGTTTTGTTCTACAGCTCTGGAGTCTGTAAGTGTGTCTGAGTAATATGAAGTGTGGGTGGTAAGGCATGTGAATTGAGGTTGGTCTGGATGTTAATATTGCCCTAACTGGTGATTTCCTTGTTTTTATAGTGATTGAATTGATGAGAAATGCATTTAAGTAACTTTATTTCTAAATTAACGAGAGTAGGTCGGAGAACTTCTCCCTACAAAGGTTTTTTTTCTTTTGTTCTGTTTTTCATTGAAACATTGTTCTGATGAAAGCATTCCACTGACCAGCCTTAGAGACTCAGATTTTATTAAATGGGAGCCTTTTTGTGTTTTAAATTAACAACAAAATGTTTTATAAAGCCTACAGGAGGCCAAATATTCTCTGACTCTCCAGGCCCACCACATGGATTGCCATCCCACAGACCTCCACACATGTGTACATGAGGACTCAACTGTCTTGCCCAGCAGAAACCTAGCTATGAGGAGTAACACAGAGGAAGGGAGAAAAGACTCTCACCTGTGTGAAAAACAGCACTTGTATTTGTTTGTACTTTCCTAGTTTCCTGGAGCCACTTGCACAACAAGTCAGTCTCTGGGCCAACTCATTGCCTCACCCTCAGACATACTGATGCCTTCTGTGCACTGTTATTCCTTGCTCCTCTCTGGACTTGCTGGGTGTCAGGAGCAATTCTGTGCTCTGTCCTGGATTAATCTTGTCATCGTTTTAAGCACTGCTATTTTTATTCCTTGTGACTTTCTTCAAAAAAGTTAATGACACGATATGAATGGAGCTGAAGGTAGAGGGTGTAGTGGAGAGCATGAAACAAAGAAATCGAACTAGGATGAGACACTGGATGAGCAACAGAATCAGGCAAAAGAGAAGGCTGAAGAAGTGTGAGGAGATAGGGAGGAAGAGGTTATCCAACTCTTCTTTCCAGCCCTCTCCTTCCTGATCTGTTTCACTGGATCATGTCCATACTACAAATTCATCTTGAGCTTCCTGCCTCACTACCAAAGTGCCTTACAAAGAACCCTTCCAAATCAGTTTCTTTTCTCTTTTTCATCTTCTAGAAACTTGCTGTGGCTTTCCAGAGTAAGTTGCATTCAAATATAAAATATAAAAGCTATAAGGAAGCAAAGAACTGTGAGGATAGCTTTCAAAGGAGTTATTTTAACCTCGTAAGTCCTAARTGGAAGGGTAGATGTAAGTTTGTAATGTTACTTCTTTAGAAATAACTTTATAAGAAGTGATTTTATACCAATGGCACTTTAGTCACAAAGTCATTTGGTACCTGCATAAGGATAACTCAGAATGTATTACAGTTACTGTCCTTAGCAATGTAACTGTAAATTGCACTTAATAGAAGCTTACTTATCACAGAGTTTACTCTCTAGCTGAGAGATATGAAGACACTGCATTATGAGTCTTTCAAAAACAGTTTTTTATATAATCATCCTTTTAAATTCTAAATGAAATACATATTTCTCTATTTTTCTGTACACTATATCCAATTTCTATGGAATTCATTTACCACAGCCTCATCTCATTTCTGTGAAAAACAGGATTACTTTAAACTGTTTGATTTTTCTCCCTTCATTTACTATCAAATAGACATTGATGAGTGCCGGATCTCCCCAGACTTATGTGGAAGTGGTACCTGTGTCAACACTCCAGGAAGCTTTGAGTGTGAGTGCTTTGATGGTTACGAAAGTGGATTTATGATGATGAAAAACTGCATGGGTAAGTGTTGCCAGCATGACCTGGAGTCTTTCCATTTGCTCTACAAAGCCGGACTGTACTCTGTACTACTTGAAGTTCTGCACCACTGAACCCTTTATATGCATAATTATAGTGACTTTATGAACAAATGAGAGAGATGTGCAGCTTATAGGACAGATAATTGAACTCTGCCTCAGGCTTTGATTGTTATTTCTACTAATTTCAGTTATGCATTTCTATATTAGGTAATTTTAGAATGTCAGCAACTATGCATTCATGTAATGGCTAATGAGTTATCCAAACATTTGGTAAAACTAAGAAGAATGGAGTTTCAAAAATAACAAGTGATTTAAGTTTCCTTGATTTTCTTAGGCCTTAAGATATTCTGAGAGTGTTTCAGAAAATGGTGTCTCTTTAAAGTGTCTAAAGTTTTAAGAGCAGAATTTGAGGTACCAAAAGTTACTGGCTACCTTTAAAAGTCTCACGAGGGTCTTCTGCTTACACTATGAAAATGAAGTCTGAGATTTTCTTCTTCAATGAATCCTCTTACGCCTATGTTACAAGATCACTTTTATTATTATGGCTCTGAAAACCTTTTTTTTTTTTTGTTATGCAAATATGTCTTTGATAAGGGTGTGTGTGATAAAGCTATATAAACAAAGCAATGCATCTTTGCTCAGCAGTTACTGAAACAGTATCAGAGAATAGCTAAAGCTGGAAGGGACCTTTAGAGATGATCTAGTCCAACCTCCAGCTCAAAGCAGGGCCAGCTAGAACAGGTCATCCAGGACCATGTTCAGTTGAGTTTTGAATCTCTCCAAGGATGGAGATTACACAAGCTCTCTGGGCAGCCTGTTTGAGGGTTTGACTACCTCCACAGTAAAAAAGTTTCTTCCTTTGTTGAAATGGAATTTCCTGTATTTTTCAATATGTGCCATTTGCCTCTCATCCTGTCACTGGGGACCCCTGGGAAGAGTCTGGCTCCATCTTCTTTACTCCCCTGCCCACTCATTCCATCAAGCATTTATACATTTTGAAAGGATCCCACCTGAACCTTCTATTTTCCAGACAATTTCAGCCTCTTCTCATACAACAGATATTCTAGTCCCTTGATCATCTTTGTAGCCCTTCACTGGACTTGCTCCAGTATGTCAGTGTCTTTTTTGTACTGAGGAACCCAGAACTGGACACAGCTTCCAGATATGGCCTCACCATGACTCTTTCTAATGCAGCTGAGGAATATTATTGTCTGTCTTTGTTGCAAGGACATGTTGGTGGCTCATGGTCAACTTGGTGTCCAACAGGATGCCTGGGTATTTTTCTGCAAAGCTGCTTTCCAGATGGTTAGCCCTCAGCCTGCACTGGTGCATGAGGTTATTCTTCCCCAGGTGCAGGACTTTGAATTTCCCTTTGTTGAAGTTCTCAAGGTTCCTGTCAATCAATTTCTCCAGCCCATCAAGGTCCCTCTGAATGAGGGAYACATCCATCTGGTGCATCAACCACTCCTCCTGGTTTTGTATTGTCTGCAAACTTGCTGAGGGTATGCTCAGTACCATCATCCACGTCGTTAATACAGATGTTGAACATTTACTGGCCCCAGTATCAACCCCTGGGTACACCATTTGTGACTGTCTTCCCACTGGTCTTCATGACACTGATAATAACTGTTTGAGCCCAGCAGTTCAGCCAATTTTCAGTCTACCTCGTTGTTCACTTACCTAGTCTGTGCTTTGTCTGTAAGGATGTGGTGGGAAATAGTGTCAAAAGCCTCACTAAACTTGAGACAAACAATAGCAACTGCTCTCTCCTCATCCACTGCACTAGTCATTTTTTGGTAGCAGGCTGTCAGGTTGGTTGAGCATGATTTCCCCTTCATAAATCCATGCTGACTGTTCCCAGTCATCTTGTTGTCCTTCATATGTTTGGAAATGGTTTCCAGAATTATTTGCTCCATCACCTTCCCAAGGGATTGAGGTGATGTTGACTGGCCTGTAGTTCCTCAGATCCTCCTTTTTGCCCTTCTTGAAGACAGGAGTGCCATTTGCTTTCTCCCAGTCTTTAGGAACCGCTGACCACCTGATCACCACTACCTCTTACCTTTCAAAGATTATTGAGAGTGGCCTCATGGTGACATTGCCTGGCTTCCCATTTAGGTCCATGGACTTGTGTATGTCCAGTTTGTTTAAATGCTCCCTAACCTGATCCTTTTCCACTGAGGGTAAGTCTTCATTACTCTAGACTTTCGCACTTGTCTCAAGGACCTGGGATACCTGAAGGCTAATCATAGCAGAAAGATGGCATTAAGTGGCTCAGTCTCTTCTGTGTCCTTTGTCATTTCTTCTCCTGCCTCATTCAGCAACAGACTCGCATTTTCCTTAGTCTTTTTTTTGACTGCTGATATATCTGTAGAAGCCGTTCTTGTTGCCCTTCATGTCTCTTGTAAGGGTCAACTCCAGGTGAGCTTTGGCTTTCTTTAACCCCATCCCTGCATGCTCAGACAGTGTGTCTATATTCCTCCTGGGTCACCTGTCCCTGCCTCGACCTCTTCTATGCTTTCTTTTTACGTTTGAGCTTAGTCAGGAGCTTCCTGTGCTCTTGTCTGAGCTCAGGCATGTAGTCCTGTGGTCCAGAAGGCGATGCAGACTTCTTGCCATCTTTACTTGATTGCGTGCACTTTGGGATGGACCATCTGGCATCTTGCAGGCTCAAAAAGTCACTGCCTGAATTGCAAGTGAATGCAACAAGGAAGCTAAACCGTGCAAGTTGAATAGCCTTCATGAGGGACAGAGTACAAATGCAGACAATGTTTGTCAGAGATATATCATCTGAGAGACAGAGACAGGGAAACAATGTCAAATAAGTAAACAGAATAAGAAGATAAGAAATTAATTACTTCTTCAGTGATTTAATTTTTTGCAAAAACTAAGAAAGGAAGGCATAGCATTGGATAGAAACATTTTGGAGCTGTGAGGATTATGCAAGCAGGAGTGTATCAGAGAGATGTTTGATTCTGTCATCAGACAGTTTCTCCTCTAATGTGATTAACCTGCAGGACTCCATGATATCTTTCCTGATCTCTGAGGCTGGAAAAAAGTAATACTTGCCTGTCTAAATAAACAGAAGCCTCCAATGTCAAGGATAGCTGTCCATAATGCTTTCTGGGACTCTGAAAGTATGAATGTATCTTGAACTTTGAATGTCTTTCATTTTCTGTTCATCTATGGCTATAGTGTTAGCTGTTTTTATCTGTTTTGAGTCAAATACTCAAATTTCCATTTTAAGTTGTAGCAAACATTTTTCTCAACCACATATCCGCATATGTGGTAGTTATCAAATGGAAAAACTGTTTGGTTAGAAGTTTACATGCTTGTCTCTATTACCTGCAAAAAAAAAAAAAAAAAAAAAAAAAAACAATGACAATGCATGCATAAATGGACTTATGGTTGCCTTTAGAAGCCACTATTTTGAAAATTACATCATATTAATACATTGTTCTAAATGGTAACCAAATAAATAGACGATATCTTTTCTGGTTTCCTATTTCTCTTAGACTATTTCCTTCTGAATGATGAATTTCTGGTTTTGCTTGAGGGGAAAAAACATCTTTAGAGTCTAACCATACTTTTTTTTGCCTGCATTGTTATGCAGCATAAGGAAAGGAGGAGCATTGCTTCAATAAAACGATCCTTTTGTTTGTGATCTCTAGGTTTTGAGGTACTTAAAATGAGAATTGCTTTTCTCTTTGTTGCTACTTAGTAATGGTTCTGTATTTTGTTTATCATGGTTTCTTTTAGATATTGATGAATGTGAACGCAACCCTCTGCTGTGTAGAGGTGGCACATGTGTGAACACAGAAGGCAGTTTTCAATGTGACTGCCCTTTGGGACATGAGCTGTCACTGTCACGTGAGGAATGCATAGGTGAGTTTCTAGTAAGAATAGCAGTTTTCAGCTTTCTAAGAAGAGCAGTCATTTGTGATGTGGAAACTTCCTGTCACTGGCAAGAATGAGGCCTCAGGAATATCCGATACAAATTAATGTTCCTCCTTTATGTGAATGCCTTCAAACTAAAACCTTGTAACAGATCCTGGAAAATCTCCAGTGCCCTCAGTACTGTTGACTTCAAAGAAGAGTATTTTATCAGGGCTCTTGGGGGCTGTTAAGCAGCTCAAAGGACTATACCACTCATGTTGGCAACTTTCAATTACATTTATAAAAGCACAAAGTGAACTGTGTTCCTACAGGCACAAAAAAGTGGTTTTGTCACTTAGTGTAATGCAGCTCTCCTTTTTGCATGTACTTCACTGAAGTGATGAAGAACATGTAAAAAGCAAATCACCTCTTGGTTTTCTGTTTGGTGCTTATTCACTGCAAGAGTTAGTTTAAAATAGTGAACTGTAGCTACATGAGCTGTGTCTGAGAGAATCTATGAAGCTAATATTCACAAACTCAGAGAATAAGCCTACTGTCACTGGCTTAAGTGTGCTATTCAGATGTCCATACCTTGACTGAATATGCTAAGAACAAGAAATTTAAATCATATGGAAGCCACTGGTTTAAAATATTATTGCTCATTCTTGTTTCTCCGGCATTTGTATAGTTAGAGTCTGCCTTCTGAATGATAAGAAATTGTTACGAATGATTCTTTTCCAGATGTAAATGAATGCTCATTAAGTGACAATCTCTGCAGAAATGGCAAGTGTGTGAACATGATTGGAACATACCAGTGTTCCTGTAACTCTGGATACCAGGCCACGCCAGACAGACAAGGCTGCATTGGCAAGTGTTGTATACCTTCACCTATGTGTTTTTATTTCAACATGTATTTTTTCATCTATCTTTTGTTTTCATTTCATTTCATACTTCCCTTCTGAAATGAAACAGAGCCACCTTCTACTATTAGGTATATCATGAACTGTCTGGAATCCCTCTTTAAAAGTATTGGAAGAGATGAAAAGGTTGTTGTTCTATTGAACTCTGTAGAACACAGAAGAAAATACTCTTATGATACTACTTCATTAAAACCAAGAGCTTGAGCCTAATATGCAGAAAATGTTGTTCCATTTCTTGATCAAAGCAACAGATTCCAGTTGCTAGTGCATTGCTACTTTTTTGTTCACTTTTTCTCCTTGCTGCATACTTTTCTAAAATCCTAGGCTAACTTAGTCTAAGTTACGAAGGTTGWAAACCCATTGCCAAGAAGAAAAGAGGGTGTGAGCAATTTTTTATTTGTAGATTTCGTTTTTTTAACAGTGTCTCCTTTTAGTTTTTGCAAAACTATAGATCTGTACTAAGTTTCAAACATTCATGAATCTTTAATTTCTCAAGGGCTTTTCTTTCCAAATGCAGTCTTGTACTTTTTTCTTTCATTTGCATTGCTAATAATACATAACAACAAAATCAACAACAAAAAGGTAGCCACTTGCTCCCATAGATAAAATTTCAGCTGAAGCAGGGAAGGCTGAAAAAAGCATAAATCAGAGACTGTAGAATGAGAATAAAAATTCAAAATCACATCACTGATAAACTGGTTCATCTGCTAAGTAAAATGAGAAGAGAAAATGATTTCCCTTATAGAAGCAGAATTACTAAATAACCTAGTACTAATGTTATTTCCCAGATATTGATGAGTGTATGATAATGAATGGAGGCTGTGACACCCACTGCACTAACTCAGAAGGCAGCTATGAATGTAGCTGCAGTGACGGCTATGCTCTAATGCCGGATGTCAGGACATGTGCAGGTAGGTTTTAATATCTTCATGAGATTTCATTAAAAAATAAAAGTTCAAGAATCATCATTTCGCTAATGTGAACATGGTACTCTTTTAGCCAATTCCTACCACTGTGACACTGTTATTACCTGCTTTTATTCCAGATATTGATGAATGTGAAAACAATCCAGATATCTGTGATGGTGGACAGTGTACTAATATTCCGGGAGAATATCGCTGTCTCTGTTACGATGGATTTATGGCTTCTATGGACATGAAAACTTGTATTGGTAAGTAGCTGTATGTACCAAATCTAGTTTAGCCCTAAAAACTGTACAGCTAATGTTTTAGGATTTTATGCTGAAATCCTGAAAACAGGTTTAAACTATATATGTAAATTACAGAAAACAAAAGATCCATAGACTTTCCTTGCCTATCAGTATAGATATTAGGAAGACTCTGAAAGGATGTTAAGATTCATCCATAAGGATGAGTCAACTCATGGAATTCCAAAAATAGAAGTGATTTAATCATAACTGTAATCATACTGTCTCTTGTAAATTTTTTAGTATGTTCCCTCACCTACTGAAATTTACCATGAGTGATTACAAAAGGAAGTTAAAAWGAAAAGTGTTTCCTCAAATTAATCTGATGTGTTTAGTTTATCTTGGTGTTTCCATTTTATACGGTTTCATATATTTTTATTTTAAGTTTGAACATACTAATAAAATAGTTTTATATATTTTGAACATCTGTCAGACAAAGCTTTCATTACTCGTTTTATATATGTGCATGTGCACACAGACGCATGCACTCTGAGGAGAAAGTACTTAAAGGAAATGCTGAGCAAAGCTGTCCTGACCTGTTTGTGTCTCCTTTCCTCCACAGAGTTGAATTGGAGATTTTCTTTCACTTTCACTTTTAAGTTACTCCAGATTCTTTCAGTTTGGGCTCATATCCCAATGTTTACCTAATCAACTTGAAAGTTAGAACGGACCTTTTYAATGAGTTTTTCACATTACCCATGTTAGTAGCTGTAAAATGAGATAAACTGTTTTCATTTTATACACGACTACTTTTAACTGTTTTCTTAGAAAATAAAAACTAAAATCTAAGGTTATAATCTACAGTGAGGAAGTGTAAATTTCTTTTATATATGTAATTGTTTTTCTTGCTAACAGTATCATCAAGTTTGTTAAAAAGCCTTCAGAGTTCATTAAGTTTCTTGCTGGAACTAACATCAAAGTGTGGGTTTTYTGTAGAAATATTTGCAATATTTTGTATTTATTTAATAGCATGTGAAATAAGATGCTCCTTGCTTTTTAACTGGTATAAAAGCTGAGCTTTTTTTTAATAAAGTCAAAACTTTACATAGGTGTAACTGATAATAAGACCATGCCTTAAGTACTAGTTTTTAATCAGATCTGTAATTATAATCCATTTAGCTCTCAAGGTAGGTAAACGCTGAAATCATGTTAAAGCTCTGTAATATAATTGCAAGCCTATGCTGAAGATTCAGCGTGCAGTATAAGAATCTAAATCACAGCTTTGGTACAAACTATGTTATCTTGCTTTAGGAGTGGTTTCCTTTCTAATGGAAAGTTCTCATCATATATGCAACATGCAGTGAAACTGGGAGAGCCATCAACAGCAAACTTATCTCTCTTGAAGCTTCAGCCTGCGTCCAAGCAGCAAGTGCTGAGCAGTCACACTGTGTCCCAGGTGTCTGGGAAGGGAGTCTGGCACAAGAGCGCTTCTGCAGTTGTGATATGTCTGGTTTTCCGTGTCACATTTTTTTCCTTTTATGGTTGTAGAACAACTTCTATGGTTGTGGCTTATGACTTGCTATTTCAGCAAGGGTCTTTTTTCTCCCCCTGCAGCCTGACTTCTCCTTGAAYGTTGCCCTTGTGGTGGCCTTCCATCTTTGCATGTGCCAGTGAGAGCTCCAGGTTTTTGGAGCATTTCTTCATAAGAGCATACTCTTACGCATCTGTTCTTCACCTCTTTCCCAAATTTACTTTCAGCAGCACAATTAGGACAACAGTTCTTGACCTGTCCTTTCATTCACCTCAGCTTTGAGTGACAGAGTGTGAGCATTTTGATTTTTTTCCCCCATCTTGAAATTTCCTTCACCTCCTTTCACAGTCAGATTTCTTTTTCTTTGGTCAGCAAGGAATTATAACATACTTGGAATCATTAATAAAAATCATCTTGTAGCTACCCATTTTCCAAAGGCAGAACAGAATGATAGCTACTGTGCTAAAGAGCTGTCTATAGTTGAAATGCAAACACTCTAAGAAACTAAATTGAAGCGTCATAGATACTCTCAAAATACGATCTTTCACTCCAGTAAGAGAAGGGTTTGGAAGTGTTTCAGTTGTGGTAAGAGTACTGTGTCTGGCTGCTTTGTAGTTCAGACGTTTGCAGCGAGATGCTGGAAGAAGCAGATCAGTCTTGTCTCAGCAGAGCAGACTGCAGGGGTAAGTCTGCAGCTGCCCAGAACCTGAGGATATTTAGCACATGGAAGCTTTCATCTGCCTCCTAGTTACAGCTCAGTGCATTAGGAAATTAGAGATTGTTGTGATGTGTTTAGAAGACTGACAAATCAGGCTAGTTTTAAATTGTGAAATTAAATTTTACTGAATTCATTCATTAATACCACACTTACTGGTGGTCAGTTCTTACAAAATATTGATCATTATCGCCACATGTACAAAACTCTTAGTCTTTAACAATCATATTCTAAATGAGCTGTGAGTATACAGTACCATGGAGATGATCCCATGTGGTTAGCATTGATGTCTGCAGGCTTTGGTGGTTCTTGGTTGCAAAGGTCAAGGTGATCAAGCTTGAGAGCATGTTGATGAGAATAGAACTGAAGTGTGCTTGTCATCTTTCTTCTCTGATTTTCCTTGCTTATTTTTATGCTATTGCTCCCTTCCCAAAAAGGGCAGTAYTCTCTGCTCATGATGCAACTTACCTCATTTTCTTGTCTTGTCTGTTGTTATTCTGTTGTATTCAGGAGGATTTATTGCGTATTTGCAGTCCCTTATGCTTATCTTATCCTTACTCCAACAAATTTTGTTACTTGGTTGCCTCATACGTGCAACTACACCCTTCATTCTTTGCACTTCTGATGGTCACATTGCTCACACCCTTATGCCGTATTGTACGTAGCCATGACATCCCAGTGTTACTGAATACTTACATTCGGTTATTAGTTACGCCATTTAATATGCTTTTATGGGGGTTTAAGGCAAGCTAACATTAATTATATCCTGATTACACTTYTAATTTATTGGTATCCCAAGCCTCTGTTTAGGCCACATTACTGTATACATGCCATTTTACCGCACTCAAACAACTGCAAACACGAGAAATGCCTTTTTGTTCACAGTACAGCAACTCTCTTCATTSTCATAGCATGATAATATTATTTAATATCATTTTGAGAGCTCTATGAAAACATTGGATAGTGTTTTTCAAAAGTTATTGAGCCATGTGGCCTCACTGTAATATGACTCAGAACACATTCGTGTAAAATTGTTCAGTTAGTTAYTTGACAGCTATCTGGTTTTAATCTGTTCTTCTGCCAGCTTCATGGTTACCAAGATTCATTGTCTTTTATGTATTGAATTTTAATTAAAAACTGCTTGACTTTACATATTTTTATTTTTTTGTGTAACTTTATCTAATTGTGTTCAGAGATACCAAACAAATGTATCAGATTCTGAGAACTGAAGCCTGTTGATATTTTGAGCACAGAAAAAGTGGTCAATTAACTGAATACAAGTTTATTTGGAAGAAAATTGTAGCTTATTATGATTTGTAAAAAATAAAATAAATAAAGTAAAAACCATAGAGTGTATCTTCTAGAAAGTAGTTGACTTTAYAGTCTAATAAATAGTATTTCAATCCAATTAGAAAATATTGAGGTGATAGGACTGTGTAGATTCATCCTTACTTGTTTTTCTTTTATTTAAAAGAATACAGAATGGAATGGCTGAAGCATATTACAATGAATAATAATAATGCCATGCATTGGAGTGGTGAAGAATGCTTCTGATGTCTTCACCGTACTAAAGTTATTCCAGAAAGACAAAGTGTACTGTTAAAAGACAGTAACGTTCAGCTAACAATGAATTCGTGTGTGCTTACAGATGTGAATGAATGTGATCTGAATTCCAACATCTGTATGTTTGGGGAGTGTGAAAACACTAAAGGCTCCTTCATTTGTCACTGTCAGCTAGGATATTCAGTCAAGAAAGGAACCACTGGATGCACAGGTAAAGCATTTTTCCAGTGTTATGTCATAGTGTGCATGTGTCTTCACTGGCTTTAATGTAAAATATACCCACAAATGTTCACAGACAAATGAGAGGTATGCTCCTAGACCAGTATCAGTGTGATATTGGAAGTCCTTTATGTAACTGTGATTTTACAGGTAAAGCTTTTATCAGTAAGAACAGGGGAATGCCTGTGGTACCAAATG
Organism: Rhea americana; assembly: GCF_003343005.1. Classification (NCBI taxonomy): domain Eukaryota; kingdom Metazoa; phylum Chordata; class Aves; order Rheiformes; family Rheidae; genus Rhea; species Rhea americana. Next base: position 1,423,163 of record NW_028187012.1, on the reverse strand, counting down.
CAGTTTGAGTGGGTACAGCTGCATTTGTATTAGAAATTTTTTATCATTACTGAATTAAAAAACATTTCTCATGCATATTTTAAGTATGAATACAGTTGTGTTAATGTAACTCAGCAAGAACTCATCTGTCAACTAAAGCTGCAGGAACTGACCTATAGTCTAAGAACAGGACAAAAGGAAAAAAAGCAGAAGTGTGAAAAAGAAAAAAGGTGGTGGAAGGTGGTGGAAAATGAGGGAAGTTGTGCCTGTGTATGCAAAGGCTCATTACGTTTTTAGATGTACCAAGATCAGCCTATATTAATGTGTGCGAAAAATTTAATTTCACACTAAGAAACACTGAGAAAGCAAACTGACTGTAAACATGTTTACAAAGAACAAAAATGGAAATACAATTTTTACTTTTTTTGTTCGTTTATGATAGAAAGTAACTTGCTTTAAAATGTTATAACTTGCTTTAAAATGTTATACAGTCTTGTAATTTGTTTTTTAAACGAGTGTAAAACATGCCAGAGGAACATCATTCATAAAATTCCAGTGCTCCTAGGTATTGGTATTGAGCTTTACTAATCAGTTTATTTTGTGATTGTAGATGTGGATGAGTGTGAAATCGGTGCTCACAACTGTGACATGCATGCCTCATGTGTCAATGTACCTGGAAGTTTCAAATGTAGTTGCAGAGAGGGATGGGTTGGAAATGGCATTAAATGTATTGGTAAGTGTGTAAAAAATTAATTTTTTCTCTTTGTTTAGTCCAGAGCATGCAGTGTGACCATATGATTACCCAGAAATTTATACTTAAAATAGTGTTCTTCTACTAAGCTGTGTTGGTAAGAGGGGTAGATAAGATCCTGATATTTCAGAGGGGTGGTTTTTTTTAAAGAAAGAATTCATATTTTGTCAGAGGTGTGTACTGTATTATGAGATTTCACTGCCGACCAAAGATTTTTAAGTAATGTCTGAGGAAAAAAAGGAAAGGCTCCATGATCTTTATTATTATTATTTGATTAAAGAGATGTGAGGTTCTACAAAAAAAGACCCACTTCAAAGGGAAAAATCTGAAAGGTGTTTCTAGCAGAATCTTCCTGGTTAGACTAGTTCCTGGATATAGTGTGTTAATTTAGAAGACTCTTTAAAAGTGGGTGTGAATTTACTGGTCAAAGGGTAAAAGGAAACTATAAGCTAACCCATAGCACAAGTTAGTGTGAGAAATGGTCCTGATTCACCTTGCCATGTACCTGCATGGCTACTTCCATAGATGAAGTTGCCCTCTAGGGGAAGGAGAATCTCTCTCTCCCTCCCCCAATCTCTCTCTGTTTTGTTTTGTTTTGTTTCTGGTTTTTTTTTTGTTTTGATCCAAATTAGTATCCATTCAAGTTAAGGAGGAAGCTTACAATGACTTTCATAGAACTTGAGTTAGGCTGCTTGTGAATGCTTTTACTAATTGATAAGACTCACCAAATGTTTGACAGGTTTTCACACTACCATATCTCTTTGTTTTGTTTATTTTTAACTAATTTTGATTGCAAGTTCTTTAACAAGATRTTAGCATTCAAGTAATGATATCAGCATTTACTCTTAATGAGTCAACTGAATGCCCTCTGTTGCTTGGAATTATTTTCTCCAAGCCCGTACAATGTGAAAGAAATTTTAAAAGAAGAAATTTTAATACTAAATCACTATATACTAAGCAAGTATCTTTTAATGAGAACTTAATACATCTGTGGAGAAATAAATCACCTTTGCATTTTGGCCTTTTAGCTTGACAGTTCATTGTAAGCGAAGTATATTAGCTGCTCTGTTACTATTTGCRTTCTTTTGCCTCGATGTACAGATCTTGATGAATGCTCCAATGGGACTCACCAGTGCAGCGTGAATGCTCAGTGTGTGAACACCCCAGGGTCATACCGCTGCGCCTGTGCGGAGGGTTTCACAGGGGATGGATTTACTTGTTCTGGTAAGAAGTTTCTGTGAAACCTCATTTTTCACTGATTGTTTCTCTTGTTAGAAAGCTTTACAAAGTTAGATTAACTCCAAAGTGCAAGAGAAAAATRGTCAGAGTATCTTTCAAGATAAGGATTCTTCCTATAAGCTATGGAAATAYTAATGAAGGCACCTGACACCTCTTTTGATTTGTATGACAGATTGGGTTGGTATGTTGGTAAAGCTCCCGTCTGCTCCTTCCTCCTCCTCTTCTCCCCAGTCAGCTGGTGCATATACTGCTTTCAGCAACAGGTTCTGCAGCCAAGAGCACAAAAAGTCTAGCTCTTTGTCTTGTAGACTGGGTCTGGTTTTGGTGGGGAAGTCAGCGTCTATTTTCCTCTCACTATGCTACTTAGAACAGATTTTAATCATTAACRTAGTATTTTTAAAAAATATACAGTTGAAAATATTTTGCTTTATCTCTGCACTTAAATTTGGTGGTAGCTGTTCGCTATTTAAGAATGAATTTTCTTTAGCGCACAGCAAGCAATTCAAATTAACCTGAAGTGTAAAGGATTATACCAGTTTATATAAGACATAAATGCTTGTGCACTGAATTACAGTGGGGTTTTTTTATCACTTGTGGAGCACAGATGCTACAATATCTCTGCTGTTGATTTCTRATTTGTTCTCTTATGTAGACAGTACGTTTGAGGGTTTGGAGGGGTGATATCAAAATACCTATGGAGTAATTTYATTGCACTTGGCTAACTAGCAAATTTTAGATCAGAATTAATTTATGTCGTRAATAGCCACAATCTTCTCTCTGATTAGTAATGTCAATATTTTAATGCAGAAATAGGATCTTCAAATATTGTTTGCTTATGTATTTTGGGAGATTAATAAACAAGAACTTTCATCCGTGCTATTGACACACACTGTTTTCAGATCATCTTCTACTTTTTTTTGGTAAGGTTAGAAGGGACCTCTGGAGATCATCTAGTCCAACCTCCCAGCTCAAGCAGGGTCACCTAGAGCGTGTTAGATAGGATTGCGTCCAGGCGGGTTTTGAGTATCTCCAGAGAAGGAGACTCCACAACCTCTCTGGGCARCCTGTTCCAGGGCTTTGTCACTCTCATARTAAAGTTCTTCCTCACATTCAGGTGGAACTTCCTGTGGTTCRGTTTGTGCCTATTGCCTCTAGTCCTGTCRCATGGAACTATTGAAAAGAGTTTGTCCCCATCCCCTTGACACCCACCCTTCAGATACTTACACACATTGATAAGATCCCCCCTCAAAACTATTTTAAAAAAGTCAGATTGTATAGTAGGCATTGAGTAATGACATGAAGAAAACATATTGAATACTACTTCTGAATACTGTTTTTGGACTATTAGAAGTATATTTGACACAATTACGAGTATTTTTGATGACCACAATGTAACATCCCTTCCCTATTCGTTCTGCTTTTTATAGCTGTCAGAAAACTTAGAAAACKCTAAACAAGCCACGCCATTTTGAAGGATTTATGTTCAAAGAAATGATTTCAGAAATACATTAAATAAAAATCTTTTTYGGTCATACTAAAAGAAGATCTAGCAGTGTGCAAATAGTATTTGTACATGTAATGTTGATAAGAGCCTCAAGCAGTATTATATAATAAATAATTTTCTACACATGGTTTATATCAGAAAATGTGCCTTTTTATTATGTTTTATATCAGAGCAGCATAGCGGTTTGTACCATAAAGAAAGTTTTCACTTTGTAAGCAAAATATTCAAATTTATTTATCAAAGCTAACATTTGTGAATCTGAAAACCTTGCATTGACATTGACTCAAAATTTTTGTAATCTATTGATGGAAAGAAAAAGTAAGGAGTCTTAACAGGGTAAAATGAGTTATTTTGGAAATGACATAGTATTTGTTTTTCTGTATTCTTTCAATTTATTCCATCTTCAAGTGTATAGTATTTATTGTATTTTGTTTTGTATCAGCAGTACTTACCAGTAGTGTTGATTTGAATGGCAGGATAAAGATAACTATATTTTGCTAGTAAAATATATAGTGTTGAAAACATTTCTCTCTCTTGTAGATGTTGATGAGTGTGCAGAAAATGTTAATTTGTGTGAAAATGGACAATGTTTGAATGTCCCTGGTGCATACCGTTGTGAGTGTGAGATGGGATTCACTCCAGCTTCGGACAGCAAATCTTGCCAAGGTAAGTCACCAGTACTTTCTGAGTTTGGATTGGCTGCTGTAAAGGAAACCACAAGAAGTGTTGGAAGGATGTCAACCTGGAAGCAGAATACTCAGCACATGCTTCACATATAAAAGTAATTTCTTCAAGCAAGGATTATTTTGCAGTGTGAATTATGTTGAAGGTAGCTTTCATCTCTTTATGAAGTTTTCCTGGCCTTGGTCCAAAAATCCCAGAGCAGAGGTTTGGCTCAATAATTTTGTTTTTTAACCATTTCTCTTATTTTTGTCACCAGTGACTAGTGTGTGGAAAATACTGTCCTCATCACTGTTTTATTTAATGAGTTTACTTAGGAAATATAAACTGCATCAAGTGACCTAATTTTTAAATAAATATTTTCAGGAAATTGGAAGTAGGCAAATCACTGCTGTATTTAATGAGTTTGTAACACTGCTTAAAAAGTATACTTGAGCTTTTATCATCATCATCCTTTTTCTCTCAGTATTTAACTGGATCATCTGAAGCAGAGAAGCAATGATGCTCTTTTTAGTGCAGTTCAGGTTTTGTTTCCTATTGTGTTCTTATTGTCTTATTTTTGTAAAGACAATTGCATTTTAAACTAAGTCTTTTTAAACTGATATTGCAGTTTTTAGTTTACTTCATCTTCAATGATGGAAACCTCATAACCTCTTAGGAAATTTAAATTCTTGATGAGACGTTGAAAACAGATTGCAGAATGTATTTTCTAAAATTTAGTTTATAACTTGGCATGTTCAAACAAACATGCATGTTTGAACCAGCTTTCTAAGAGTAGCAGAATTGCAGAAGCTTCTGAAAAAGCAGCTGTGCAAGTCCTTCAGTCAGATCTATTGCAGTCATCAGGTTAATTGTCTGATTTAGTGAATTTCTCTGTRCAAGTCACTTAGCCATTTTATGATCATGCCAATAAATAAAAATCCCCCAAAACATATCAGTCAATCAGTAATTTGGGAAAAGAAAAGATTCTAATTCTTGGGACAGCAGTGAACCAACATTCAGTTTTTCAGTTGGTCCATGATGCTCTGAAAAATAAATTAGAGAATTTGGGGAAAAAACCTTGGTATGTTGCTGTGATTTCGACAGAAATCTGAAAGCATTCTGTAGATTAAATTGTGCTCTAGGAAAACTAGAAGACTAGGTGCTGAGTACCAGCATATATTTAAAAAAGAAAAGTGAATATATTAAGTGATGACTCCTGGGCTGATTTTTGCAATGAGGGAATAAAAGCCAAACCTTGGAATTCATACAACAATTATAATGTAATTAATGATCTGGTTCTTTGGAAATGTCCTTGGAATTTCAGTACACTAGCTTCTCAATGGTACAGTCCTTTCCATAAATTTATAAAGCATCATCTTAACACTATTTATGTTGATGACCTGATTTGGAGGTCATTCCACGGCTGTACTCCACAGGTACTTAAAAATTTTCCTCTAATTTCCACTTTAAATTTATTCAGGACAATTGGCTCTTATCTTAAATTTTATTTTCCCTTTACTCAAATAATTATTGGCCTCCTTCCCTGAGAGTTACCAATTCTTGTAGTGTTGCTATAAAGAGGCATTTTGTCACTTCACAAGCTTTGGTTAGGGCAAGCAAGCCAAGCTCACAGCAGGAATTTCATTAATCATTTTAATATCCCATTTTTTACAGTTGTTCTCATTTTAGTTCATCATTCTTGAACAGAGAGCTGTACACTGTATTTCAAATGAAGTTTTATCTGTGCTTGGTAAAACGGCACTAAGGCACTAATTCTTTCCCGTCTCTTCTAAAAAAAAAGGTCATGAAGGCATGCTGAAATTGCATTAGTCTTTTACATGGCAGCTTTATTTTGGCAGCTTACAGATCTTGCAGTCAGATAGTACCTCCAAACCATTTTCTTCTTATGTTACTTACCTTCAACCTGAAGTCATATATAGTTTGTCTCTGAATACATGAGTTTTCACTCTGTCCTGTTATATTTTACCTCCCCTCTAGCGCTGTAGTTGAAAAGGTAATTATTTTTTTTATATCATTTGGTCACCATCTGTCAGCATCTTTCAATTTTATTTCATCTTCGGATTTCACAAGTCTACACCCAGTCCTTTAGGTGCATTTTGCACAATGATACAAAACAACATATCAATGTTGCACCACTGTGTTTTTGTACTGGGATACTTTTTGCTTAGCATCCCGTGCAGTTAAACCACAAAAGATATACATAAATGTAGCACTGATTTACCCTAGCTTATCCATTCTTTATACAAGTTCTTTCAATGCAGGCTTGGTAAAATCACAGGTAATTCTTATTCTCCCTATTCCCTTCACCTATATTCCCTTTCCAAGGAGATACAAGTAACTGAGAACACCTAATCCATCTCCTCCTTCTAAATACACGTCTTTTCCCTAGGAGTAGTGTTTTTAAAATCTTACATGGTTTTACTAATAAGCATCGCAAACTGAGCTAGCAAGTGACTGTTATAGTTTGTTATGCTCGTTCTGCTTAATGCATGTTTTGAAAGGGACTTGGCTTTTTGTTTCAGCTTCATTTGGAGTTCTGAGAATTCAGTTTTCTTATTGTTACTTTGTATATTAAATACAAATTATGAAACATTTTTTGTATCAGGTAAAGTTTATTACATCAGGTAAAACAGGAATATATAATAAATAGCATTAAGAATACCTCACAAATCCCCGACTACAACTTTCTAAACAAAAACTAGTGATTATTCACAGATGTTACATCTGATGGGGGTTTTGAGAGTTACGTGTCTTTATTTGCACTTAGCAATACAACACACTATAATAATATTTTATGGTAACAGTATGCAACTTACTGTTCTTGATATATTCCTTCAGATATCGACGAATGCTCCTTTCAGAATATATGTGTATTTGGTACCTGCAATAACCTACCAGGAATGTTTCATTGTATCTGTGATGATGGCTATGAACTAGATAGAACTGGGGGAAACTGTACAGGTAAGTTTCTTCTGTTCAGAAATACATCAAGACTTCARTATGTTAATTGTAATTAGTTCATAAAAATGTACCTTTTGTTCTCTTACGACATTCTTTCTCCACTAAACAAGCAATGTTTGCAATTGTATGGTTTGGAGTAAAGAATGGAATGAAGATAATGGTTTCTTAGATTTGTAGTTGTATAAAGGTTATTCCTAAATGTTTGATAAATTGTTAGTGCTTCTTTTCTTCAATTTCAACTAGAAATAACTTGCATTTGAAATATTCTTGCACATTTTGTCCTGAAAAGTAAATCGATTCCTCTCTCCTGTCCAGCGAACAGATTTATAAATGTAGTCTTCCTATTTTAGATATCGATGAATGTGCTGATCCCATTAACTGCGTTAATGGTCTCTGTGTAAATACTCCTGGGAGGTATGAATGTAATTGCCCTCCAGATTTCCAGCTGAATCCCACTGGAGTGGGTTGTGTGGGTAAGTGAAAGCTACCTGAGGTATTACTATAGAAGTCGCATGAAGAAACCTGTTGGGTGGATACTAGATGTATTAGACATGGATAATTTGGCCTTTTTTCAAAGCCAGGGGGACCATATTGATGCAAATGAGGATAGCAGGATTCAAGAATTACATTTCCACATGCTGCATATGCTGTTGTATAGTTGTTGAGAGATGGATTTAGTCATTTTAACTGCTTAATGGCATTTTTATTTCCTTTAAAATACATCTTTCTTTTCTTTGCCCAAGCATGTTATTTGTGTTACTGGTTCCATTCTCCTGACAGTCAACAATTTGCATTTTAGTAACTGAATTTTTAAATCCSAGACTGATTTATACTTTTCCTGAGATAGATGGTCAGTGTTTTGCTCACTGTTTAGCTTAAATCTAAGCTTGAATTAAAACTGTTCTAGCAGCTGTTTGGCTGGAAATGAGCTGCAAAAGATGCAGTTCACTGTAGTTTATGTAATTCCCTCTGGCTTACTTAGGCTTAAAATGAATTTTCATTACTTTTTTACCCTTGTCACTTGAGGTAGAAGGGCTATCATGTGATTACAGTATATGCTAGCAGTCGGTCTGTCTTGGGGAAGGAAGAGTTGAGAAGAGGGGCTATGACTCAACTATAATGCTTTGTGTGACCCTTTATGTGTTACTTTACTTGGAAAACAGCCTTTTTATTTTATTGTCTTGGAAGGCTCAGGTGCTGCTAAGTTTGTGCTTAGATCTTTGTCCATTTTCTAAATGTTTTCAATATTACTATAGTGTCATGGCAAATAAGTATATTCTAAACAAAGCATTTGTGGGAAAAAAAATCCTTCAGAACAGATTTTACTGTTCATCTTTTCTGTATTTCTCTGTTTTCTGTCTTGGTATATTCTCTGTTGCTTCTATGAATGCTAGAAGAAAGTCCCATTTGAGACTTTCAGACGTCCACAGTCTTGAGCAATTTATTCTAAAATTTTAAGCTGAAATTTTTAAAGAAGTTGTTACGTAATCGATTCCCATTGAACTGGAAATCTGTTTCTATCTCCCATAGACTCTTCTGAAAATACCTGCCTCAATAACTTTCTYCTATGATTGCAGTCTGACTTAAGCATTTGCTTTGCCTGAAATCCTGCCTCTTGGGCTCCACTTCGGCATCATGTAATGCTCAAATCCTGATTCTTTCCTACCAGATGCTGTGTCTGCTCAGTCTTGCAAGTCCTGAACCACGACCAAGGTTTTAAGTTAGCTTGAAAGAAGCTTATGAGAGTGGATTTTCCTACTGGTAGCTGACTTCTGTTCTGCTAAATAATGAGAGTTTGAGTTGGAACTCTTCTTTGGGACCAGCTGCCCTAAAGACGTTTTGGGCAGGGGTCCCAGGTTTCCTGGAGAAAACACCCCACAGTGGAGGGGGAACCCTCCCAAGGGTAAATCTAGCAACTCTAGAATCCCAAATGACAGAGGGAGCTCCTTCTTCGAAGAAAAAAATGTTTAATGAGAAAGGGTCAAACTATTGAGAGTAGTGTTTGACCTTTAATAAGAAAGGAAAGCATCTTAGACCATTCTGCATTTCTCTCCAGAGGAAACATTAAAGAGCTCTGTCTGCTCTACAAAAAAACTGTTTTGTTTTTCACCAGCAACAGAGAAAGAGAGTATGGGAAGTGGGCATGCTGAGGCCAATGCCATTCCAATGCAGCTGTACTCATTTCTAGAGGTGGTACGGGTTAGTGTCTACTGACTTAGGCAGTCCAAAGAGGTCTGTCGTTCAGTTTGCTTATGATCCATTGCAGTCTCAGGACTGCAAGTCCAAATTGCATCTTTACTGGCAATGAAATTTGTGCCACTTGCCGGTCCTAAACGCTGACAGGTTGAGTGCCAGTTCCCAGGGCAAGCAGGGTGCTGTAGGTGGTGCACCAGAGCACAAATTCAGCCTCGCTTCTGGCAGGAGGGAGATGTATGCAGTGTGTACTTCGACTCCAAGCAAAGCCAGTTTGCATGAAAGCAAACTCATRGCACCAACAGTTCTTCCCACACGCTGTATCGTTAATGTAGGTGTACTTTTAGAGCTGGCTACAACAATGCTGTATAAATGTAATGTTAGTGGAACTCATTCCTCTGCCCGTGAACACAGTGGGAACATGGTAAAACCTTACACAGTTTTCACTGTAAGCCGATAGTCACGTGGAAAATAAAACGCAGAGGCTAGTAGGCCTCACCAAGAGAAAAGAAAGTTTCTTGCTTCTGAGATGCACGAATTGTACTGAAAAAAATGTTCCAGAAACTTCTCACAGAGGACAGCAGCTCCTGGTTCTCTTCAACAGCACTATCTCTTGCATACTCGAGCAAACAAGGAGGAGGAATTTAAATTCCAGTTCCTCTCAGAAGTAACAGAAATATTGTCCTTGGCAGAGAAGAACATGGGACAGTTCATGCGAAGAGCAAACTGAAACCTAAAACCCATGACAGACTCGGTATCAATATTCTGCTCAAGAATTTCATGCTTTGCCTTCTTTCCAATGACTATCATCTCCKATTGCTTTTAATGGGCCTGAGGTCTTAGGCTGAAGCCATCTTCCTAAATGGTCATTGGTTTTCACTTTTCTCAAGGAGAATGAAGCCAAATCTCTTCCTGGCTTCTCTTAAAAAGGCAGATGTCTTGTGCTATCGCAAATGGAGAGGAGCATGCAGTTCCTCTGAGAGCAAGAGGAGGTGGGTATTTGCCGAATAACCACATTTGGGTTATTTCAGCTGAAGTCCCCAATGAGAACGGGGTGGGGGGGGCTGTTTAAAAAACAAACAAACAAAAAGTTTGTGTTACCTTCTTGTAACACCGTATTATTTTTCAGCCTTAACAAATTGTAAAATTTGTAATTATTACCAGTAATCTTAAAAAAGAAAAAAAGAAAAAAGAAAAAGAAAGAAGACTACAAGTCTAATATATCCTGGTCAATGATGTCAGGCAAATCTTGCCTCTAGGGAGTGTAAGATATCCTGCTTGAAGCTTTTTCTTTTCTATCAGAAGCTCAGAGGTACAAAATAGGTACTCGTGCTTTGCCGCTCAATTCTTAATCGAGTGTTTTAGCTCTAACTCAGTGACCATTTATGTTGAGATACTGAAATTTGYTGTAGAGCATCTGGGGCATAGAATATGAAGAATGTTTTGTAATCTCTACTACAGAGCTAATATGCTCTTAAAATGGTGCAGAAAACTTCACCCAAACTTGTCCATTAATGCTTAAATTTGAATATATTTAAATTTTGGGGGAAGTTTGAAGATCTCTCAAGATCTCTTATTGATTGATTTCAAGGGTGTTTAGATCAAAAATTCAGTATGAAAATTTATTTGAAGTTGKTTTTTTTGCCATACTTGCTTAACTAACTAAAGCTAAAGTGGTAGAACTTGAGAACAACCAATTCTTAGTAATCCAGAGTGGGGTTTTTTTTTGGGAGGGGGGGATATCCCAAACATCAGCATAATTGCATAATTTAAAAGGCCATGTTATGTCTAGTCATTTGTAAAGCTCTGGGGATTTCAAAAGTATGCAATACCCATATTTATCATAGTCTGTTCATCTTATTCTGTGTAAAATTCTGTGTAAAATTCTAAGGTTGTAGTGTCTAGTCTTTGCTGCAGGCCATAAGTTAAAAATGTGGTAATTCTTGGCCTCTTGTGAAATCATCCAAAAAATCATTTTTAAGTTTCCTAGCGATACCATTAGCAGAAACAGTTTTGAAGAAAATATGCAGAAAAATACTTAGGCTTTTAAACAAAAAATATAMCAAATTTTTCTAGAGTTAGTTTCTACTCTTCTGCAGAGGCATCCTTCAATAGCAAGTTATTTCGTAGACATGCTCTTTAAAATTAAAAAGTTAATATTAAAGAAATTAGTATTTCTCTTATTTAACTGGTATAATATTATAATAGTTGACTATTTATCATCTCCTTTCTTGCATTTAGAACTCACTACTGGTTGTTTTCCATTTATAAAGAATGAAGGGAATCTGTGCAGCAGGAAATTCCTAGCTTTACCTCTCTTAGTAAATTCCCTGCTCATTCGACTAATGCCAGCAGTTGTCTAAATGACTGAATTACAGTTTGAGTKAACTAATAAACAAAATTTCCTCAAAGCTACTGCACATTTCAGTCATTTAGATCATTTGTTTTGGTACTGATAATTTTTGGAGAATTTCTCTGAATGTGGAAGAACTCTTCTAGTTACTTGGTAGATGGGATTTCATTCTGTAATTCTACAGAAAAATGTTTTTAAATTCCTGATGGAAGTCATAGCCTAGTCACAAACAGGATGGAAAAGAACGGCTAACAGATATCACAAGCAAGATATCTGATATTTTCTAGATTAAAAGATTGGGAAGAGTAAAAGTGCTACATTAGAGTATGGTGAGACTCCTTAAAATGCTTTAAACTGTTTTCTAGCTGCTTAGGAGACGGAGGCTGTGGCTTCACCCTGACGTTTTTCAAAATCAGTAAGCATATGTGAGCATTTTCAGCTTGCCAGTGACTTAAAAAGAATGATGTAATCKTGGTTTCCCGCTTTCAGATGTGGAACTTCAGTATGAATGTTTGATGTTCCTGTGTCCAGACCATTGAGTACAGCTGTGTAATCCCGTGTCTTTTATGTGTAGATAATCGTGTTGGCAATTGCTACCTGAAGTATGGCCCACGAGGAGATGGCAGCCTATCTTGCAATACAGAGATTGGAGTTGGAGTCAGTCGTTCCTCATGCTGCTGCTCTTTGGGAAAGGCATGGGGAAACCCCTGTGAGACTTGTCCCCCTGTAAACAGCAGTAAGGAAATGTTCCTCTTCCCTTTTTTCTCCCTTATATAGAAAATGCTAACAAGAAATGAAAAAGTATKTGAAAGCTTTTACTGTATTACTATAAATTTATCGCTAAAGGAACTGATGAATTACTTCACAAGGTTGTGTGCTGGCACAGCTGTTAGAGGGGGATGCAGAGGATGTGGACTTCAGTCTTCTGTGACTGACTTGGAGCCTATTCTCACACTATTGAAACCAGTGGGAGCTTTAGAAGGTGCTTCCCATCGGACCGGGGCCCAGCTCTCTGGGTAGCCTTYGGCACGTTGTTTTACTTTGCTTGGCTTTACTTTTCTCTCTTAAAAAAAAAAGTGCTGATTTTTTTTTAAGTGCTGATGTGCTTTAGGAATCTGAGTAGAGTACATGCATCTGTTAGGAATTTTTATTTATCAGCTCTGTGTTGGTAGAGAAATAAATTAATCATGCTTAGAAACTTGAGTCATGCCTTTAATCTAGAGAACTGTAGCAGTTCACAAAGGAGAGTTAATATCTTTGGGTAACTATTTCTAAATCACTCTTAAGTACTTTCAAAAATGTTACCTAGTGATACTTACCACCTCTGTAGACATTTGAAGTTCTTTGAATGAATAATGCAACAGAAATTTTAAGCATGTTGTGTTTAATAATGTCATAAGAGCACGAATTCCAATTTTAATGCTCATATATTGTAGAAAGAGATTTTATATTAAAAAAGTAATCAAAACCCAAAGTGGAGGATATAAAAATGCCTTTATACAGGCACAATATGCAGAAAGCACCGTTCTCCTTTCCTATGGGAATATTCCTGGTTATGGTATTCTTTTAAGCAGGGCTCTCAGTCTTACCTTTATTTTCTGCAGAGGTTAATGAACTTTCTTTATGCACTATGAATAGGCTAATGAGCATAGAAAGCCAATGAGTGTATGAAAAAAGAAGCATTAAAAACACAATTTGAATTTCTGAAAATGTGTTCCTATTATTAGCATTTTATTCTTCACATAACTAATATTCTCTCTTTTGTTATATTTTACGTCAGCGGAATATAATACTCTTTGCCCAGGAGGGGAAGGATTTAGACCAAATCCTATMACTATTATTTTAGAAGGTGAGTTCCATCCTAAATGATGATTGKCAATAAACAAAGTGCTATCTTTGGAAAGGTCTACACAGAAAGTAAATTATGAAAATGTTGTTACATTTACTGCAAAGCGAAACCCCCATATTAATGTGAATTAAACAACATGATGAAAAGGAGTATTGTAGAAGAACCTTGAAAAGCCCAAAAATATTTCAGTAGGAAAATAAGCTGCTGCGTACCTTTTGTGTGCCTCCTTACTTGAATTGACCTTTGAAATTGGCCCCTGAAGAATAAATAATTTATGAAAATTATAGCTTATCAATGGAAGGCTTAAGTTTCAGGAAATATTCGTTGGACAAAAAAATCTCTGGTTCCAATGAGCGTGCAGGAATGAGAAATTAGATGCCAAATTTCTGTAAACAGTACTGGAAGTTGAACTCTGTGCTTATCAAGCTGAAATGTGCTCAAGAAAAGCAGATTGAATGATACAGAATGAACATCTCATCCATACTTTTATGACCTGCAATTTAGAGGCAAAAAATACATGTGACAGAAGATGCTAGTTGGTAAGAATTCAGGGGAGTACTTAAAGTGTCTTGTTTCTCTTCGTTCTGGAATGAAAATACATCTTTTTCTCTGTTTTTCAGACATTGATGAATGTCAGGAGTTGCCAGGTCTCTGCCAAGGTGGAAATTGCATCAATACTTTTGGCAGCTTCCAGTGTGAATGTCCAAAAGGCTACTACCTCAGTGAAGAGACAAGAATCTGTGAAGGTTGAGTGCCTTAAAGATTTCTTCTCTAACGCAGTGCAGTTACTCTGAAAAATACGACTTCTTTAGCCTTAAATCCACAAAATGGATATAGTACCTCCACTCTTTTCTAAAATTATCTCTAAAATCATTAGTCTTTAGCATTAGTGGCATGATTTAGATAAACCTTGAAAAGTTACATTTGAACATACTAGTATTTATTTCTATATACTAGAGCTGAAGTAGGTATATTCAGTTACGTTAAGGTGGGTATTCATGATTTCTGGGTTCTCATCTCAACACCTAATATTGCCTGCTAGTTTCATGAGGCTTCTGCTATTGTAAATGAGAGCAGCTGTCCTCTCTATAGCAGTTCAGAGTAGCAGCTTAGGTTACGTAGTGTGCTTTAAAGTGAGTGTGTGTAATTTCTGTCTTCTCTTTGAGAATTGTCGTGAATGTTAGACCCAGAAAATGGAACTAGCAAACAAGTTATTTTAGAATGTCAGAAGTCTTCTTTCTGCCAAAATGAATTAAGAATGGAAAGCCATTTGTCTTTCAAAACAGTGTGTGTGAATTCTGCAGCCTTACTAAGCTTTGGTGAAGAAGACAGACAAAACTGGATTTGCATTTAAATTGTTTATAAATTGGGGGAGGGGGGCTCATGTGCCAAAAAATTGCAAAAAGAAGGACCAGGACTAGAGTAGCATGTTTATGTAGTTACTAAGCTTGCGTATTTCTAAGTAATGTATTTAAAACACACATATATTTTGCTTCTAGTATGGGAAGTGCTAGTGAATTTTTAAGAGAGTTTTAAAAGAAAAGCCGACCATTTTCTTAGTGGAGCAGAGAACACATTAACAGAACTGAAAAGTGACAGTGACATTCCTGTGGGAAGAGTGCCCTACTGAGACATTAGGGTTGTATCTTCTTTGGAGCTGATGGGCCAYAAGATGCCCCAATTTCGCTGGTACCTTCAGCAACTTTAATTGGGTGTGTTTTCTTGCACAGACTGAACTCAGTTTGGGCTAATACCACTTATCAACAGCTATTACAGTAGCTACTTAACTCAAATCTGAGCTGTAAATTCCAAACTATCCAATAAGTGAAACATTTTTGTTATCTTGAGGTATACTTTTCAGAAATATTTACTAGAGGTTGGTCCTCCTGTCATTTTGTTAACTATAGTGCTTTTACTTGGTCTATAGATATTGATGAGTGTGTTGCGCATCCTGGTGTCTGTGGCCCTGGGACCTGCTACAATACCTTGGGGAACTATACCTGCATTTGTCCACCTGAATACATGCAGGTGAACGGAGGACATAACTGCATGGGTATGCAAAATATTTTATTTGCTAGATTAGTCTGCTTTGGAGATAGACTTTGGATAGACTGTTTTGGGGCCAAACTCTGTGCTTAAGATTTCCCTTCTGACAAGGCTGATTTTGAAGTCTTAAAGACTTTAAGTGTGTTGTCCAAACATTGGACTTGCAGATATTCACATTCTTGATAAGTTGAAGTTCTTGTTGTTGTTTAACTTCCAGACAGTTGTGCCACATAGTCAGGGGAAGAGATCCCAATGGCTGATGGGCAGTGTTTATTGCTCTTACTCTGTAACAGAACTCAGAAGCAGTTTTTCAGTTTCACCAGCCATGTTCAAATGCTTTGGCTTGTTAGACAAATGGATCTGGTGAGCATCCTCATTTTGTCTCTGTTTTCGGGGGGATTTTTTTCCCTCTTTATGTCTTTCAATGCAAAATGACAAATATTTTACGTAGATCTAATACAAAGAGAGTAGATGACTTCAATCTTTACACTGTTTTTAAATGCATCTGTGCACATGCTCAAGGGTGCGTTCAGAAGCCAGTTAATGAATCAGGTCAGTAAGGGGATTAATATTTACTTAGGTGAGTGTGCTGGTTACTTTTTAAGTCATTCTTACCTCACATCTAGACATGAGAAAGAGCTTTTGCTACAGAAGCTATAATGGAACCTCCTGTGAGAATGAACTGCCCTTCAACGTCACCAAGAGAATGTGTTGCTGCACGTACAATGTTGGCAAAGCCTGGAACAAGCCTTGTGAGCCATGTCCAACTCCAGGAACAGGTAAAACCTACCATAATCATCCCATTTGGTTACTTTCTTGCTCATGTACTCCTTTGACATGTTAACTGAAGCTAAAATTTCAGCCCCAGAACAATCCCTTTGCTGTAGTCCCAAAGCAGAGTGACAGTACCTCACTGTCTGTCACTGGCTGGATTAATCTGGCATGCTGTACTACATTCTGCTATTGTAGTGTTAGGAATAGGTGTTTCTTCCACTCCTGCAGTGTTTAAGTAGGAGCCGCTACAGTGTTAACAGTGGACCGTAAGCAAGTCTTCTGAATACATGACTGCAAAACTCCCATCTCTAAAGCCATCAACTAACTGGAGGTTTTTRGAAAAGCAGTCACCTGGTGATAACAGTGGATGATTCAGACTTGAGAAGAGATGTGTGCTGGCTGGTGTGTCTTACAGGATGATTAATTTAGGAAAGTATAATTTGGTAAGTGCTCAGCTGGGGATATGTTTCTAGTGTCAGAGCAAACCAGTCTCTGTCAGAGCAAAAGACTGTTTCATGACCCAGTGCGTTGCTGCTCTAGAGCTTCTGTCATGCCCCACATCTGACTGATCTGCTCAGTTGCTTTTGCATTTCCTCTGCTCAGGATGATGAACTGCTCAGTAAGCAGAGACGCGTAAAGGAAAGTAAAACTTCCCTTTTGTAAGGGAAGAGAAAATAATATGGTAACCAGTCATCTGTCAGTTAGTGTTTGTGGAGTGTATTGCCTGGAATGAAGCACCCTGGAGAGTCGATAAACTCAACTCAGGAGAATCGTCATCAGGAACAAAGTTGGTGAACTTTGAAATCCAACAGTATTTCTCTCCCATTTGTAAAATAGCAAAGGTGCCTAAATGAAATAACTGTCCAGTGCAAATACATTTTATTGTGCAACTGACTTTGCCCCAGGCTAATTGCCACTAAACCCATAGCTCTGCTGCTGCATCGTTGTGCTGCTAGTGTAACTAAGGTCTTCCTTTTGTTCCGCCTGATTTATCCYGTCGACGTAAGGGAAATGGCAGATAATTTAGGAAACAGTGTCCCCTACAAGTAATTAGGAAGAGGAAAATGAGGCTGAAAAGAAAATATCCTTTTCCTTTCTTTCCTTAAGTAGGAGTAGGGAGAAGGAAGGAATGTCGCTGGCAGTCAGGAATGGAAGATGGAAATAAGCTTGAGGGAGGAAATACATGATTGCTGTCACAGAGAGCTCATAGAATCTTTTCTCACAGTCGTTTTACTCTGTGCCATGAAATTGTCATCATGATGACAACTCATTGAGAAAAATACAGCAATGTAATAGCAGGGATTCACGCAATTAATGTTCTTGGGTGGAATTCTCCTTTCAAGTTGGTAATACTGAAGTTCTCAGAAACTTGTGCAACTCTTAAAAATGTGTGGAAACAATTCCACTTGGGCAATCTGCAAGCAGTTACAGGGTTAAAATATTTACTGTTGAGTTTTGCCTTGTTAGCTCTTCTCTTTTAAAGGCCTTTACTATATTTGGAAACATCGTTGAACCTCTTTCACTATGAGAAGAGATTGTGTGAGGGATCAAACACAAATTCCAAGCGTAAATGGTTGAATAGCTGCAGTTACATAGTATAAGCAGTAAGTTCTGAAGTCTGGATGGAGGCTGCACATCACAGACTAGGGGTTATGATACACTGACCTTAACCAGCTTGCCAGAGTGAGCCCCGTAGCTCATTAAAAGCATTATTCTGCTCTAATGAGAAGTATATTGTTCCTCTGTACGAACTTCACATGCCTGGGCATTTGCATTCTTCTTTGTGAACAGTGTTCTCTCTTCCTTTTGTAAATCTATGTTTAACAATTAATTACTGTTTGATGACTTTAGTTTTACACATTATATAGGTCATATTCATTTTCAGACATGCCTTAAATAATCAAAAATAATAATTCTTTCTTCATTTTTTTTCCACCATAAGGAGTGGAGAAACGCACTTTGCAGCTGAGAACTGACCAAATGTTTGTAGAACTTCTTTGGGGTTTGATCATTTTGGGAGTGCTTGAACTCTCAGGAAGTTTTTTTCCTGTTATAGGACCTGTTATATGATCCTGTTATGTCATCCTTTTGTGCTGTAAAAATGATACAGTGATAAGTGCATTGTATTTAGAAATATTTTTTTTTAAGTCGTGGTTGCAAAGTCAGGCTTTCAGAAGGCAAATCTCTGAAGTGTTTGCATATTATTA
Source organism: Rhea americana (assembly GCF_003343005.1). Lineage (NCBI taxonomy): Eukaryota > Metazoa > Chordata > Aves > Rheiformes > Rheidae > Rhea > Rhea americana. Next base: position 1,404,623 of record NW_028187012.1, on the reverse strand, counting down.
GTTTGGCCCAGTGTATAAGGGCATTATGATATAATTCTTGCTTAGTTGTTTTTCAGTGTGGTATAATTGAAAGAAAATGAAAGAACTTCATTAAATGGAATGCGTGAACTAGGTAGGTAGCATGACATAGAGACAGAAATAGGTCAGAAGAAGGACTGGATCTTTCACACCTTATTCTTGGTCCACCCAAACTTGACCTGAGGCATAATCACAGGAGCAGATCGTCATTGTCCACAGGGACAGGGGAGAGAACCTGAGGCCCTGTTTTTACCTAGTATCGGTCTTCTGTGGGTATTTACTGACAACAGGAAATGTCTTAAATCTATCTGTAGAAAAGAACAGCTAAAAAGAAAACCTTAACTCTTACACATGCTAGCATAAAACAGCAGAAACTTGCTGGATGATCTAGTAGCAGGAACCTCTAAGACTCCGTATTCTGTAACGCAGGATAACATCAGCAGGCAGAGACTAGCTTACCCTAAGGTCATTAAACAGGGTAACAGAAAAAAGAAGAAAATGTTGACGTTCATGTATCTTGGATCCTGTTCTACTTCAATAGAAAATAACAATGAATTTTTGAATGTGAGAAAGAGAAATACTTGTGGAAAAATATTTTCCCAAATCTTATTCAGAGCAACGATCAGTCTAATTTGCTGAAACGTTAATAAACAAAAACATTTGGTATCAGAGAGACAAGAATTACTTAAGTTATAACCCCAGTGATTAAGCTTCACAAAATTACAAGCTACTGAAGAGCTGCCCTTAAAATGTAGAGCATCAAGAAACCATAACTACAGCCAGCAGCGAAATAAGCTATCTCCGCTCTAATCAAGATCCCTAACTACTTCTTTCCCTTTTTCTGGCGTTGGAAACGATGCCAAATAATTAGTCTACATTTCAAGTTTAGAGGTGAGGTTAAGGTGTAGATTCCGTACACTTCATCCCCCTGGATAGCAGCTCTCAGAATATAGACTTTCAGCAGGCTCTTCATCAGCCCAGGTAGTGGACCCAGGCCATTCACAGAAGTGTCCGGGTGCTGCGCTTCCAGAGCCCTTCTGGAACTGTAGCTCAATGGGATGTTTCTGTAAGTTCTATCAGTATCCTTTAGAAGGAGATTTTACCTTGGCTTAGTGCCCTGCAGGTAAAAATATCTACCATATACCTTTGGAATTTTTCATTAATAAGAGTATGGAAACTTGGTGTTGGAAGAAACTTACTTACTTACTTTTTCTGGAGATTTTGAATGCCAGTGTGTTTTTTTTTTTTTAAAAAAAAAGTTAAACAGCAACTTAGTGTTTAATGTTAGCAGGCACATACTTAAACCACTCGTTCATATGGGTGCTGCATATATACTGGAATTATTTTGCCTTCTCAAACAAGTGAGATTTCAATTCACAATGCTATCAAAAGTCATATTTTTGCAAATTCAGCATAGGGAAAAATAATTATAGTCCTGTTATTTTTCAGATTTCTGCCTGGATCAAAATTTCTCAATGTATTTCAAATGTGTTACACTTTTTTCGTTTCCTGCAAGCGCTGTCCTACCAGAAAAATCTCAGACTGACAGAGATGCTTTATGAGAAATATTGTAGCAATTTAGTTTAGTTAGAAGTAGCTATTCATTTCTTACAACCTGCAATAATTAATGGATTTCATAATAGCTGGAAAAAGGTACCTGTGCAAAAGTAGCCGATTTCTTCTCCATGTGCTGTAAATCCATGCGCATAATGCAGCAGAAGTTGTACACCTTTCCTTGAAAAGAGAATTAAGATGAGGATACTAAAGCAGAATGCTCTTCTGAAGGCCTCTTTTTTTTAAAGCTGAGCTTCCCTTCTGCTCCCCGTGTCAGAAGACCCGAACTGCCGTGCCCTTGGCAGACAGGAAMAGAGCCGGTGTTGCCAAAGGCGGCTGGGTACAGTTAAGTTACATTTAGTTCTCCGTTCTGAGGTTGCCACAGCAGATTCTCCTTATGGATGTCTAGAAAGCAGTAATAAACATTAAAAGAGAAGTTAAGGGTCCCGTTTAAAACAAAAACKCAAGTTCTGCCTTTTCAAATAAAACATTTGCTCTTGTGTCAAATTCTGCAGAGATTTGAGAAGAGTACGAATTAGTGTTCCAATTTGCATTCATTTGTTGGCAACCTGAATTTTCAATACATCTGTGCAAGAGGCAGTGGCTTTTCTCCTCTGAGTAGATTCGGCTTGTAGTAGATGTTGAAAAGCTGAGGAATCTTACAAGCAATTCTTGGGAGATCATTAAAAATGCATTTTTCTCTGTTTCGCTCTAGCGGAATTCAAGAACATATGTGGGAATATTCCTGGCTTTACTTTTGATATTCATACTGGAAAAGCTGTTGGTAAGTTTAGCTGAATATTTTCACCAAAAAAGTATTTTGCCCAAGTTTTTGCTGCAGTATAATGCTAAAATGAATATTTCATATAACAAAATTCTAACTTCATTGTGGAGAAACATTGATGACATACGGTGTGAGAACGAAGTTAATATACGTTGTTCAAAATCTCTCTGATCTTTGTTTTTTGATTTCCGTATCTKGTTATGAACTTTTGCTCTCCCGCCATTCTCGTTCAGGGGATTGAGTTTTAATGGATAGTATAAAAGATTCTGGCTTTAGCAATTTTGCAGAAATTATCTGCATACTTGACACAGTTCTGTATCTTGTCTAACATATAGTATCACTCTGTTTTGATCACCTCCTGAACTGCACATAATTTATTTTCTCTCATAGCRGGAATATGTTTAGTTTTATATCCTGTAAGTAATTTAAGTAAGTTATATGGAACTTCTCCAACTCAGTTCTAAGTACAGTGAAATTGAGCATCCAGGCAGTACAAAAAGGCGTGTATTTGTCTAACTTGTCTCACTTTCAGATATCGACGAGTGTAAGGAAATCCCAGGAATCTGTGCAAACGGCGTTTGCATCAATCAGATTGGCAGCTTCCGCTGTGAATGCCCCACGGGATTCAGCTACAATGACCTGCTCTTGGTCTGTGAAGGTGATTCAAAGTGACATTATTTTCTATCGAGTCCCCATAAGCATGTTCATCTTAAAGGGAACAGGAACATTTAATTCACTTGTTTTTCAGACTCCTAAGRTAGCGGCTGTATGTTTTCTTACAAGTGCTCAAGTCTATAAATGAGTTTGGGATGTTATCTTTAATATGTGTACACACATRCTTACAAGATTTTTAAAAAGTTTTGTATTGTTACTGCTTTTGCTTTCAGGTAACCTTAAATAGGACCCATTTTATGCTCCAAATTTACTTTAGGGGGCGGTTTTAATTTTTAGATTTTTAGGAAAAAGTTTTCTCGATTTTTGCCTCTTGTGTCKTCTTCTGGGTTTTGTAAGTAAAGAATTGCCAGATATTCAGAGATGTGCTGTGTTTCTGTTTTGATACTCCGGGCRGGAATTGGAGTTTGACCGATACAGCTTTCTGTTTATGACCTAATCTTGAATTTATTTCAAGGTAGTAGTTTATCTTCTCTGAAGCTAATAGAAGTTTTGTCACTGGTATTCAAGGGTCCTGCGCTGACATTTGTGCTATAGAACACTAACAAGTTGTGCACTTACTATTTTAGTTTAAAACATTATTTTCTTTAAAATATATAAAAGCATAGGGAAACAGAATTTATTAAAAAAAAATTTTTTTTTTAGGCAGACCTTTAAAGTTTTTATGACTACTGTGCATAGGAGGTTGAATTCATAAGATTTGATTTCCTCCTTCACCCTAAAAAACAATATGTTTTGTTGATGAAATTGTGTTGATTTTGCTTCAGTTTGCACTTGTGATAGAGGAAACTCAAGGTCAGAATCTTTTCACTTTGTTGAGCACAGCCCACAAAGATTAGTCCTACGCGGGACTGAAAATACAGTCTAAATTCTAGGCAGGAATAGCTATCTTGTGGTTTCTGATTCATGTGTGACTCCGGATATTTCAGATATTGATGAGTGCAGTAACGGCGATAACCTCTGTCAGAGAAATGCAGACTGCATCAACAGTCCTGGTAGTTACCGCTGTGAATGTGCTGCTGGTTTCAAGCTTTCACCCAATGGTGCCTGCGTTGGTAAGAAATCAGTGGATTTTTCTAGTCTGTTTGAATTGGTTTGTACATAAGCAACAGTACATGCTTCACTCTCTTAAAAGTGCAAAAGAATCATTTATTTGCTGTTGCTTTGCACATTTTCCTGTGTGTTTTATGTACCAGCTTTTTTTAATAGCTGTGTTTCTCTGTTCATGGGAAGAAAAGAGAGGGTATCAACCAAATACTAACAGTAGTTTTGACCTCAAGGTGTGTAGGCAAGAAGTTCCTATAAAATGAAGTTTTGTTATGATTCAGGTTTAGCTGCAGATAATTTTGAGTCTGGCTTTAATAATAATAACAGATTGTAAAAACATGTTTGTGTAAAATAAATGAATAATAAAAGTCAATAATGTGTACCATCTGTTTTATATTTTTCTTATAGATCGCAATGAATGTCTGGAAATTCCTAATGTTTGCAGTCATGGTTTATGTGTGGACATGCAAGGAAGTTATCAGTGTATATGTCACAACGGTTTTAAGGCATCCCAAGATCAGACCATGTGCATGGGTATGGAAAGAAAAAACTTTTCTGCTAAAAAGGTGGAAGGAATCTGGATTTATTAATTTATGAGGAGACTATACTGATACTAAGAGGCTGATTTGTACATTCTTGAACTTCCATGAAGAAAGTGTGTGAAGTTGTCCTTAGAGGAAAGTATGTCAGTTGGGGGAAAAAATCACGGTGTTCTGGGGAATAGCTCCGAATTACCAAAGAGTATGTTAACTCCATTTTCACAAAAAGAGTGATAGTGACTTAYTTGAAAGAGAGGTTTATAGGTGATATCATGGAGGGATGAGTTTGGAGAGAAAAGACTGATTTTCAATTATTTAGAGCTTTACTGAGTTCATCTTTCATTTTAGAAAACAGTCCCACGTATAACTTAAATATAAGCTCATTTTGTAGTCAAGTGATGATATGGTAAATATGATACTGAGAAATAAGTGCAGACACTGTTCTTTTCTTTCACTGTTTCATTTTTAATTATAAAGGGTTTTTTAAAAAAGGAAAAGGTGGTGCATATATGAATTCAGTTTTCTTAATGTCTTTGAATAGTGTTTGAGCAAAACAATCAAAAAATGTTTTTGCTTTTTGAAATAACAATCATAYAAATGTCAGCTCTAAACTGTAGAGGAGTCCAGTGCTCTCTAGAAATAYAGGTGTGTTTCGATTTCCTTTTTAAACAGACATTGAAAACCTCTTCACATCCTGTTACATATTTATATGTGCCTTCGTTGTTCTCATATTTGAACTTAATCATACTCATCATCCTGCCTGAGGAGGACACTTGGAAAAGTGACTTGTGTTAATAGTACAAAATTTCCAGACGATGGTCACTTAAAATAGTATCTYTAATAATTCTAAATTGAGTTTTTCTAGTCTGAAATACAAATCCTGATAAGTTATGAAAAACAGTCCATGCAACAAAGTATTTACTTTCTGTAAATAAATATAGATAGATATTTCAGGAAGTTCACAAGAATTCGGAAAAAGGGGATCTAAATACCTTTCAGATCCCTGTGAAACTCCAGAAATTCCTAAAACACACAGCAGGAAACAACACTGAATTCTAATGCTTTTAAAAAAGTGGATTAATCCAAGAGCTTGTTAGTGGTTTCTGTATTTGTGGATACACTCCTGACAAAATACCGTATTTACATGTGTGAACTGACCTGTGACCAGGGACATGTAACTCCTTGACAGATGCATTTTCAACAGGTTTTCATGTGCATAATTGTAAAAGGTGTATATAAAACGTAAGACAGTTCCGAGCCTGTCTGTGATGCTCAATCCATTGTACTAACCACTGTATCATAGATACGTCCCTCAGGTTTCAGTTGTCTGACAGCACATTTGCAAGTCTTGTTGCTACTAACTCACTCCTTGCATGGCACCCTTTAAAAGGGAAAGAGTGTTTGCAGGAAAAATAAAAAGAAAAGAAATAATGCCTCACAATATTGCACATTGCACTTATTTTGATCTTTGTACATAGCAGTACTTTTTATTAAAATACAGATAAAAATGAATATTATATGCAGTGTTTTCCTACGCTTACTTAAGAGCTTATGCACAAATATTGTAAAAGTCGGCATTAAAATGTGACAGATGAAAGGAGAGACGGAGGTTTACAGTATTGTCTGCATGTGCACAGGTATCACATTAAYACACACCTGGGAAAATCAGATCCAGCATACAGTTTTGTTTCTCTTTGCAGATGTTGATGAATGTGAACGCCATCCATGTGGAAATGGAACGTGTAAAAACACGGTTGGATCATATAACTGTCTGTGTTACCCAGGATTTGAATTAACTCATAATAATGACTGTATGGGTAGGTGATGTAATCTAAACTTCTCTTTCATTGCTGCTGTCTTGGTGTGCAAGGGAGGATGCATATAAAGTTGAAACTCAAACAGAAGATAGTTCAGGGTACTAAGAAAGGTAATTGAGCACACTAACTGATACAGCTACCTATCCTAGGGATTAATCATTTTTATAATTTTTGTAGACATTTCAGAATACTTGTGATTGGGCAACTTGCAAAGGTATCAACCCTAAATCTCTCAGTGACAGGGGCAGCCTTACTGTTCCCTGATGGTTTAATGCAGCCCTCACCCGTGTCAGATTTCCTGGGGAATTCTAGCATGCAGCAGTAGAGCCCTCTGACACTGCTGCATCTCCTCACTATYAGCTCCGTCAGTCCCTGGCTACTGACGTGGTCTGTAGAGGCCACTGGCAATAAGCATAACCTTGTATCACCCAGCCAGTGTCACCTCCTGCATTCCAAGTCATTTATTTYGCCACATCACTTGAGATTCATGCACAGCACGACAGAGAAAGCAGACTGGCAACAAAAGAGCTGGCTCAACTAAACTCCTTAATCTCCTGCTCTCGTAAGATGAACTTTGCTTACAGAGAGGCGTTGCTATTTCATATTCCTCTAAAGCAGAGAACAACAGAACTACTGATGGTTTTGGACAACTTAAATTCCAGGATACATGTAATAAAGAAAACTAAAATCTTCCTGGACTGAAGAACAGACTTGTAAGTCTCTGGAGATTCACGCTCCTTTGTGTGAAGCCTCAGCCAAAAGGAAAAAAGACATTATATTCCTTTCTGGTACAGAAAGAGACACAAAATAAAGTCTACTGATTCAGTCCACCGATTCTTTCTGATTCAGGAGAGAACTAAAACATTATCTTAAGTATTTTAAGACCTTTCCTTGTCCAGGAAAGAGAAAATGCAAAACTTGCTCAAGAAGGAAAACAAGCTGCACCCAACGAATGCACTGCTTGCCAAGGGGGTGGTTTCCTCTGTGCAGCAGTACAGCTGCCAGTCTATCTTGGGAGCATCTAGTACCTCAGTGCTCCAGGCTCTGCCTTCAAGGAGGCCACAGACTTGCCAAGCTGGCTCACAGACTTGCTCCTGACAGTCTGGAGAGCTTTCTTCCAAACGACCCCAGTCACTCAGAGGCAGTGCAGCCCATCCCAGTGTAATACTCTCTCRAGGTACTTGTAGTTGTGTAACTGTAGCACAGAAGAAATGCACTATGGAATAAACCAGTAACACAGGAACTGCTGTATTGGCTGAGGCAGGAGGTACGTCTTGTTCAGTAGCTGTTACTTAAGGCTTCCATGAAGAACTAAAAACCTTTGTAGTTAAAACGATGTTAACCTTCAAATTCAAACAGTGCAAAACACTAAAGTGTAAGTTGTCCTTACGCCATGATACTCATCCAACCTTCTTGATGTTCATCTGTCCTGACACTTTCTCATACAAATTTTGCTTGCACAGTCTTGCTTTCCGTTTGCATTATTAAACTAACTCTGTAAACTAGTAAGCATTTTCAGACCTCATCTGTAGAACAGTTGTGAGTGAGAAAATCATTCTGTGGAAAGCAAATGACATTCCAAAATTTGAAAAATGACAAGGCAACTTCTAGGGGAAATTYGAGCGCATATAAAATGCAGAGAAAATCCAGGACACCCTACGTAGCATTTTGTTTTCTGTGTCTGGAGTTAGTATCACACAGTCACTTGGCAGCAAGTGAATGTCTCCAGATGCAGTAGCTGAGGTAATGCTGCAAGTTTAAAAATTGTAATACCCTATAAAAAAGTGTTGTTTAAATAGAACATATACCTTAATGCACTTGAGTGAGAGTTACTTTCCACAAGCTGTCAACTGTTCCCTTGTTGCTACAAGATTTACCTTTTCCATGGAAATATAAATTGCAACTTGAGCGTGTTTATAGCACACTGTATATACTGAGCCTGCTTACACATTCTAATGGTTAAACTCTTGGAGGGACTCTCACTTCTGCGGTTTCATTTTTTGTTTTTTACAGATATTGATGAGTGCAGTTCCTTCTTTGGCCAGGTGTGCAGAAACGGACGGTGTTTCAATGAAATTGGTTCCTTCAAATGCTTATGTAATGAAGGATATGAACTTACTCTAGATGGCAAGAATTGCATTGGTATGTATGATGCCACTTGGAGATGCTAAAGCCAAGCTGAAATAATGTGACTGCTAGCCTCTAAAAGGAAACGATCACAGTCTCCGTTTCTGAGTTTAAAAAATTGTCAGCGACTTTAAGGAAAACACAGTAGAAGTATCTGGCTTTTAGAATGCTGCTATTGATCCTTATGAAGTTAAATGCCTTAGAGAAAGAAAATTAGGAAAGAACYGTAACATCTTTTTCGTGAACAGCACTGTTATGTTCTGCAAGAATAATGCCATGAGAATTTTGTAATTCTGAACCTTTCCCGATTCCCTCTACTTTTCTAAGATACTAACGAGTGTGTGGCACTACCCGGCTCTTGCTCTCCTGGCACCTGTCAAAATTTGGAAGGATCATTCAGATGCATCTGTCCACCAGGATACGAAGTGAAAAGTGAAAGTTGTATTGGTAAGGCGAGTTGTAATTTTTGCTTCTGGACAATTTATTAACAAGAGAAAAATACGACCTTTAGAAATGTTGATAAAGCTATTGAGCTTATGGGAAGAATTGCTTAAATAGGTTTCTTCTAACAGTTGTCTTCTGATTTGGAGTTTTGTATAATGTGTCTCAAGTACTGAGATTCCTGGGGCGGGGGGAAGAGTACAGCAGACCTTTTGTCGGTTTGCACGTTCTTGTTTTTTTCATGGAGGTATCTTTTAAAGCCTGGCATATTGTTCAGGAGCTAAATGTCACAGATCTTTCTGTTGTTTGCATCAGGGGCATGAGAATGAGTTAAGCTTCAGTGTGGCAGGGAATAACGAAAAAAAATCAAAATTACAACCCTCTTTTCAGCAGAACRAGGCAGAGCTTTACTGTGAACTTAGATAGTTTATGTTTAAATCAACTCTGCGGGGCACTTGGCAAGGAAGCTACGCACAACTGGTTTTAGGCAGCTGACCCAGGAGCCTTAGGTTCCTGTGTGGTCAGTGGACGGAGTAAGAACCTGTCTCTCTCCACTGACTATATGAAGAAACCTGKTTCTCAGCTTAAATGACTTAAGTTAGCTAGTGTGAATACCTCCCCCGCTTTGCTCCCTGCCCCACACTTGTACCCAAAGCTCCTGGTAATAAAGATAACATAATAAAGAAACAGTCTGTCCATGTATGGACTCCAGAAAGCACTAGTGTGGATTTAAAGATTTGGCCTATAGCTGCCAAATCTGTATCAATCAATAAAGCCAAATCAATCCAGCAAAGACTGGATCTCAGGAATCATTTTGATTTTTTTCTTGAATGGTATTTTCCAAGCCTGGAAGTTCTCTCATTCTTGTATATCATACCACAATACTCAGCTTGCTTGCCAACTTTATGGTTTCTTTTGGCAACTGCTGTTCTTGTATTAGCAGCTGCGTTTGAGATTAATCCAAATCACCTACAGTTGTAAAACGACAATGAAAGCTTTTGGTTCCCCAAGAATGTCACTGTTTACAGCCACTTTCARTGTCCTGACATTATCTCTTGAGGTACCACTGTCCTCACTGAGGACAGCACTTCAGTGACTGCCAAATAGATTTTTGCCAGAACTGAAGAAAAGGAACTGAATTACATTCTTTCTTCATTCGGCCATGTGTCCTGAACATTAGTAGATAAAATTCCCCCCAAATGCCTAGGTAATATTAATCAAAATATTAGTATAATCACACGTGATTATTGCAGTCTTTGCAACCTGTTTTGTCCCTTTCTATTACTTCCGTGTGCTAACACCTTTGTAAGACGCTATTTCTTAAGTCTGTAGTGGGATGACGTGCACCAGGTAGATTGCTTTTTGAGCTCAGGTTACTTAGATAYAAGAGAAAACTAAAACATTCGGGAGCCAGGAAAGAATTCTTAGGTTTCAGCTACCATTTAACAGATTACCTTCTGTTTTACAGGGTATGGAGAGGAGAGGCCTCCTAGYTTCCTTTCTGTAATCTGGTTAGTAGCCGATCTGTCACAGCTACAGGATTGGTTACTACCGCTAGTCCCAAACCGTTCATTACAGTAATAATCAGTACTTCAAAAGAGCAGGTTTTTCCATCYTCTTAATGCAGCTGAATTGCTAAGCTTTGCATATTAGCAACTGCCACAGTAACTAGGAAAGTAATAACCTTTCTTTTACTGGAATAAATTGAATGCTTCAGATTCACCATTTTGTAAGAGCTTGTCCACGGGAAGCTACTGTGCTTTATGTACTATATTGGGCAGTAGCTTCTGAAAATGGGACTGCAGATAACATTTTTCAAAACTAATGATGTCACAGAATTCTACTCCAACCTGACTCCTCATTCTACTTAGCTTTTCCTAGTGAGAAGATTTTATTATTATTTCCATTGTTTCCGTATCTGCTAAATATAGGTCTATAAAGTGCAATACTGAATCCTAGAAAACTGATGGGACACTAAATGGACAAATCTGAAGTCTGATAAATACCAGGAAAGGTGACGCTACCAGTTTGCAACTCAACATCCGTGAAGCTTGCTTTCATGGAGAACGTCAGTTGCTGCCTACAATTTCATTATTATCAATATAGATGCTCTTCACAGAATATACAGAGAGACCCAGGCTTCTGTGCTGTCTCTTTTAATATCCTTTACTAAAATATTTGAGGAGTTTTGTACTGCAGGTGTAGCTCTGAAGATTTTAGGGTACTCTATTAAAGAATTATTTTAGCAAAGCTGTGTATTTTTTGTCAGGATTTGTAGAATTAATAGAGTAAGATATGGCTTAAAATAGTAGATTAAAAAATTAAATGTCTATTTAATGTATTACTTTTTTTACTCTGTCTATGTAGATGCAGGACATGTAGGCACAATTTTATAAGCATTTGTTATTTATATTAAATAATCTTAATTTTTGCTTTTGATGTTTTTAGTTTTTTTATTACAGTCTTTTTATAATTATTAATCTCACACTTAGTCATAGCAACATTTTCTAAATTATGTGACAGTACAGGATTTAATTATTTAAAAATAATGTATCAACAGTAGCTGTTGAAAACTTTGGTAAATATAAATGTGTGTCTTGTAGGCCACCCTCTACTATCTACAGTTCCAGTTCACAGACAGTCAGTCAATCAGCATGAAAAATCATACCTTTAATTACTAAGAGCTACCAACATACAATTTTTTAAAAAATTATTCTTTGACAGAGAAATATTTTTCTTCTCATGAATGTGTCTTCTCGTGTTTCAATAATTTGAACACATTTGTTTAACATTTATATTATAAACAATACAACAAAGAACTAATTTGGAAAAAAATCAGTTTGGGGAAAAAAAGGTTAAGTATCAGTGGAACACTCTTAATTGCTATTTCAAAAAGGTGTCTTCAAGCATATTTCTTTGCTCCTTTATATTGGAGGAGTTCCTCTGTTTGAAATAAAATTGAAGAATAATCTWTCTTTCTTAGCCGAGGAATTCACAGCAGATGGGATTATGATGATGTTTTTCTCCTTTATTGCACAGATATTAATGAGTGTAATGAGGATCCCAACATCTGCCTCTTTGGCTCCTGTACTAACACCCCAGGTGGTTTCCAGTGCATCTGTCCCACAGGTTTTGTGCTGTCTGACAACGGCCGGAGATGCTTTGGTGAGTGAGCGAGTTACTGATGCTAACTAACAGCCGCTCTGTAAGAAAGAAGCGGTTCGCTGTGGCACTGCAGCTGTACTAGACCGCAAGGGCAGTGCAGTTCTGCAGACAAACTTGCGAGTATGTAGAGATGTTTCTGGCTTTCAAGGCCAGRCAGGATAAAGCCCTGAGTAGTAACTTGATCTGCCCTCGTAGCTGCCCCCACTTGCAGCAGTATGGGATCTCTAGGGGATTCCTTCCAAACTTTGTCCTTACAAGGGCTGGAAAATAYTTTCAAAATATTTAAAAAATACAGGTCTGTATCACCATTTCTTTCAGGATTAGACACTCATTGTCTAGTCGGTTAGGAGGTGCTAGTTCTGTATAACTGTATTWTCTTTTTTAGATACCCGCCAGAGCTTCTGTTTCACAAACTTTGAGAATGGGAAATGCTCAGTGCCAAAGGCTTTTAACACCACCAAGGCAAAGTGTTGCTGCAGTAAGATGCCAGGAGAGGGATGGGGTGATCCCTGTGAGCTCTGTCCAAAGGAAGAAGAAGGTACAGATCAAGATTTAAAATAAAACTATTTTTTAAGTGGGGGAAAAGAAAGAGGAGCACCTTTGTGCTGTACGTTTTTGCTCATCAGAAGGCTAGATCTGCTTGGCATTATGTCTTACAGCTAGCTTAGCATCATTTTGAGGTCAAAATGCCATAGAAGTTAACAAAAGGAAAATAAATTAAAGATTAATAGAAGAAATAATGACAGAAAAATAGAAATCCTAAATTATTCTTTTGGCCCAGTATGGAAACAAACTAGTAGCTTCCAGCTGTAGATCTATCCCACTTTAGGCAAAGCAGAAAAGAAACATGGGTCAGTGCCCAGAAGCACTAAAATTGTCATCAGTAGTCATCAGTCCGTAGTTAGCTTTAAGTAAGTAAAAGTAAGTTCCAAGTAAACAAACGGGAAAGCATCAAGCAAATACATTGCAGAACAGCAGCTCAACACTGTCCATTTGTTACCCAGGCTTAGAATTAATGTTGCTTCTGGATTAGGGAAGATGATGGCATATGACCCCGATTTATTGGTTTCAACTGACTAACTATGGCTAAAAGAAAAAATGTGATACAGAGAATGTTTGATTTTGGGTAATTATTTTCAACCATTTATTTATTTAAAGTTCTTACTCTCTTTCCTGTGTGTGTGTTTTTGTTTTTTTTTCTTTTTTAATGTACTTCTACAGTTGCTTTTCAGGACTTGTGTCCATACGGTCATGGAACTATTCCTGGCATTGATGATACGCGTGAAGGTATTCTTTTTTCCTGATAATTAGAAATTTCCTTGCTTCTTTTATTTATACCTAAAACTAGGCCTGGATATTACAGTGTGTTTATGATGACTCATTCCCTGCAGCCAAAAGGTGCCAAGAGACTGACTTTTAATAAATGTGGAACTATTAAAAATGATAGACAGACTAGATTATCTTTGAAATTGCATGACTAGGGACGAGGTTTTTCTTTGTTCTTCATAAATGCCTTACTAAGAGTTGATACAGATGCGCATGAGATAAGATGTGGTTGCCAATAACTTTCCACTTTTTAGATGTTAATGAATGCCTTGAAAGCCCAGGAATTTGTTCAAATGGTCACTGCATCAATACTGACGGATCATTCCGCTGCGAGTGCCCCATGGGATACAATTTAGATTACACTGGAGTTCACTGTGTCGGTATGTCCGTATTTCATAAATGCTAAGAATTGTAATGCTTGAATGTAAAACACAATTAGCATGTGTTCCAGTTCTCTTCAGTTTTCATTTACTTACTTACTCACAGATACTGATGAATGTTCAATTGGCAACCCATGTGGAAATGGTACGTGCACTAATGTGATCGGCAGTTTTGAATGCAACTGCCACGATGGATTTGAGCCAGGCCCAATGATGAATTGTGAAGGTAACTTGTAACAAGTTTCTTTTTATCTTGAGTACAGGGATTATTTTATTAACCAGACTGCTGGTGTTAAAATATATAGCTAGGAAGAAAAAAAAATTCTCTGCCTGAAATGTGTCACTGTGAAACAATGTCCTGAATTTATTTAGGCAGCAGCAGTATTTTTAGTTTATCATATTTTTTCCCAAACTGCATGTATTGTGGTAAACCATGTTAAACTATTCAGCTGCTTGCTGAAGAGATAAAGATGACAATAATTGTTAGGTCCCCAGAATATCCATATAAATAATACAGCTAACCAATGCAAAAACATCTGAATTTATAGAGTGCTCAATATACAGTAACTCAGTTACACACTGCCCCCCTCATCACAAGTTAATAACAAGCAAATTTTAATTAACATAAGAAACCAGTCAGCCCACTGGTCCATTGGTATTACATCCTCTCCAGTCAAAGTGCTGCGATTTCAGGACAGCACGCAATCATGACTGTTCTCTGCTGTTCACTCCTCTCCCAGAAGAGTTGTGGATGTAGGGGAAATATGAGGTAAACTGAAGGGTACATCGCTGCAGAGTGGGTTTAGTATCTGTTTATGGATGTGCTGTCAAAGGGTCTGTCTGGTTCAGTCTTGAATTTGCTGGTACCATCTGCCTCCAGCCTCCTGTAGCAGCTCAAAAAACACATAGGAAAGTGTTTGGTTTAAATTACTACATTTCTGATACTTTTTAGCTGACAGGAGAAGTGCAGGTATTAAAACGTTTCCTGGTGATGGTTTTAAAATTTAGTAGAGCATAAATGCTTTTGTTCCTTCCTGTTCAGATATAAATGAATGTGCTCAGAACCCCTTGCTGTGTGCTTTTCGCTGTATCAACACTTACGGTTTCTATGAGTGCACGTGCCCAGCTGGCTATGAACTGAGAGAAGACCAAAAGATGTGCAAAGGTAATGACTGAAATGTAAACTTTTCCCCAATGTGTGTCACCCTATACTGGTCAAAGCATAATCTGGAGTTTTCCTGTGCATCTTTCTTGCATTCATCCTCCCAGTGAAAAGTAGCAAACAGTCAAGCAGATGAGGATTTACTCTTTCAGAACTCCCCTGAAAATGACCGCAAGCTAGTGCCCTGAGTATCCCTTGCTGGAGAGTGTAAGGACAAGGTGGGCCAACATGCTGAAGTTCATCTTTAACATGATGAGATGCTACAGCTCACGGAGATTAAGACAACTGTTACTAGGCATAGTTCACAGGTTACTTGTTCGTGCTTGTTAGGACAGTCCAGATACACTTTTTTTTGAGGAAGTGCTAGTTGTCTTCAGTAACTGAAGCTACTGGAATGGATTTCAAACAAAATATACATTTTTTTTCCAGATCTAGATGAATGTGCTGAAGGCCTCCACGACTGTGAATCAAGAGGCATGATGTGCAAAAATTTGATTGGTACCTTCATGTGCATCTGTCCTCCTGGAATGACTCGCAGACCTGATGGAGAAGGCTGCACAGGTAAAGCTTACAAAAGAAGGACAACACCTACTGTAATGCAAAAAGGAAAAAAAATTATATATGTAAATATATACACACACACACACACACAGAGAGAGAGAAATATGTATATACACATACAAATAGTACATATGTGTATTTTTACATAGCTATGCAGTACAACAAGAAAACTGCAATTCATAAAGTCCACATCAGATAGATAGGTGATGGTGCCCAGGACATTAAATTGTATTTCTTTGTTCTAAGGTTTGAATCTTATCGTAATATATTAAGTAGTCCATAGTAATGTTTCAAAGCAAAAACTCTGCTTCTGTTGTACAACAAAAAATCAAAAAGCTGTTCAGAAACTTGTCTGGTTATCTAATACTTTAAATCTAGTAAAAGAGACTTCATTTGATAAGAGTTAAGCAAGAAGCAAAATTATAGTAAATAAAAACAGTTAAATTTCCTCTAGCATTAACAGTATTTGTAAGTAACGTGGCAGGTCTTTAAAGAATTAAAACTGCAAGATTCTGAAACAACTTATGATGGCCATCAACAGCAAGCAGTGTAGAAAACTGCCACAGTTCAAAATAATTCTCTTATTCAAAAGGGAAGCTGTTATATATTGTTACTACAATTAAATGGGGGGAGGTGAGTAGCCACATTTTGGCAAATGAAACATTTCTCTGCAGAGTAAGAAACAAACGCAAGAACATTCCAAAGTTATTGGGGACAGTAGTCATTGAGGCTATCATCAGCTTAAAAATAAATTAATCAATCAATCATCCACTTTCCTGAATGTTTTAAATTAGAACATTTTAAAAACAGTGTTCCCTCAGCAGGAGAATGACTTTTACAAATCCTCATTAATTCACTCAGGGAAAATAGCTTGTATAACAAGAACTTTACCTTTTTACCCATGTCGGGCTACCTTTAAAGCAACTGAGTTTTTTTCCAGTTTTATTTTAAGCATCTATGGAGGTGTGTAATTGCTTAGAGTTTCTACTCCATTAGCTATGGGAGAAATAACCTGGGATTATATACAGTTCATTGACTGAAACATGACCGAATGCAAAAGTGGTTAAATGTGTTCAGAGACATTTTCTTAATTATTACTACGTTAAATAAGACTGGATTAGATGTTTGAGTGGAAAATAGGTAAATAAAAACTTACTCATCACATAAAGGTTATAAATAGAACTTGCTCCTCTGCAAATGTTTTTCTGCTTCTTGTTATACTTCCATAAAGTGCATAAGGATTAAAACTTTCTTCCTAGGATATAGTATATAAGGCATTTATTAGGAATTACTCAGCTGTAGATTTTTTTTTCCACTTGATGCAAGTATTAGGTATATATTCAGAATATATACCTAGGAGTTTCATACACTTTCTTGCAACAATAACCTGACACGCATCTGTGCATCCTGTATTTTTGCAAAGATGAAAATGAATGTCGTACCAAGCCAGGGATCTGTGAAAATGGTCGCTGCGTGAACATTATTGGGAGTTATCGATGTGAATGTAATGAAGGATTTCAGTCAAGCCCATCAGGCACCGAGTGTCTCGGTAAGTGCTTCTTTGGCATACATGTAATTCATGCAAAATAGAAGAGTATAAACCCCATACAAGGATGCAGAGCATAAATTAGGCTTCTGAGTACCTAATAGTTCTCTTATCTACAGAAATCAAATAATGATCCTCTACAGGAATGAGAAGCATCTTGAGAATGTCCACTGGGTCTAGCAATCAGGTGCCTCACCTAGGGGCATCTAATCCCAAAGAGGTTTAAGCATAAACGTGGTGCTGAGCAACATCATCTAAACAAAATACAGGTGTTTTTGCAGAAGCAGCAGAATTCAGGTACCCTAGGTAAATCATAAACTGAGGTGCATGACAAACTAAGGGGCTTCCAGATTCAGAACATCATTTTAAGCATCACAGTACTGGAAGCGGGCATTTGAATTTTTTGGACCTTTAATGCAGGCAGCAAATATGAATGCAGAATACTAGGAATTTGCGCCCCCCCCCCCCCCAAAAAAAAAAAACCCACTGTAAGAGATGTTAAGAAGTTACTGAGGCAAGCCTACACATTAAACACTGACAAAGGCCTGCCTTTGTATTCATCTGCCTGYAATTCCTTTTCAGTATGTTCCAAATGCCATTTGTACCACAAAACTGTTTGTTCCCCTTTTAAATCAAACAGAATGCAGCTGCAGAATCTTATGTTTTCACAATTATTGTTAAAGTGTAGATAACTTTAAAATGCCAACGTATGAAACTGTAGGAGTATTTGTTAGCATTCTTGCATTAAAAATACTTAGATATTATCTCGTCTATGTACTGTGTAATCAGCTCCTCATAAATTGTCATCAGTAGCATGCTGATTCCATGGCAAAGCAATAACATTCAAAGTTCAGGGCATTTCCTGAGGATTAATGACCAGATGGGAAGAGGATGCTACGGGCCATTAACCCAAGCTTGTCATTAATGCCAAGGAAATACCCTGCTTGGAGTTCATTATTGCTTGCTTATATTGAGTATATGAAGAAAAAAAAAAAAAAAGAAAAAAAAAAAACTTCTTTCAAAACCGATGCTCTGGGGGAGTTTGCTGATTTCTGCTTTTCCTTTAGGTCCTTCAGGGCAGAAATGACCCTGGAAATCAAGTTTGCCTGAAAGTCTTTCTTCAGAACTAAAGCAGAAGCATAAAGTCTCATCAGATCACACCGTTTTAAACATATTGTGCAAACCTTTACATTCTATTTAGCTTAAAATATATTTCACATCTCAAATGGGGAGCAAAGCATTTTATGGTCTTCAGATCAAAACATAAATAGTGTACTGTGCAGATCCTCATGTAAGAGAACAGAAATTGATCTCCATTCATTACTTTTAAAAAGATGAAAAAAAATCTAAGTGTTAGCATGTAGGATAAGAGCAAAATTCTTGTGACAGTTACTTTGATACTTAAAAAAGCTTGACAGAATTAAGATCACTTACCTGCCTGTAATAAACTTGGATGTTCAAGGCTTAYGCAGGTAAGTTTGATTCAAGTGTAATGCCTCTTATACAACAGTTAATCCTCAGAAGCAGAGAAACTTCATTATAGTAGGAATTAAAGAAACTCAACTGCGAACATAATGGTCAACWTCTTAACTCTAAATAGAAGACAGAATTAAATAGGTTCAGAAGTGCTYAAGTGATTTTAGACTAAGAGCTACTGCATTTCTAAAACAGCTTTGAAAATTTATGCCTATACTTAAAGTTGTTAAAGCCAAATTAAAATAATAGTAATAATAATAACTACTTATAAAGATCCCTTTAGCTAAGCAATGGATATAAACAACTTTTGAGAAAAATAAAAACAAAACAGCAACATACTATCCCACATTCTAGCTATATATATACTGCATTATAAACCTGCCCCTTGCCATTTTACCATATCCTACAGCCTAGTAGCTTCATGGGAACTGTGGCTAAAGTCTCATTCATTGTGGTAACTTCAAAATTCTTTATAAATTTTTATGTTAGCTGTGAGATAAATGCAAATGTCCTATCACCATGGATGCAGTCAACCAGGCATTGCTACAGTTACTTTAAAGCAAATTAGTTACGTAACTTTTGATAGGAATTAGCTAGACTTCTAAAAATAAAATGTGAAAAGCTTTTAAGTACTCAGGAATATTTCCTCAGGAAGTAAACACATTTCCAGATAAACTAAACAGATTTCACCAACTCTTGCAAATCACTACAATCACAAATATGCGGTCTCACACAAGCAACGCCTTCAGCGAAGACAGCCTTCTTGTTACTTGGCTATGCAAAGTACGTTTTGCATAAAGGCAAAGACCTCATTTTTACCTGATTCATGTTAAGGAATCTACTGGTTCTACTACCCTCACACTTTTAAAACACAAGGTCAGCTGGCTGTGGAGGTATGTTCACATTGGGAGGGATGCAAAAAGATTTTAAYATCATTTATCTAAGACATCATCTGAGGCTTCTGAAGGCTTTAAGAGAAAAAGCCTAAGATTTTCCATGTAAACACAAACCTCTGTCATCCCATAGTTGACACTGTGTCAATTAAAATTAACAAAGATGACAGGTCTACTTAGGTGGAGGACACTGTCTCTGCAAAGAGTTTCCATATCCACTAGAAGCTGGGATCTCTCCTTTCTTCAGCTGTCTGTTTGAAGGAAACTTACAGGACCTTAATGACTCTGAAGTTTCAGTCCTCTTTAATGTTTGGTGGGTATTAAACAAGAGGTTCAAAAGTTAAAGTGAAATAAAAAAGGGTTGGATAACATTGTGGCAATACAAATCTAATTCTTCTTTTTAATAGCCAAAACTGGGAGTGCCACTAGAAAGGCACTGAATTGTGCATTTAAACCACACCGTGTAATTATACTGCTGAACAGACATGCTGTTTTGGCCAGTAGAACAAACAAACAAAAACCCCAACCCCACTGTAAGTAAATCTCTTAAATGCAAACCAAACGTAGTAAATAGCAAGCGAAACTGAGCTCCCACTTAAGCTGCCCATCAAGCAACCTAGCCAGGGATACCCGAGGGCACATCCTTCCTAGATGTGAAACTCCCATCAGACTTAGGCAGTTATTGAACTTTTGAGATATCTGGAATAAACTCAGAAGCACTACAAGTTATCCAAAAACACAACATTTTTTTTTGAAAGTTAAAATACACCTCACAGCTTGTTTGCTATAATCTTCTAGTACTTGCACATGTTGAGACAGAGCCAGAATAACTGATCAGACGTTTAATAGATCAGATGTTTAACTTCTGCTCTTTCTTGACCTCTCCACTTCTTTGCAGATAATCGCCAAGGGTTTTGCTTTGCTGAAGTTTTACAGACAATGTGTCAGATGGCTTCAAGCAGCCGAAATCTCGTCACTAAATCTGAGTGCTGCTGTGATGGAGGCCGAGGCTGGGGTAACCAGTGTGAGCTCTGTCCACTTCCAGGAACCACCCAATACAAGAAACTCTGTCCACATGGACCAGGCTATACTACAGATGGAAGAGGTATTTGCAGGGATGAAAGGAGGCAGAAAAGGAGAAAAGAATACTCGCACATATTTAAGAAAATGCAGTTTTCCTCTTTGAAGCATACTGGAAGAATTTCCTGCAAAATGACAGAGTTTGATTTTTCAAATGTTGCTCAATGATGAGAAATTAAAAACACCTTTGAACAGTAGCTACAACAGAAATAGTCACAGCTGTGCAGAATTTTTAGGGGTGGGATCTATAACAGGAGGCATCAACAAAAAACCAACTGCTAGAAGCCATCCCAAAGCTTTTGTATGTTGAAAAGTTACACACATGGCAAAAGGCAAAATCAGTCAGTCTGACAACAATCTTACCGAATGCTTTGCAGTTACTATTTCCATAGAGGTAGCAGAAGCTAACATGTGTTTTTAATTGTGGTGACAGCTTTTTAAACATCATCTAATCAAGTCAGAAAAAAATTCACTTATGCAGGTTTTGCATTTTGAGTTAGCAAAACTGAAACCCGATTACCCAGTAGAGTAGCAGGAAACTTCTTCTGGTGCAGAAAACAATCATGAAAATTTGAAGGATGTCTGACTTTTGAGTTGTACCTCTTTTTGAAAAAGGGCCAAAGTTTCTGTCAGAATCATGACAGTGATGAACTGAAGAGCAGGACTTCCCACCCTCCCTCCCACCCCTGTACCACTTCTGTAGCATTAAACTTGCTTTTTCATTCACTTTCTTATTCAGAAGGAGAATTCAACCTCACTGTCACATTCAAAACCAACACTAATGAACTTCTGCCTGTTTTTTAAAAATGATACATTTAATATTTTCTGTACAGATATTGATGAATGTAAGGTCATGCCAAACTTATGTAGAAATGGACAGTGTATCAACACCATGGGCTCCTTTCGATGCTTTTGTAAAGTTGGGTATACCACTGACATAAGCGGAACATCTTGCGTGGGTAAGATTCATCACCATAATCCTCAATTTTTTTTTTGATTAGTATATAATTATGCAGTGCAGCTCTCAGACAACCTCTTCAAGCTTTTATGTCATAGCAATTTTTTTTGTCTCCTTCCCTTTCTTCCCCTTCTTCTWTCCCTGCTACTATACCTTTCTGCTTTTATATACAATTTTGCAAAGTCCAGAAACAAGCTATACTAGCAATATTCCTGCAGCAGAATGAGCATTGGTATCATTATGACAGAAAATAGATTTTTAGATGTGTAACTGTTTTGACTGATAAACTTTTTCATTGCTTCGTAAGCTACATTTGCCACTTTCCTGTTGGTTATCACAAATATACCATGGTATGCCTGAAAAGAAAGGCTTAATCCTTAGAAAAAATATCATCATCATTCTTTGATATGTTATTGCTTCAGTGAAGAGACTCAGTTTTCCACTGTAATTGTATTGCTCTGTACAGAAGGAAAGAGAAACCACACACACACACACACACACACACGATCAGATGAGGGACTTTTCCTGCTAAAATCTTTCTTGAAAATAGTGCTGTTTAGGAGACTTCTTTTAAAGACAGTCAGTATAGTAAATACTTACCGCTTTCTCTCCTTAGATCTTGATGAGTGTTCCCAATCTCCTAAACCATGCAATTTTATCTGCAAGAACTCAGAAGGGAGCTACCAGTGCTCATGTCCCCGGGGCTACATCCTTCAGGAAGATGGGAAGACATGTAAAGGTAAAGAAAGTTATACACAGTTATAAAACTTTAATTTTATCGTGCTTTGGCTTAACAGGAGATAATTTCAAAATGCAGTAATTTTTGCAAGTTAAACTAAATGCGATTAAGTCTTTTGTTGCTGACTTCTCCTAAGATGACAACATCTCTTACTTTCAGATCTTGATGAATGTCAAACCAAACAACACAATTGCCAGTTTCTCTGTGTCAATACCCTTGGAGGCTTCACATGCAAATGTCCACCTGGTTTTACTCAACATCACACAGCTTGTATTGGTAAGAAAAACACGGTATATTTTGCATCACTTTTTCTGTAAGAAGGACGTTCTCAATTGTCATCCCTTTCTTTTGCATTATATGAACAGCATTAATACAGAGCAGTAAATAGCAGCAGTCCAAAAAAACTAATTTTGGAAAGCAGCAATTACAGCAAAAAAAAGTTTATCCATCATAGTTGTATATAGTTAATGTATGTTATTATATTCTAAGTATAATCATATGGAGACAGGTAAAGAATTAAAATCTGATTTAGAATGTAGTTAAACAAAAACAGACTGTTGCTTCTTTAATAGATTCATATGTCTTTAGCCCTTGAGCATATATATGAATCTTACCAACTGAAACCATTCTAGTTCACCTAATACAGAAGTGCAACATTCCCCCTTTCAGGAATTGCATACCTGGGTCTTTTGCACTCACTCAACTGAATTACAACTTGCACTTCCAATTCATTAAGTGTTCATAGCTCTGCATGAGCCATCAAGTTATCTGACATTTGAGTAATTACATTTTCAAAATACACTTTTACTCCTCTGTGGCTTTCAGCCTCTAAACAAATGTTATATGAACATGCCTAATGTCTTACCCCAAGGTCTACCAACTTTCTTCTCTGTCCTCTACATTTTTAAGATAACAATGAATGTGGTTCTCAACCATCACTTTGTGGATCAAAAGGAATTTGTCAAAACACTCCTGGAAGTTTTACCTGTGAATGTCAAAGGGGATTTTCTCTGGATTCTACTGGATTAAACTGTGAAGGTAACTAGTGAAGGTCAAATTCTTTTCACTGTGCAAATCCTTGCTTCTATGTCTAGCGAATCCTATGATATCAAAGACAAATTAGAGTAATAAAACAGTGGCAGACATAGTAAGAGTGAATATCAAAAAAAAAATGATGTACTTCAGAAATTTAAACATAAATGTGTATACACACACACACACACATATATATATATATATATAAAGAACAGACTGCCCAAGTAATTTTTTTAAAACATGGGTTAGTATACAAAATGATTATTTAGCTGAAGTCTCAAACAACTGTTTCCAGAGTTGTTTCAACTTCACAGAAGTTTTAAGCATCCAGAAGTCCACCTGTTTTTTATTTTTCTCTTTCATTCTCATATTCTAGCATTAAACAGACTCTCCCTAAAATTTTTATTTCAGCTAATTGTTATCATTCACCTGAGGCACCTAAAAATAATAAAAAAAAAATGAATTCTCTACTGTAAGCCTTCTACTATAGAGATACACATAGAGAAGGGCAGTTCAGTATAGTTAAAAATACAAATTGTATTCTTATACWTTTCTCTCTTTACTGGCCAAAAAAGGGAGCCCAAATCAGAAAACCTCTGCGTGAAAGTTCCAGCATCTTTAGTGGGTCTCAGATTTTGAACAAAGAAGAAATAAAAAAACAGTATTAGGCCATTTGGCTGCTGAGATTTATAAATGCAAAGGTTTATTTGCATAAACCTATGGCATCTCAGTATTAACTACCTTGACAAACCATTTAAAGCAAGAGTTGATATTTGAAGCCTATTTCTAGACTAACAGTGCAGAATAAACCCAAGCAGGCTTTAGAAAATAGTATAATCTGTCAAGTTACTTGTTTTTCGTAGAGCACATTCATCCTTCTTGTGTACTTCACCCAATACCTGTGGAAGAAAATACTAAATTACTCAAGCCAAGGCACATATGCAAGTAAAACATCACAACTGCTCTGTCATTATTGATGAAAGGACAGCTTCCAGTTCCTGGCAGCACGGCTTTCTGGACCTCAGCCTTTTAGACAGGCCAATTCCATAGAATTCAAGTTACA
This sequence comes from Rhea americana, assembly GCF_003343005.1. Taxonomy (NCBI): domain Eukaryota; kingdom Metazoa; phylum Chordata; class Aves; order Rheiformes; family Rheidae; genus Rhea; species Rhea americana. Next base: position 1,380,240 of record NW_028187012.1, on the reverse strand, counting down.
GACAGACAGACTGTAACTTGGAATTTGTGACATCCTGCATGATTTTTTTTAGTTTTCTACTAGCACTACATATTGTACCTGGTGCATTAGACTGCCTACAGTAGGTATATATTTCTTATAACAGAGGTTGTTTCAGATGACTGTTTTTATTAATGTTTGAGGGTTTTTTTTTTTTGGGGGGGGGTATTTGTACTGATTTAAATAGCTTTTTCTTTTTAATTGGCAAATTAAACAAATGCACACCTCCAGAGTTATGTGTTCCTCACATTCAAACACTTTTTAAGTGTTCCTGAAGACCTTCCACCATAGTTGATTTGAAAACAGAGATCTAAAAACATTCAGATTTTTAATATTGTATCAGAACAACATCCTACATAGTTACTAGGAATAGTGTTTCTTCTCCAAATCTGACTAAGGTAGTTAAGGTTCAGAAGCTCCAGGCCTTCCAAAAGACTAACCTGGATGATATGTCCATCTTAGAACAGTACTTCTCTGTCATAAATACTGTTATTTAGATTATGATGATCACAGTAGAGTAATATATTTGGCAACATGTATAATCACGTTTTCATTCACATTCTACTTCTCTCCCCAAAGATGTGGATGAATGTGATGGAAACCACAGGTGCCAGCACGGCTGTCAAAACATTCTGGGTGGATACAGATGCGGATGCCCACAAGGATATATTCAGCATTACCAGTGGAATCAATGTGTTGGTAAGGAAACGAAGTGCTTAGAATACATTAAAACAGCAAAGGTGTCATAGTCATGTCAGTGACCTAGTCAGTGACAAATACCAACTATGGACAAGAATAAGCTGATGCAAAGTTTTTACAGGTGTTAGGACACAGAAATTGCCCTCCCCGCCCCACCTCACTCCCTTAGTACTCCTATCACCTATGAATGATACAAGATAAGGCAACACACTCCTACTGTTAATACTGTGTGACCAGGTGTTTCTCCTAGTCTGCCCTACGTTCTGACTCACTTCTCAGAAAAATCCCCTTCTTAGAAAGATGAAAAGTTCCTGAGTTCCTGACAAGCATTAATACAAACACTTCTGTTGGAGAAAACACACACACACAAAATCTCGCCTTCCTTCAGCAAAAATCCCCCATGCCACCATTAACACTTTTAGAACACTACAGAATAGCTTCAGTTATTCTGCTTTCAGTTTCCTTCAGAACAGAGGGAAGGAAAAAATATCAGCATGAACGTGAAGGACTTCTTACTTTCAAAAGACAGCCTTAAGTTCAATACTAGTTTTCTCTAAGCAGACTACAAGAAAAACAAAATGAATGAGCTAAACCTGCAAGAAATCTACTGAGCTGATTAATTTATCATTTCTGCATTTCAAATTCTTAGCTAACTTAGTTACCAAATCAAACGTGGAAAATTAAAACAAACCCCTTACTAAAACCCTACCCTATWCTGTTCACTAAGCACCATAGCAACATATTTACCTTTTCAATTTTGTTTTTAGCAGTTTGTTCTTAGCATTGTCATCACCAGAGGATGGCTGTAGACACTGCCATAGATCCTTTACAGGATGTATGGACAATCTTACAAGCATTTTATATTAAAACAGGCAGTATTTCCAGAAGTCCCAACCATTACCACCACTCCTCACTTAATGCTGCTCTCCAGCAAAGGAAGCAAAAGAATTTCAGCAGGAGGTGGGGAGCTACGCGACACTCAGCTCTCACAATTCCACAACAGCTGAAGTCTCTGAACGTACTAGACAATCTTCAGCAGAATGTATCGTCTAATAACTGAAGGCAAGAATGCTAAAACATGCTCTAATGAGATTGGTGAGGAAAACAGCTATAGGGAAACACATCCTTGCTGGGATAAATTAAACTTACGTGCTAGTTACCAAATGTGTATGATTTTTTGTACAAGAAACTCACTCATTTTTCACAATAAAACCTGGACCCAAAACCAGTCACACTGCAGTTCACACAGAAGGAATGCCAGAATATGTACAAATGAGAACTGAAGACTAGGAATTAACTATAAYATTTCAAAAAAGTAAGTTTTATATATCATCATGGTAGAACACACACACACAAAAAAAAAAACTCAGTATAGTATTAAGACTTGAACATTTGCAGATGATTATCATGTAACAGCTAAAGGCAAGTAGAAACATAAAAAGCTTTCATCAAAAGCTAAAGAAATGCAAGAATTCAAAGAAAAAAAAACCTCAAAGTATGCTAGTCTGTCAGACTATTTGACAGAACATACAAGAAGAGAAGCTAAACAAAACTAGTATCAAAGCAAGAACAATAGTTCCAGCAAAACAGATAGCATCAGACATAAAATAAGTATTATCTGGACTCACACTGGGATCTAGCATTAAATTAGGAATAATATAGTCCCCCTGGTTCAGACATCTGGAGTCTTTACAGCAGGCTTGATGAATACTGCAGTTACTTTGATGAAATTTGTTACAAAACGGCAGCCCAAGAAGTAACAATGCACAGAAGAACGCTTATAGGGGAAAGCTGTAAGAGATCTACTGCATCCAAGTCCTATGTAAGCTGCCACATCCTTACATAATATATGAATTTGTAAGTAGCACACAAACCCTTTTTGAAATTAAAAACAGGAAGGTACTAAATAGCAGATTGACTGCACTGAGCAAAGTTACAAGCCTCCTGCCACCTATGATCTTAGTAAGAGTAGGAGCATGACAATGGGAGAATACCGAGTAGCAATTAAAAGAGATGATGATGGCTCTCATGAACAACAGGACATCATGCTTTTGCAAATGATACCTACCACCATCATAAGCCTTCAGACCAAAGCACAGATCTGTAAGGTACAAAATAAATAAATAAATAAATAAAATAAAGCACTCCCTCCCAAAATTCACAAGTTATTCAACTGACATTAGAAGAGGCTGAGTACTGCGAGTATCTGTAAGCATTCTTTAAGGATGGGGAGGGAAATCACTTTTGTAAGTAAATTAAATCTTGCTTTTCAGTTAACTTTGTATATTTTTATAAGATTCTCTGCACTTACTTAAAGGTAGGAGAATTTGATCCTTAACTGTCCAGCATAATCAGCTTTAGACAAACTGTTAACTTCAGAAACCACTTGAAAACGATACCATAGAAAGTATGATGGCGACAACAGACATCAGTACAGCTTCCAAGTAGCTGGGTAAGGCTCTTCTAAAGGCAGGGGACGGACACACACACACACGGACACACACACACACACACACGGACACACACACACACGGACACACACACACACGGACAAAAAAAATGAGGAGGGCATTAGACTGCAATCATCAAGGACTGAAGCTTTGAGGCAGACTGGAAGTGTCCTATGATGGTACAGAAACAAAACGCAAGTCGTCAGAACAGTGTAAGCAGCAGCAGCGGTAACTGAAAAACATGGCTAAAATGAGGTTGGGGCGGGGTGGGGGGGAGAAAAGGAAGAAACTACATTTCAAACAGAGAAGCATAACAGACTTCCATAATGCCCATTTCAAATCTGGTGGTAGCCTTGGCAGCTACTGTTTCCACATTAAGCTGAGTAACCTTGCAGGTAATGCTTCCAAGTAATATTCAGGAACTCTGGTTTCTTCTCCTTGCCAAATGCCTGGAAAGAGTCATCATCTCTGTACAATACCTATAAGATGAAGATAACACTTGCTTTTTTCCTCTTCTATCATTTGGGTTGACTATTTAGATCATCCTCCTCCTCACAAGGCATGTAATTTTCTACTGCAAGCATGTATTAACTTCACCCTGTCATGTTAAATGTCTATAAATACTCTCACAGTCAAAATACAATTGGGGTGCTAGCTTGTTTCTCCTCTGTGGATCTCATCTGGGAGCATACCCTGCCAGGAAAAAGTCTACTGACGAGGAGCCCCAAGCAGCAGAACATGAGACATGCCCTGGAGGAAGGGGAGGCATTGAGCAACTTCCAACACATCTTCAGCCCAGCTATGTGTCTTTGGGACCTCTGGCAATGTACCTTCCCTTCAGGGGATATGGCTGTGAAGGCTCGATAAGGTCAAAGATGAGGCAAGCTTTCCATTTCCGTGCCATTCTCCCCTGAATTCCTGCAAACTACACACAGGGCTTGGGAGGAAACACAAGACATTAACATGTTAAGATGAGTCACGTTTAGCACACACAGGCCAAGCCCTGCTCAAGATTTGTGCTAAAGCTGTAGAACTTAGAGCTTACACTTACTTACAGGTTAAACTTACGCTTTGCAACATTATGCCTTCCTAATGTCTGTCCAGATCAGAAGATATTAATTAACATACTTTTGTTTGCTTACTAGATGAAAATGAATGTTCCAATCCTAATGCATGTGGCTCTGCTTCTTGCTACAACACACTTGGAAGTTACAAGTGTGCCTGCCCATCTGGATTTTCTTATGACCAGTTCTCAAGCGCATGCCATGACGTCAACGAGTGTTCTTCTGCCAAGAACCCCTGCAATTACGGTTGTTCCAACACTGAAGGTGGTTATCTTTGTGGCTGTCCACCTGGCTATTACAGAGTTGGGCAAGGGTGAGTATTTTAAAATGTGCCTCTTTTGAGGACTACACAAGAGGGCCACAAAAAGTTTGGGCAGTAGTCAGACTGAAGAACAGAGATGCCAATGAAGGACAGGCTACTAAGTCATCCTTTCCATTCCTTTTGTGCACAATTTACAAAAGCCGCCTAGAAGTATCTGTAGTAGTAAAAACTTCAGTGTGTTTGTACAAGCAGCACAGCGCCCTCATTTTACATCTAGCCTACAACCAAAACTAAACAATTTTCTGTTCCCCTCTCCAATATTAGCAGATCTGTAAAGGAGGTGTTGTTATGCTAAGTGAGGACTGTTACCACATAAGGAAAGGTGTAATCTTCATTCAAATATCTAGTTCTAAACAATACTGATCACCCTAAAAAGTTAAATCAAGATTCTTCCAATACCTTGTATTTCAGAAGTCAGGGGGAAGCTGGTTTCGGTATTCCTTCACAATATCTGTAAATTGAAAGTCAGAAAAGCCGAGAGGCTCTCAGCCTAACAAACAGCTGTACTTAGTTCAGCGTGTCACACTACTGAGAAGAAAATTCATTCACAGACCTCCTTATGAGGGAAGGGAAACAGAGGGGAAACAGATCTTGTGGGACAGGTTACACACACTCACTTTCCATCTAATGAGTTCTTAAAACTGAAAAAAAGTCACTAAAACAGTTATATTTAATCCACAGCCACTGTGTCTCAGGGATGGGATTTAACAAAGGCCAGTACCTGCCCCTGGATGGAAATGCTGATGAAGAGAATGCTTTGTCCCCTGAAGCATGTTATGAGTGCAAAATCAATGGCTACTCCAAAAAGGACAACAGGAAGAAGAGAAGCATTAATGACACTGTACGTACTGGGGTAGATAAACACTATAATGTACTTGGAGGTGTATGTTCAGAGATATCATGCTCAACACTGTCAGAAAGTGGAGGGAGTTTTATTACAGGCCACAATGAATGACCAAAGCTTTTTTTCTCGCCTGTCCTCCCTGATATTTTCACACTTACGTTCTGTTGGCAGGAATAGTGAAACAATCAGAAAGACATAAACAGTTAGGAACAACTGCACTTTTTAAAGCTTGTATGAATCCTTTGTAGTGTGAGATGTGGGCTAGTTCCTGGAAATATCTCAAATTCAGGGAAATAGGTTTCCTGTAACAACAGAGGCCAGGACACTGGTGATATCTGCAGTCTGTTCTGCTGTTGGCCTGTGATGCATCATATTTATGATACCTTAGATCTTGAGTTTTATTTTCTAGGAGGTTGGAAAGTATCTTATGGTCTGAGACAGCTAAATAGATCTTTTTGTAGCAGACTATTTTAGTCTAACATCTGTTCCGTGGTTACTCACAACTGAGGGAAGTTTATTGGTTATCATGGACTCCAGTTAAGTCCTATATTTGCAAGACTGCTGAAGGTGTTTGAGAATTAGACTTCAGACTGTGCCTAAAGAACATAGCAAGAGGATTCTGTTTCTTACCAGATCATACCATTGATCAAGTTTCTTCAGGCAAACATGCAAACCATCAGCTAAAATAGCAAGGTGCGCTGACCACAAGATCTGCATTCAAGAAACAGGCAAACAAGTCTCCTTTCAGAAAAGATAAGGACAATCCAGAGTTACCACCTCAGTACCTATTATGCACAGCTGCTGCCAGCAAAACAGTTTTTGTCTTGGCAAAATTTCTAAAGAGGCCAGCCATCCTGTAATTCCTGCTCTGAAGGATATAGTCTTGGCACTTGGAATCTAAATGTTTGATTTCCTCATACATATCCGCAGTCCACACAAACATCTCTTTTCTTTCCTCTCCCTCACTCTTACTGGACCTGTTCCACACTGAATTTAAGTATTTCACACACCTTACCTGAACATGGTAGTTACAGCCCTCCCCTGAGCAGGGCAAGAGCTTGAATTCCACACAGTATTTTAATAGATGTGGCTAGAGGCTGGGAGAGAGGAAAGAAGTACGAGTCAGAAACTGTTACGTACTTTGAATTGTAGCATTAAGCATCAGCATTCAGCTGTTCACTCTAGTGCAGAGCAGTTTAAAACAAACAAAACTCACAAACATTTTCATGTCCAAAAAGCCTCATGAAGAAGGTCCCRTGACCGTAATGTCTATGGGGTGCAGTATTTAACCTGTGGATGGGAGCAGCTACCAAAGCATATTTTCCCTGCTTTTACCATGCATTTGTAATTATACTACATAGCTGTACCCATACGTACTCACATGTGACTGGAATTCCCTCAGAGAGAAATCCTTTCCCATCTTTACAGCTGCAAACAGATCTGGACAAATAAGCTAGATAGACAGCCCTCATAGTGTCCAACCTCCTAAAGAAGGCCTCAGCCTATGTTTTTTTCTGCAGAAGCACCTCCAAAAGCTGTTCCTTGTTAGGGCTTTCATAGGAATGCACTCATTCTTGCCCCTGGCCCCCAATTATGTTCACAGCCAACATGTCAGGACAGACTCACACCTGCAGCACAACTCTTTTGAAGTGCCCATTAAATAAAAAAAAAGATAAAAATAAATAAAGAGACAACACATACTGATCTGCCAGCAAAACAACTGCAAGAAGTTTTTCTGCACTTCTCTCAGTGGTCAATATAGGATGCAACCGGACAATAGGACATACTTGCCATAGGAGGCAAGGGTACAGCAGTTCTCTTCTTCCTTCAGTTTCCTTTTTAATCACTGCACTCGCCATGACCAAACGCAGAGCCTAATTGTTTGCAGAAGCCATGATTCACAAAGATGGTTTTACCAGAAGTTTCAGGGAATTCCAATAGAGTATTGGGGGGAGGGACCCATTCTGTACTAGTCCACAGTGCAGCACATAACTTACTCATTAAAATTAGATAGTGCAGTRAAGACTACAGAGAGGCACAACTAAACATACGCCTCTTCTTTACACAGACTTTTTGCAAGCATGAAGTTAAACAGAATCTGAGAAGAAACTGAAATCTGAGCTGCTCCATGGACTTGATACTATAATTATCCTGTTAAGCCTTTGTGAGAAATCTTTAAGATTTACAGGCTGTGTTACATGGGATCAAGCAGTTCTCCCAGCTGGAAAGGATTTACAACAGCTTCTTTCACAGCTAGTCTTTGAGAAATGCAGAAACTGTTAATAATCATTTATTATTTTTTTCTCAATGCAAGCGAGTATGTGTTTCTCTCTTGCTCTAAACATGCTTTCTTCTTTCCTTCAGATYGAGCAAATTAGCTTGGAAAGCCTAGACATGGATAGTCCTTTGAAGATGAGAGTCAACATCTCTGAGCTTGATAACAAAGAGCACATCCTAGAACTCATGCCAGCCATAGAGCCCCTTACCAACCACGTGCGCTACACGATCTCACACGGCAATGAGGATGGTGTCTTTCGAATCCATCAGAGGGAGGGACTCAGTTATTTGCACACAGCCAAGAAAAAGTCAGTGCCTGGAACTTACACACTGGAAGTCACTAGCATTCCTCTATATAAGAAAAAGGAGCTAAAGAAACTGGAAGATAGCAATGAGGACAACTACCTCCTAGGAGAGCTCGGAGAAGCTCTCAGAATGAGGCTGTGGATAGAACTCTACTAGCCCTCTTCCAGCCTTAGCCCACTTCTTCAGTCCCTTCTGTACACCTATTTATCCATCTGAGCATGTCTGCTTTCCAAAAGCTTTGAGAAAGTCACTGACTTTGGGGGGAGGGGGAAGAGGGGAAGGCCTCTTTCTTTCCATCCTGCCGAGACTGCAGAACCACCCTTGCAGGAGGGGGTAACTTAGACTCCGCCATGGCCAAAAGTTTGAGTACAATGACGACCATGGTTACTGTATCTTTTATATAACCTCAATTTAAAAGTATATTAAAAAGCTAAAAGTTCAAGGGGTCATCATATAGCACTAAATGGCACAAAAAAATGTGAGCTATTCTTTCCTGTTAGCAGTCTGTAACACTTTGGGTATTTTGCTATAGTTCCTAATTAAAAAAATATAGATGTTTATTTATTTTTAATGCAGTAATATATGGAGAAAGTAACAAATTATGTAAACAAAAGGGAAACTAGGTTGTTTTTCTTTAGATTTATAAAATTTGAGCTATAACATTTTAGAGGTGCTTTCTAAAAAAAAATAAAAGAGAAATTCCAGTAGATTTGAAAGACGTTTCCTTTCGTATTGTGCCAGTCATCCAAATACCGTACAAGTAATTTAAAAAGGTATCAGAACTGAAAGAGCACTGTAATTCATCCTCTGGATAAAGTGCTCTTGCAAAACTTTTGAGTATTCCCAGAAAAAAAAATCTTAAAGGACAAGAATTACAATATTAATCTCTGCAAAGATCATATTTCACAGCAAGTCACTAGGATTGTATTMTGCATCAGCCACAATGAACTGGAAGCTGAGGCACAACCACTGTAGCAAAATACCTTGACTGCTTTTAATACCATTAGAATTGCAGAACCAAACTGTACTGTACTTCCTTCCAATAACCTCAAGGAACCACACACACCACCACAACACCTCATTCTCAAAAAAGGTGCTCTACATACTTGCATTACTGTAGGCAGCTGAAGAAACAAGTCTCTCTCTGAAGGGAACGCCTGATGTTTCATACTGTTTGGTGCTGGTTTGAATTAATGGTGCATTTACTAAAAATTGAGAGCTGTATCAGGACTGCCATATGTGCAAACTAATTATGCAGCAAAAACAAAGAAAATGTGTATTTGAAATCCATTTGTTAGAAGTTTCATTAATACTGTAGTTATACACCGTACGCCTCATTTTATCATAGCTTATTTTGTAAGAAAGATGTTTGTACAATGAGTTGACATTTAGTTTACTTTAGTAATTTTTTTAAAGATGTTATACCGTTGTGTCTTAAGTGTATGTCTCAATGGTGCTTTTTTGACAGCTGGTGCCTGTAACTAGTCATACAACAGAATCTCATATGTGAAAATAGCCAAAGCACATGCTGACTCCAGGTTTGTTTCAGTCACATATCAATGCTGACCAAAGATTAGTACCAAGTTATACTCAGTGGTTCTTCTTTTATTTTATTTTGTTCAGTTTGGGTTTTTTGGAAAAAAGAAACATTGTAAATTTTTAATCAAATGTTTGTAAGAAAAAAGAAAAAGTTTTGTTTGTAGGTCAACAAAACTTTGTAGGTACAACCACACTTTTCTTGCAATAAAGCTTATTTTGGGGTAGTGGGGATTGATTATTTGGTTTTGTGTTTGGGTTTTTCTTTTTTTCTTTTTTCTTTTTTTAAAAAACACAAAAACCAGCATCCAGCTGTAGAAAACGGAGCTGTATTGCACAAACTTTTCTTCAGCCACTTAAAAATAAGGTTATTCAGCACTTACTGACCTACTTCCTCCCTCAACACAGAGCTGAGAAAATAGGTGTTGAACTGTCCTTATGCATTCTGCCTCAAATCCATCAAAAGCCATCATACATTAGGTTCAAGTGCCTTGACCTTACAAAAAGCTTTTGCTTATCCATGTAACATAAGCAGTAGCACCATCTCAATTTAAGCTTAGTATTTCAGCTCTAAAGTCACTGCATACATTTAGGTGTAAGACTTCCATCCTAACTAAACACTGAAGAAAGTGCTAACAATAGAATTAAGTCCTAAAGACTTAAAAAAGGGTATTTTTGCTAGCTTGCAGTCTGCTGTTTGAGTGCCCTTCATCAGATACACAGTCAAGCCTAGTAAAGCAGAAATGCTTCAAGAATGCTTCTTAAGCACTCAGGGTTGCCACAAAGACCTTAGTAGGGAAGGTTACACAGCCTTTTTGTTCCATTCTAGGTTAAGCTGGGGTTTTGTTGTGTTTGTTTAATTAACAGCTGCTACTGAATATGTATTTTTGTCACAGCAATAATAGCCAGATAAAGGGAAACCAGAAACATCAGAGCATTGAACTAAAACGCAAAATATCTGAATTGTCTCATTTCAAATGTACTCCTTAGTTTCTAACTTTGTAAGTGAATATAATAAAAAGATAAAAACATTTTGCACCAGCCAGAATTAGCCCTACATACTGCAGCTCTTTTGAAGAGGTGGCACTTTAAAACTTAATTGCATTAAAAGTCAAGTTCTAAGTCTAAGGGTCTAATAACTGGATACAGTATATTTGCATTAACATCAGGTCTAGAGGACCAGCCATAAAAACCCCGAAAGTCCCTGTTCATAACGCATGTGTTCATAGTGACACCAAAATAACTACCTTAAACTAAATCAGTATCAGCATAAAACTGATCTTCCCTGTATTTTCAAAGAACAACTAACACAATTTGCCTGCCACCCTCTCCTCTTCCCTAAAATAGTCATGAAGAAATAAAATAATCTCAAGTTTTTAAGGACTCATACACTTAAAATTTTATTCCAAAAAGAAAATAAATAACAAATCAGGAATTATGGCACTATAATGATTCTCATAACTACTGACTGCCAATTAGACATTATCCATCCAGAATGATGGACTTGTATGCCTTGGGTATTCCTTGAAGCCTACATGTGTATTCAGATTTGTCTGACATTTAATCAGTTTAAATAACACCATATGAAATTACCTGAAATCCAAGTTACTAACACTGCCTTCAGATATTGTCATTTGAGTGCCTTCATTAAGGTCCGAACTTGCCTCTGGTAAAAGGATTGAAGCATTCTGGAAAATTAGGCTTGCCAACCACCATAACAGGGTCCAACCCCAGGTTCCTGCTGAAACAGAGGATAAAAACCAAATTAGAGTGAGGTTAAGTTTTAATGGCACACACGTGGTAATTACCACTCAAGCTGGATGCCTSTGAAGAGAGGCTCCAAAGAAATTCCTGGGCAATTATACCCTTAAAWTTTAAGTTCCCTGCCCCTCATGAGATGGTTCAGACCAATTGTAAAATTTAGGTCTGGGGTCTTCTTGTGTTTCACTGGGTCCCTTCATTGTCTCTAGGCAGGCTGTTTCTTCTCTTATCTGTGCAGCTGCAGGTTCCCTTGTTGGTTGTGACTTCCTCATCTTTCCAGCTTTAACTGCCTTTAGGCCCCTCCTCTTACTTAAGTAGGTGAAAAGTTCACAGCTTGCAGCCGAAAGCTTCAGCAACTTTAGCTACTAACGCTGACTGACTGACTCTAGACAGCTTCAGTTCTATATTCTTTAACAGTCCTCCCTTTGTTTTTATTAAACATTCCTGTTATTATTTGAACCAGAGTTCTCAAAGTTTTTTGAGGCATGCTAACATTCTCCATAATCTTACGTATAATATGATTGTAAGAAAGAGGCATAACATAGTTAAACTTAATAAAACTACTACTAGATGCAACATGCGATTATAAATCTTTGTTGAAGTTGGTGACCATTCAAGAAGTTTTCTACCAATGATGTTCTCCACGTTTCTTCACTCTTTCCAAGACATGGTGTATCTCTTCTGTAGCAYGATGAACCTTGGTCAGTTTTTTGTCCATTATTCCAGATGCGTTCTAGCAGTTGATACTGCTAGGTTATCACATTGCAGTAGTTTTTTTCACCAATGCTAGATTCATTCCAGTGGGGGTAGACAATAAGTCTTGATTCAACGTATATCTTGGAGTAATTGATAAGACATAATAGGAGCTGAATAATTAAAGTCACATTCAATAATTTTAGTGAAGTTGCAAACACAAATATTTGAGCGATTACTTATACCTACAGTAATGTTATTTATGAATACAAGATCACAGATTGTTTCTCATATAAACACATCCTTTTCCACTATATACAAGTGCAGTTTCAGGAGTTTCATTAGGATGTATTTCAAAATGACAAATATTTTGTTCAATGTCAAGACCAGTATCTTGAGCTTTGATGGTATTATTTTCACAAATAAATCCTTGTTGTTCCCATACAACACATGCATTAATATCAATGATTTGCCATTTGCTTCCATTAGCTGGGCCCACACTCTGTGTTCTAACAGATAGAACATTGTTCCACTATGATTCAGTCTCAGCACAATGACTAGGTCTATATAGCAAGTACCAAAGCATTACATAGTGTTTTCTTAAAAAATATATATATACATACATACATATATATATAGCATTGTTGATGGAGTCATAAGTAAAATTGACTAAATACTACCAGTATTTGAATTCCTTTTCAAACTTGGTTGCATTATCCCAAATTACCTTTTGTGTTTCACTGGGCAAGGTGCTATCTTCACCTTCTCTTCTAATTGCTGCTACCACAGACGGCATCCACAATTGAGCTTGGATACAACTAAGAGCTAGAAAACCATTATTTGGGGCTACACCAAGTGCATTCACAATCAACTGGTGGTCCCTTTCATTGATTCTTTCCCCCTGAGGCAATATATCAGGTAAGAGCCATTGGCTAGTTCCCAATGCTAATAGAGAAGAYCGCAATGGATGTTCCAGTTCGTGCAAATCCCTTGTTGTGGTGCTTAGTTTATTTATGACAACTTCGGCATCTGTACTACTCGAGACTCCTGATCCTGTCCCTGTGATACCGGTCACATCTCTGTTTGTTGTAGAGAGGTGAGGGTTTGCCTATGCAACCATGCTGACCATCCCATGCGGGATGTACTTAGGAACAGTGAACAGATTGGTTTGGTTGTAGAGATATTAATTTGCATCAGTAATTCTACTTGTTTAAGAGACCACAAAGGATTAAATAATACTCATTGGCCTGTATTTTTGATCACATATGAATCAATTTTAGAAATTTGTGGGGATAAGTTTTTCTTATCCTTTATAACAGTAGAGGTATTTATGTTGGGGAAACAGTTGCAGTCAGGGTAGACGTACTAACCTCAGTAATGCCTATTTTAAAATTTAAACGATAGCCCCACACTGTGACAGGGCCAGAGGCAAACTACAAAGACTGTATTAAAGTAAAATTGTACTGGCAGTCCAATCTTTCAGTGATGCAAATTTCCCCTTCTTTTCCTTTAGATGACATCTGTCACAGAGACTTGCCTTTTTCATGGGTGGACCCACTGACCATCTGGCATCCTATCTTTATTTCTTGTCCTATCTTTCCCAGGAGTTAGATGAGTTAGTACTATCCCAGCTCCATTCACTTTCTAAGTACACTTCAGTTCCATGCACGACCACAGTTGAGAGGTTCAAGTGTTTTTTTCAGAATTCAGTCCCGTGCTTCTGGTATACTTAACACAGGCTTGGGACCATGGCCACTCTAGGGTTCTTTGGAATCGCAACACGAATACAGCACCTACGCCTGCCATTCTGCAGGGCAATGGAGCACGTGCTGTTATCTTCATTGCTCCATAGTAGCACCCACCATACTCACCTCTTGGTCCACCACTTGTTTCACATGCAAGTGGTGAATCCAATTCTCCTTCCCTAGAATTTTAATAGCTACACTTGTGTTAACTAATGATACAGTAAGTACAATTAATTTTATCCCTTCATTAGATAGACAGTATTATTCTCCACCTCCTTATAATGCACATTAGGAGGTGGAGAATTGTGCTCATTATTCACAGAAACACCTCCCTATTTCACATCCAAGTGAAAAATCTCAGATAAAGGAAAGAAATCCCTCCTGCTCCACCAGCAAACAATCTATCATTGTAATTTATAAATATTTGGATACCCATTCCTCCGTAAAAATGAGAAGGCTAGAGGTACAGTATTAAGTATCTAATGAGAAAACTAATTACACATGCACAGAAAGAAGATCAGCGCTCCAGCAAGCTACAGAAAAACAAAACCTGCCGTTAACAGTAAATTGAGAATTGGCTTGTTATTTACGAGGCTGCAGTGCAAGAGGTCTCTTGGCAATGTGAAGCTACGCTTGTAGTGAGTAGAGGTAACATCTAAGGCCAACCCTAGCCAGAGGCAGTGCAGTACTAGGGGCTACCTACAGTGTTAAGTTTCCAGTGTTGGTACAGATGCAGAACTTGCTCAGGGTATCCAAGATAACCAGATTATAGGAATCTGCAACCATTCTAATGGAACTCAGATGTAACCTTCTGGCAAGACTTTCTTAACGGAGAACAGAAACAATCATTTCTTGAGTCCTGGCTCCACCTTCAAACTTACATAAAAAATCTGCATCAGAAGAAATACATAGACTCTTTCATCTTCCTCCTTTCCCCTGTTTAGACAAGAAACAGGTGAGTGGACTCATTTCAGTGCCACTGCTCTACTTCAACCATACTTTTAACAGTGATCTGAAAATGTCCATTCCCCACCAAGAAACAAACCTCTTACTATCATACTTCATCATCGTTTTAAAAAAAATATATATATATGTAACTAATAGCAAAATTTCTTTTCAGAAAAAGTGTTTTGTTTCTTTCCAGCTTTCCTGCAAAGACTCAGGCACTCAGCTCTAGACCTGAACATCAGCTATCCCACTATGCCATTCCTAAATTTCAGTATCAGTTACTATCATCCCACACTGTCGCCAAAACCCATCAAAAATGCATGCCTCCTTTTCTATCCCCAAACGCTCCAAAGTGTTTGACTTCCATGTATGCGTTAATGCATGCAAGAGCCTTCCCCCTTTGAGCATGGCTCCAATTCAATAGACAAGGGAGCAGATACCACTGAGCCTAAGCATCCAGTAATTATTTCTGAGCACTCTGGGTCCTTTCTTGGGAGCCACACTACTTAAACTAYCCAAGAGTAACACTGCAACAATTCAGATACCCGGTGTTTCATGTTCCTTCTCTGAAAGGAAGGCTAGAATCTCCTTCTAGCGTTCTAAAATGAAATATTTTTCAAAGGGGGCTTATTTGACCAACTTGGGATCACTAGTTAAATTTTGGTTTAATGAATATGGCCAGCAGACCAACAGCAGAAAAACTTGCCTTTGTGCTAAACCCAGAAAAGAACTGAGGAGCAGCAATGTGCTGCAAAACTAAACAAAGGAAAATCTCACTACCTCAAGTGTCTCTTAATTATTTATTCCCATATGTTATGCATGAAGCCTAAGCACCTAGACTAACCGATGCTGTAATACAGACTTTTTAAACTCTACTCTTTTCTTGGCCTTGAGAGCTTTACTCTGAGGGGATGAAGATTCACAACACTAGAGTTACACTGCTTAAAGTAGGAGAGAAGGAAAAACTTGAGATGGTAGAAGGACAATTTATGCCTAAAACTAAGTTTTAGTCCCTCCTGCAGCTGTTTGCATATTTGACAGTAAATCACTATAGCAGAAGTAGGAAATAAAACCTACATTAACCTGTGGATTAGGATAGGACTTCAGTATGAGCAAGGTCTCACCGCTTCAGCTTGTCAAGAATGAGGTGTTTCTATCCACAGCTAAAAATGAATCTTGAAGCTCCAGTAAAAACAGCTAGTGTCATGCAGTTACTTTAAAGCCTCAAGAAGTACTTGCTACCCAAACAGGGATTTTGGAGATTAGCTTTGAACTCCAAGGCCAAAGCATGAGTTCAGCAGCACTCTCATACATGGAAAAAATATCCATGTCACACTGTGGCATACCCTAAACAGAAGAACCAGAGCTAGCTAACTAACCCTGCACTCTAACTTGAGAAGCCATTCCTACAAATGACCTGGGGAAGAAGTTATGAGAGTGACGATGTGCGATTTACTCGTAACAAATGGGAAACATTCACTGGGAGGCCTCTTTCCCAAAAGGTCTGAACTCCAGTTCAGTAACTGAATATGCCAAGACATCAAAACTGCAAAGCATACACAGCTCTACAGCAACTTTCAGAAAGCAATACTCACATATTTAAAACCATAACTAGTCCCACCATGTTAACAGTAGGAGTATTAAAGCATACAAGAAGTTAAAACTGTCAAAAGTCCAGGCAGGAAAACTGCCAGATGGGAACACTAAGTTCCTCATGCATTTGAGCTAGAGAAGAGAAACTGCAGACTATCAGGTTTCTTTGGTGCACAAATACATTTTAAAATCCTATGTCCAATAGAGATTCTTACATAAAGCCAATCTGATGGACTTCTATTAAGTTTCCATTAACAGCAGTACGTATTCTATCTTTTCCCATGCATTAATGATGTTTTAGCTGATATTCTATACTTCATCCCATAGTATTTCTTGCCCAATAAAGACAACAAAATCCTGCCACTTATTCAACAGATTTGCCCCAGGCAAGTCTACTAAGAAGTTGCCAAAAAACAAAAACAATCTCCCAAAACATCTCACACACACACAAAAAAAATCTAACCCTATCTCCTCCTCTTTCTACCCTCCCCCCCCCCCCAAAAAAAAATACAGGCACATATAGCTAAACATACACACTCATTCCTTCATGCTGTCAACTAACTAACTGCAACAGAGAAGAGAACTCAAGAGTTGCTACCAGTAAATCAAGATTTTGAATTTCAGGCCAGATGACTAAATTGGCATCCAAATACCTGACATGTTATCAAGCCCTGGCTTCCAGTCTGAAGTTTAACACAACATACACTCTGAAGATGACAAAACCCCCAACATGAGGATATTTAGCTGAAATATTGTATTGGCTCTCTAACTGAGGTAAATATAAGGGCTTAAAAGCCTGGATCCCTGAATTCTGTAAAACCTCTACCACAGCTCAAGTTTTTACTGTATCCTGTGCTTTTAAAGCAGCATTCATCACTAAGAAACAAAACACATACACACACAAACACACGGAGTAATCAAATAACTACTTTCAATATTAGATATTACTAGGCCATGATCTTCAAGTGTACAATCACTTTTCTGCCAATCTCCATTTACTAGCAGGGAAATTACTCTTTTAAGTATTATGAAAACTTTTTTTTTTTTTGAGTAGTTTTGAGTAGTTTAGTTTTAAGATAAAAATCAGAGATATCAATCATATCATCCAACAGCACCAGTTCCCTTACTGTTCTGTTTCATAAAAATCATCTAGAAAAAGTTGAAAACAGCCAAGAACTAACTTATTAAGAAGCCACCAATTCAAAAGCCTGCAAAGCGTTTTACCCCCACAATTAACAGGCTTAAAGATAACTGCACAATTTCCCCCCACACACACTCAAAGCTTTCGAAAGTCATATATTCATAAAAACTTGAAATAGAAAGGAAGTTATATGCATCTGAGACAGAAAACTTAATAAAAACATCTGGGCAGTATGGCTCCTATATGACACCTCCAATACCTCAGTCAGGGTACCCTGACAGACACAAATGAGGTAAGGCCAGAGTCACCTAAAAACATTTCAATTTAAGGTCAATAATAAAGAGTTATTTAGCATAAATGCAACATAYCTAGTATGCTATAAAGAGACAGAAAATTTACATCATTATTTTGTGCATGTTTTTAACCTGAATATGTGTACAATTAACCTGCAATTACTTTTCTGCAAGGAGGTTGAGAGTTCAAACCTCACAAACAGTAACACATAACAAATGACCATTCAAATACCTGTAACAGAGATCAATCCAGAGACTTGACTGACAAGACTAAGCTGCTGTATATTTTGGAACAGAAATGTGGGAAACAACCTTCACCACAACTTTGGTTATAAATCTTTGCTTAAGGAAAGCCAACATTAATCTTCTATGCCCATCTCTCTTTTCTCACCCCCAAACCTCAGGAACAGATAAAAGGACCTGAATCCTTTCCTAATCACTGCTTCTCTACCTAGCTTCTCCAATATGTTCTCTAAAATAATTCATTTTGCACACCTCTGCTGCATGACACTTTTGCAGCCTCAGAACTAACTTAAGTACACAATGCCTGCATCATGCATTCATTCCAGGTTACATTGCTTTCCCTATAGTATCCCCAACATCTTCAAAAAACCTCTGGTTTCTCCCACATGCCCTGTGTCCTTCCAAGCAGTAACACTAGCCCCTAAACAATCTGCACCTCAGAGGTCTATAGGAACACATACAGCATGCAGAAAGATGAACTGTTCATCACCTTTTCCAACACATGAGCTAAAGCACATCAAGTAGTCTAGCAGGTTCAAAATAAGAGGCATTACCTACTGAGTGAAGGACTAAGTTGTAAAATCCCTTGTCACATGATAGTGTGCTTGCTAAAAGTTGTAGGCATTTTCAAGGGAAGATGCTTAAGTTCATGGAAGACAATCAGCTGGAATACATTAAATCCTAAAACATATCTAYCTTATCTCAGGAAATTCCCAAGCTGAAAATTTTTGAAGATCGGTAAAGTATTTTGGAGAACTTTCATTGTATGACTGCCCTGCAAAATTTGTTTCAAAGGCAACAACAGGTGAAACAGTGGTTTGACAATGCAGCTGTTCTTCAGCACTCTGTGCCCCTCCCCACAAACACCCTGAGCCATCCCTGCATTAGCTACACCAAAAACACACTTTTTTAAAAAAAAAAATCTTCTCCCAGAGGTACATGCACACAAATTTATTAAATCAGATTACTAACAGCTCAGAAGCTGGCCAGCCTYAGCTGTGTGGCTGCTGCTGCTGGGCCAAACACATGGTCACATGCAGCATCCTGATCTGATCCTGAAAGAAACTATGTTAGGCTGAAGATGGGACCAACTGACAGATAGCTAAGTCAAACTACAAACTTTTACAAGTACCATTGCGATATGAAGCTACTCCAACATGAAAGTGTATCAAGAACGAGGTATTTTCTACCAAAAGAAAAAAAGAAAAAACCCACCACCTTCATTCTAAAGAATAAATCACTTTTCGGAACGTAACCAAACAAAATACTACACACCACCTGCGTGCTTTGCTGATCCCTAATACTGCAGTACAGACACCAACGGAAGTCGTCGCATGTCTCAAATGCAATGCAATCCACGTATTAACATACACACAGAAAGCACAGACCAAAAGCAAAACAAAAACGAAAAAGAAAATTAACAACAATTATTACACAAAATTTATTTGATGAGCTGAAAGCAACAAGTAGAATAAGAACATGCACCCTGCATACATTAACTGAGATACTGACAGGCAGGCACAAAAGAACTCACACGCCCAGGATTCTAAGTAATGTTTGATTGCAAATACAGAAGACTGTCATATTCTGACAGAGAATGTTTGAGCAGCAATTGCCATTCCTAGGATTTGTGTTTAATCCACRATGCAAATAATGGATCTTTAAAAGTTTTACAGACCCTGTACTCAAAGTTAAAATTCAGCAGACCAAAGCGTTTATCAAGTTTGGCAATTAACGAGGACAACAAAAAAGCAGACCCAAATTAAGAGAAGAGGAATATTCACATAAAAGCATCTCATGTAGCACTGGATAGCAAAGTTTGTGATCCCTGTCCTTCTCCCTCTAGAGCATATTTAGGGGGGAGAAAAAACAAACAACAAAAAGAAAGCACGCAGAACTAACAAGTTCTGGTTAAATATGCTTCCTTCCCTAAATCCTCAAAAGGAATATGATTACGTACAGAGCAGGAGAATCCCTGATGTTCTCCTTAATATCCACAGTACAGACTCCCATGTGCAACTGAACAGAATTAATCAATTATTTCCATTGCTTCTTATGTGAAGGGAGAACTGTCCTAAAGCTGGAATGATACATAAACATATAGGTATTTCAGTTTCARTTTTTTTTAAAAAAAGTTATAGCTATAAACAGAAGCAGGATCATAACTGAAGTTATAGTTCAGGTTACTCTCATTTAAAACTAGCAGTTTTACTTACATGTTCTACTTCAGCAAACCTGCATCACAACATGACAATCTCATGGGCAATCACAATCTTCAACTTCAGAACTAGAACGAACTCTGCAGTCCCAAACCACCTGGCAGTCACAGAGTGTCTCTCTTTTCCCATTGAAATTACTCATGGAAACATTAAACTAAATTTTGGGTACACATTTTTGGAGGCTACTTGGAGGCTGCTATTGTTTGCCACTAGTACAATGTGACTGGATGTCTTCRCTTAATACAGTCATTCATAAGTTTGCTGTTGTCATTCATTTTTCTGTACACCTCATCTTGGGAAAAGCTCTTTCTAAGTTTGAGACGAGATCTTCAATAGCTTAGGTCACTAACACATTAAGGATTACTTCTTTCATTTAAGACTTTGTGAATTAAGGATTGCTCAGCCAGTCAAGCTAAAAGAGCAAATAAACTAACAGATCTGCAGGAAACTTCTAACTTTACTAACAGCATCATCCTGACACTTTCACGACGAAAGCATGCTCATATGACCTTCAGTTAAATCATTTTTGCCCATCTTCCTTGAAGACTTCTTTTTAAGTAAACTTACAAAAAACCATGAAGTCTCCACTTCTTCACAAAACACATGGGCACACCGGCAACACAAACTCTCGGCTGCCACAGAGCTTAAAACATGTCCAGCTGGATGAGCACTCTACAAGCCTCCAAAACCACTTCTCAGCTTAGCACCACATGTTCCTGTTACAGTGCCAGGCATAGTATCTGCAACTCAGGAAAAAAAGCCTTAGCAAACTATGCAATAGTAAACCTAAAAATCAACCACTACATCTAAAGAACACGATTGGAACAGCTCTCGCACTATTGTTTCCATTCATTTTGCCACATTAACTGAACAAAAACACAAATCAAGGGCCAGATTGTTAAGCAGACAGTTACAACTCCCACAGTACTAGCTGCTTCAGCTAATCGTTTCTCAATAACCTTAGGTACATTAGTATCACTAACCTTGTATATTTAACTGTTCAGTATTTGTTTTCTCCATAAAAATTGTTTTTTCAGGCTTCTCTTTTGAATTTATCCTGTGATTTCCATGCGTGCCCGTCTCTTAGTATTTTCTTCAGAATGAGAGTAGTAACTAGAGTTTACATCATCTATGCCTACTTAAACTCTTTCCCACATTGGAGGGGAAGGTTAAGAAAGGTACTATTTTAAAAGTTACCAGCCCATATGCATCAGTCCTGGCATTAGCTTTTATTGCCTTCATATCTTTATACAAGCAGAGATGAGAAAAGAGCGTAGTTACAGTGGTGTCATGCCTACCACAACAATCAAGCCTCTGTTAGCATCTCCCCAATAAAATCCTATAGTCTTGTTACACAGCTGCAATAGTGCACTAAAACAAGTRCAAAAGGCTGATGTGGAAGCGTATGTGCTTCTTCCCTTTTCTACCCCCAATGGTGCATTAATTCATCAAATGCCTAATAATTACAAGCAGAAGTGAATTACTTTACTGAAGAATAATGCATTCAGACAAAGAGCAGTTTTAAAATAACCAAATTGGCTCATAATACCACTAATACTCCTCCCCCACTTTTAAAAATAAGTTTTAGAAAAATACTTTTWAAATGGTCATGAGGAATCCATTTCTGCATCAATGACAGTTTTCCCAACTAACATTTGAAAATAATTCTGAATTCTAACCTATGYACATCCATCTATGAAGTCAATAACATATTCCTGCTAAGATTTAGAGAAATCAAATTAAATTTACCTGTAGAACTCTAGTAAGAGAAAATAAAAATTGTTTTAAGTCATAAAACCAAAATGAAATATATAAAAAATGAAAAGATCTGATGTTAGCTGAGAGACAAAGTTAATGGTTAGAGATCAAGATATACCTTGAATTACCTGTCATTAGATTTAAATTGTAGCATAAACCATACAGTTTAGACAAGAATTAAAAAACAAATTAAACTGATCAAGTACACAAGGATAGTAACAAAGAGCTGGCCTTGATTCAAGAGCTGAGCTTCATTAGAATAACATCTAATATAGCACATCTAACCTATCCACATTACTGCATGGCAAATTCTAAGTATACCAGACAGCCTGTTAACTAAATGGATTGAAATTCCTTTGCCTGCTTACTGTATGATGCAAAGATACACTGTTTCTAAGCATTTCACAAAATAATAAGATCCATTCAACCCTAATACAGCTGGGTTTTGGCCAAACAGTAGCTGTCCTGGAATCCAGTTTTAAAGCCAGGACGAAAGCAGAAGGGAAATTTGATAGTTGTAAGTCATTTTTCAACTGGTGAGAATACAGATGTAAATTTTATAAATGTGCCCACTCCAAAAGACAAGAGTTTGTGGAATATGGAGCTAACCACAGATGAGTCTCGTTTCTTCCTGAAAGGGGCGAGTTACATCCACCACTTCCTCAGTCTAGCCTCCCTGYCTAAGAGGGGAAGCAACGCTTGCCTCACTGATCGCTGAGCACAATACGATAGCGTTACTCCCAGTCACACTATTGATACGACTCCAACATGCTGTAAAACATGTCTTCCCTCGCTCTCCTCTCCTTTCTGACCATCTGGACTGACTTTTGTGTGCGTGTATTTGTATTTACCTATTCCTAGACATTCTCCAGTTTCTTTCAGTGAAAGGAAAATGAAGTTACCCTTGATCAGGACACGTGCTCTTAAAGAAGGCACAGTCCAGAGGTAACATCCAAGAAAAACAAACCACAGTAACCAACACTTGAATTGAGCACAACCAAACCAAACAACTGGAACAGTTTTGTTCCCATAAAGTTACACTTAAAACCCACCAAAATATTGCTGCTTGTG
>NW_028187012.1:1290029-1357230 GCF_003343005.1 Rhea americana | reverse complement strand
AGTAAGAAAGAACATAAAATGGACCTCAAATATGTACATAACTTGGTACAGTTAATACAAAAAAGAGATCCCTTTGTAGCTATATATATTTTTAATAATATTCCTGAAGTTTCACGACTTACCTCCACAGAAAATTAAGTCATACCTATTTGCCCACGTGTGCAAATGTGTCGATCAGTGCCAATTTTACCYACTATACTGCTCAGACAATACTCCCCAAAACTAATCCAAAAGAAGTATTTTCTAGACATGAAAAGGAACTATTCTTAACTCTTTCAGTCCTTGATCTCTCTTCAGATTAACAAAGCATTAATATAAAGTAATTTTTTCCTGAAACAGCCATCAGCCTTTCAGGAAAAGTGACTACTCAGTTTTGCTACCTAGGTGGACTCTAATTTTCTTAGTATTTCACTTCTGTTTAAACAATTGTCTCTGGATCTCTTAGTGTCCAAATCTTTCCTTTATATTTCCTCCACGTCTCACTTAAAGCAGCACACCCATGACCAAATCTTAGACACAGAAAGACTCGACTACATGCTACTGTGGTAGCTTACCAAAGAACTACGCATTCAGATGCGAAATGTACTCTACATCAAACAAGCACACGTATGCGGAGGAAAGCTGGTCATGAACGCAACCAAGAATAAATATTCTCAAGTGACCAAGAGTCTCATAACAAATAAAATATGATAGAAAAAGAGGAAGTGCACTCCCAAATATGCTCCACATTTGCCATCAAAACCCACAACAGCACTTTCAGCCATGCAAGGAATGTTGAGCATTCCACAAGCAAATGGTTTATTATGAAGAAAAAAGATGTAAAGGAAATGAAATTTTTAAGATGCTACATGCAGCTCCCTAATGCACCTTAAGTTTTTCGGAAGATTTTAGCATGCACACAGCACGTTTGTACTTTTCACACACTAGTTCTAATGAAAAAGGGGGAAGGGGAAGGAAAATCATCTAAACTGTCAGATTGAATGAGGTATCAGAAAGAACAAACTTTGTAGTAGAGGTAATCAATGAGTCCACATCTGCACTTCCAGGTATTGTTACCTTTAATACATTTCTCAAATGACTTTTAATGTTCACTTATCCTTCCATGCAAGATCTTAATCTCTCTCCAAAAGAGAGGAAAATATCGTCAAAACAGGTGACAAAGGCAAGGCTTTCCCCCTCTTCACAGGGGCAAGAGCTCCTTATTCAGTTTGCACTCCTCATCCATTACCCTAATTCTATTTCACATTCCATGTACCTTCTCTGCATCTCCCTAGTTTCTTCCTCACACCATTTAGCCTCCAACTTTCCAATTTTCTTCTTGTACTCAAAACACGTGCACTCCACTAAGCCCTGTTCTGTCTTCCTTTCACCCTTAAGTGAATTAAGCGTGCCATTTAACATTTTCCCCTCTAGATTCCCAACCTCTTAACATTCCCCTTCATCTTTGCAGTCATCTCAAACTATTCTAGACAAAGCTTATGATGACCTCTCTAACACAGAGCTCAGAACCATCAGATCTCAATCAGAGGCATCCACCTTCCTCTAGTCAGCTTCAATGCATTACCTCAGAAAAGAACGGCAAATTTAGATCAGTCTGCTCCTTCAGGAGCTGTGAAGTCATATAAAATGCCTCTTGCACTTTCACACATGACCCTTCTACTTTTCTAGGAGGATACACACAAGTGTTTCAGAAACAGACCTGAAAATGAGGTAGACAACTGGAGGAAGCCACACAATCGCAGGCTCTGGTGCTTTCATCAATCTCTGTTCGAAGGACAACATAGCAGAACAAAAGCAATACAAGAGATTTCTTGAGTGTATCAATTGTTTTTCTTGACACACRAAATCAACAAGCCAACTAGGACAGACGCCCTGCTGGACCTTTTCCTCACAAAAAAGAACGGCCTGGGGATGCAATGGCAAAGAGCAGTCTTGGCTGCAGTGACTACAACATGSAGTGGAGTTTAAAATCCCAAGAGAAAAACTATAAATGGTAGAACTACAGCCCTGGACTTCAGGAGCACCAGCTTGGGCTTGTTCAAAGATCTATTTGGCAGGTTCCTGTGAGAGACTGTTCTACAGCGTAAAGGAAGCCAGCTGAACTTGAACGACTACCTCCTAAAAACTCAAAACCCATCCATTCAGATGTGTGGAAAACAGAGTAAACATAGCAGAAGCCAGCATGGATAAACAAGGAACTCCTTCCTAACTGAAGTCAAACACAAGAACACAGAAAGTACTAGAGGGACAAGCTACCCAGAGGAATACTAACACACTGATCAAGTGTGCAGGGCTGAAGTTAAGAAAGATAAAGGTCAGTTTGAGTTGAAACTAGTGAGGGATACAAAAAACAGTAAAATGGGCCTAGGTACACTCACAGCAAAAGACCAATGAAATAAAACAAGTCCATCAGAGTGACCAAGATGATTATAGAGGGCTAGAGCATACAGGAAGTTCAGAGAGCTGGGTTTGCTCAGCCTTAAGAAGAGAAGGCTATGGGGAGATCCTTTTCCTATCTTCAATAACCTCATGGGAAGGTATTCTTCTTGGAGACGCACAGCAATAGGATGAGAGACAACAGGCAAGTTACAACATTGCAAATTCTGATTAGAAGGTTTTATCCTAAGAGTAGTCTAACACTAGAACAGAGGCACAGCAAGGTTGTGCAATACACAGTCTTGCAGATATTCAAAACTCAAGAAGGCCCGAAGCAATCCAATCCATCTGAAACTACTCCAAGCAGAAGGTCGGACTAGATGACCTCCAAAAGTATATTCCAAACTCATTTACTTTACTAGTCTGAAATCTCACACGAAAGAGCCAAGTATCTTAAAACACGATGTACTTGGAAATGACAACACATAGAACAGGTATACTTGCAAAACATACACTTGATGCAAAACATAAATTAATACTGAAACACTTTACATCTGGGACAGAATGAGTTTTCTGTAATGATCTAGTGATTTCAGGGTCAGCTAATAGTAAATACAGAAAAAGATAGATCTGTTTTCTGGCTAGAGAGGAAGCTCTATTCCTAGAGATGTCAAGTATTCATAACTTTTTTTTTTTTTTAATCCCTTAGAATTATTCACATCATGGCAACTCCAAGGCTCCAGTCCAAATTCAAGTCCAAGAATCAAGTGTCATTTTGCTAGGTACAACATACATAGCAAGAAAGGAGTTGCCATAAGACCCTACAAATCAATTAAAATAAAGACACCACAAATAAAGAGTGCTTGGCAGGTACTTGCCCAAACTCGAGTTTTTCTCTCAATAAACCCTATCATATCTGAGATACTATTATTGCTAGTTGAAAGATACACAATCATTTTAATGAGAATAAAGACTCTTAAAATTAACAACACTCAATTGTGTAATCAAAAGTAGAATGAAATTCTATATGAGGTTAGCCAAAATCCCATGGGAAAGCCCACACTTTATTCTGCGGTTAGCCTTGATTTCATCTGTTAATACTGTGAACGGCTGTTGTTGGTTGACTCCATAAAATGTCATTTCCTTTGAGGTACAGGCTTCTGCTGGCAAGAACCATGTTTTGACCTGCTATGATTTCTAGGTTACCGGTGCTTAAATTACTATGTTTTACTACAAGCAATGACGCTTTACTTTTGTGCTTACGTTTTTGCAGTTTACAGCTAATGTTTTCATCTTTTCTTTACACCTACTGCTCATTTGAAATGAATTACATTAAGTAGACTGACATATTTATAAAATACACAGGCAAATAGCAAATTACCAGGCACATCCTTTTGTACCTATAACTCTTCCTTTCTTCAAATATGTATTTTTTAATACAGTTCTACAATTTAATATATGTAATCAGTAGCAGCAGTACAAAGGAGTTGTTCAAGAGACCATATCATTCAGAAAATTGTGGTTAAAGCATCAGACCAGGCAGCTTGGTCTGACAGAATGACCATATAGGGCTGGAAGCAAGGATGTTTTAAGCTAAACCCAGCTCTCTGATTTCTAACAAAAAGCATGTGCAAATCTCTTACTTCTGACTCCATTTTAACATCTGTTTAGCAGAGAGAAATTTTACTGCTGAGAGATGTTCCAAGATTTAGTTATTAGTTGTAAAACACTTTTCAACAGAGTGATAAAGTTATTCTCAAGCTTAATAAGCTTCAGAATGCCAAATGCTACGGTACTCAGTCTTCTGCAGTGCTTTAAATAGCTATAACCTATTCTATTAAAATATTTTGGGATGATAGGAGACAAAAATTTTATTTTCTCGCTCCTACTTCTGTATTAGTAGAAAGCAGTTGAACATTTGTCTTCCTTGTTTCTTCCGAAGCAAGGATAGTTTGCTGGAACGTGACAAATCACCGTGAAACTAGATAGGACACATTAGTCAAACTACTTTACGTTTAAAAGGTCTCCTCTTTTCTGTCTGCCTAGAACTTTCAGCCTTTGGCTCTCCCAGGTTACCACAGCTGGAAAATAGCCACTAACAGAGAAGCAAGCTCCAAGTGCTTTATGGAATTACCACTCCATAGCGGCATCCAAGATAATGTTTGAACTCAATAGGTAGCATTTCCACAGAGATTTCCATACCCTTCAGGACAAAAAATCCAGTATATTCTCCCTCCCAAAAGGAGTAAGAGAAAACTACAAATTAAGAATTAAGCAGCATTTATTGTCTCCTTTTCTCCAATCCACAGGTAAAACTATAAAAAATTAACATAACAGTGTGCTATTGGGCTGATATGTGTTAAATTTACTCAAAGCAGTAAACATCACTTAGCCAGAAGAAACAGAACAAGAAACAACGAATTTGTCCAACAGTGCAGTTAAATTTGCTACTCAAAATACTGAAGGACAACAGCGCCCCCTACTGTTGCTATGTAAGTCCTAATTCCTCAAAAACGCTTATCTGGTGAAAGCCTTCCCTATTTCTTTCATCGCTAAAAATCAAGTTTTTATTAGCAGGCTTTTACGACCATTATTACACACAGGAACTGAACAACTAGGAAGAGAATGCCCCTGTTTCCACAGACTTGTACATTAAAATGGGATCTGACAGCACTTTAGCAAAGTCTATTTCCCCACAGCCATCACTACCCCAAAGACTTGGAAAGGGAAGATTTGCTCCACTTTTTGTAACTCCAGACACTATTGCTATTAGATTTCTGTTAACATCATATTTTCCAGGATTTCATTTAAGTGTAACAAAAACGTATTTCCAACACACATCATTATACTCCAGTGAACACCAGAAAGCCTTATAGGAAGGGCAGGTGAATGGAGTTAGCACTTTTCCAAATAATAATAGGTGTGAGCAGGTGAGTGAAATTAATAGCTCTGTGGATAACTACAGGTGTTAAACTGGCAAGCTGCTCAATTGTTGCAAAGCAAACAAGCAGAGCTACAGCCCTATACCCAAAGAGAACTAGTATGAAACTTTATCCAAACCACAGAGGATCTAATGCCTTAAGAGATGATTTAGACATTTCCTTCCTAAGAGTGTTTAAGTAAATAAACACTTTCCCTTTCTGTTGCTGTTTATAACCCGTGCTCCCTACCATGAAGAAACCACAAACACCTGGCTACCAAAGAGCAGCTAAGCAGAGGAGGAAGGCTAAACGCAAACGAGCACACCTATGAAAGCAGCCATCGTCAGCAAGCATCCAAGGCCTTAAGTCAGCACCCTCACCCGGGAACGGCAGCACGCAGCAGGCTCCACTTCACACCCCGTCCGTGTTCACACCCCGGCCCTGGCGGACCCAAGCCATCCATCGGCACCAGCCCCCAAACGTACGGCAGGCCTAAGAGCGCGGCTCCCCCTCACCTTCCTCCGCACGCACCGCACCTCCACCCTCTTGCCTACCTCGCCCAAGGCAACGGTTTAACGGCCGCAGCGCGCGACAAGGCAAGCGCCCCGCTTCCCCACAGCGGCCAATAACAGAGCGAGGGGAGACGCTAGCAGCCAATAGGAGCGCGGGGCTGCCCGGAGGGGCGGTGCCCGGCCTAAGGGGTGTTAATGAGCTGCACGTGGCCGGCGAGGTGAAGCTGCCTAACGGTTATGAGCGGCGGCTCCGCGGCGCGTTGGGAGGAGGGGAAAAAAAAAAAAAAAAAAAAAACAAAAACAAACAAACCACCAGCCACTTCACTTTAGCTTGCCCTGCTGTAACCCTCACACGCATAATACAGGCAGTAAGTTGCAGGCTGTATGGTGATAGCTTACTACCCTCTGCCCTGCAGAGGGATGAGAGCGCAGAGGAACTGTTTCTAGGCTCCTTTTCCAGCTCTCAGTTAAGTATTTAACACCTCGAGCGAGCAGTCAATGCGAGTTGACCCAGAGAGCCGTTGGCTGGCAGTTTTCTCTGCGGCCATGAGAGGGTGCTCAGAGCACGCAAAGCTCACTTGGGCTCCAGAGAACTGTCTTTCCCGCTCCTGTTTTGCAGAGGTGCGTACTGTTGCCTGAACCTGGGAAGTATTCTAGTCCAAATGTTAAAGCAACGATTTCTGTCAGTCTGTGTTTTTTCCTCCTCCCCTCCTCAAATTCAGGCATTGGCCTCAGTGTACTTCAGAGGAAAGATTTACAGGATCCCATAGAGGTTATACAAGGAGGAGCATAGTGAGACTGATGGTAAAAAGGACATTCAACCAAGGTGAAGCGAGGCCTGCTGTCCTGTTTAAAAACAAAATAGGATGCACAAATGAAAAAAAACAACTATACAACACAAAGTGCTCCTCCCAGAACTTGGATCCTTCATGGTGTTTCACGTGGTAGCCATGTCGTGAGTGCAATCTTCGTTCAGCTTTGTGTTGACCTTGGAAAGGTATAGGTGAAAAGTCATCACTTACCTGTGAATACATTTAATAACACTGAGTGATTTACAGGTTTTCCAGCAAATAAAAGGATATAGGGAAAAAAAAAAGAAACTCTTCCTACACCTTTACATACTAAAAACAGGCAAGACCCAAAGACAGTGGGATTTGCAGTGCTCTTTCAACAAGTGTTCCTTTTCAGTTGGCCTCCAAGCCCCACTTTCTCAAGGCCTAAGTTTAAACACATGGACACATTCATTCAAGAAGTATTTAAGGAGGACATAGATTTAATCAGGGATTAGTTTTCAAACAAAATTTCTCTCTCATCCAGCCGTATTAGGAAATACCAAAATTGATGAGGTTAGGAAGTTCTCCAGTTGTTCCAGGTATGATTTTATATAAGGAAGGGAAAAAATTGCCATTTCTAGAAACACGTTTGTTTTAAGCTTACATTCTTCAGCTTTTTTTTTTTTTAATCAAAGTTTAATGTATGATAATGAAATAAAGATCAAATTTGCCTTACTATGGCTTTGATGCCACATAAAAACACATGGAAGTATGCGTGTATCTTCTAGCAAGTCATGAGAAATTTTGGGGAGATAGCAAAACAAGCCTTCCTTTTCTTACACAACCGACACTATTCCTAATTCAGTAACGCAGGCATTCCTCTGAAGAGCAAAACAGTTGTCTCATCCTAGTCACCTGAACAGCTTTAAGACTTAGTAGTGGTCATCAGTGAATTCCACAATAGAGGTGAACAACATCAGATGCATGCAATACACAGACTCACATATTGGGAACTATTTTCTGCATTAATGGGTTAATTTATGACTGATTCCCCCTCTCCCACCAATAAAAAAGGCTTTGTTAGACAAGACAGTTGTATTGAATTCACTTCCTTTTATTGCAGTGACACTCAGTACAAAGTAGTAACTGCAATAGTTACGTTAAAACATTAGAAAAGCATCCGTGTGTGACAGTTACAGTACAGTATCAAACATTACATCTTCAAACCCAGTGGATCATTACCCACTAACGCTCAGATCTTTAAATTATTTTCAGTTATTTTTAAATATATCAGAAAAAGCATATAAAAAGAACATATGTAAAAGGAAACCTAAGTACAAACATAAGTGAACAAATAAATAAATWATTGATTTCTTCAGCTATTGCTGTTTTTCTAAACCCATACAAAGAAACCTAATCTAGAAGTTATGAATTGCCATGTGTCAGTGATATCTCATTTTTCAAGTCATTAACAATGATTGGAACATAACTCTATTTGGCGTCAAAATCAAAGCAGAAATTGGAGGAGTGACTACCACTAACTGACATATGTTGCTAACAATTACCATTATTTGTTACACTAAAACTTCAATCTTGAAACTTGACCTTGTGTCTCGCGTTAGTGGACTTCTCAGAGTGCATATGTGAAAAGCATCCTACATTATTTCACAGACATTACCCTCCCCATCCCTATATGCATATTTAGATATATTTTATATAATTTTATACACATATATGCATGTATACACACAATTCATTTGGTTTCTGTGTTACAGATCACAAGCAATGGTTTCCTGAATGGGCAAAAAAACCTTTTAAATAAGTGTACCTGTGCACATTTTTAAGATAGCAGCACTAAGTCCATGCCTTACTGTCCATCTGTTTTAAAAAACAAAACAAAAAAAACCCCAAAACTCACTAAACAAAGAGAAAAATGGCAATGATTCCATATTCATAATGTGACATCCTCACTCCCAACAGCCACTGCAAAACCTGTAATAGACACAAGGGTTAAGTTTGATTCCCACCACTCTCCCCTCTTCACCCACAAAGAAACAGCGCTTTTACTGCAAACTGTCCTATTACAATGTTTATCGTAACAAGATGGCTCCAGGCTGGCATCAGTTACCTCACACTTAGCAGCAAAACCTAATGGCTTGTTTCTCTTTTTTAAAAAGTGAAATGATTCAATAGATTCAAATCCAATTGATAGAAACCAGCAGCAAAACCAAAAACCAGATTATTTTGCAGTTTACCAATGATCTAACCACAGCGCATACTGTACTACATAGAATATTTTTATCTTGTATCATAAGAACTTACAGCTCTATCTTGTGACATAGTAACTAACTGATTTGCCCTTCAAAAGGTATTACAATATTTCAATTTGATCTTGCATTTAGCATAAAAATACACATTTTCTGTGCATCCTTAAATGAAAGCCACTGAAGCATTGGTAAACTGAGCCAGTAACTGGTCSAATACTAATATCAAAAGCTTGTGAAATGTTTTTAGGCAATCCTTTCTATCCAAAATATACAAGAATTTTAAAAATAGTTCACATTACTAACTTTTGTATATAGGCTTAAGTGAAATTTCTTGTGTAGGTGTTTATAGCAGAACAAATTATGTACTAGTCAAAACATACAATGAAAGGGCACATAAAATTGGCAGTTTCTTTATTAAACATAGAAAATGTATAAAATAGGATGTATGGAATAAAGTTAAATTGCAAGATGATCAAACCTGAGTTATTATTAAATAAGACTAGGTGTATTTGCTGACAACTGAATGAATTGACCTAAAAACATCTCCCCTAGTAACGAGTGGTCCTTTTAACTATCTGTTGAAAAATGCAAGAGAACTTTAGCTTTTGTATTTAATATTGGATGGCCTAGCAAGATTCCACATAGTGTTTACTGTTTTCTGTTAGATGGCATCACATCGATCATATTTTCCTCATTCAAGCCTTAACTTGAGTTTTGTTTCAAAATAAATTGTAAGTGATACCAAAATGTAAAAGGCCAAGAGCTAGGACAGGTCTCTGTTTCCTTACTGTTTTTAAATGAGAAAAATGGCCTCAGCCTATCATATTAATCCAGTATCTTGTTAGAGTACAGAGCAAAAGACTGACACACCTTCACCAAGGTAGCTAATATTAGCAGTGTACCTCACACTAATGCCAAAGAAATACACAATGTCAAATTTCAGAAAAGGATCCTCCCAGCTAGTACAATTAGTTTTATTTTAACTATTACAAAATTTAGTAGTACACAGTCTTGACAATAACATCAGGAATTTGTCTTACTCCAGCTGACCTGCCCCAATCTTCACCTTTATTTTAAATCTAACAGATATATTAAAAAAAAAAAAAAAAAAAAAAACCCAACAAGAAAACATACAGTACTAAGAACTAATAGCTCAATGGAAGACTGAAAAGCAGCATTCATTTTTATTGTAATATGGAAGAGACTAGAAACTAAAGGAAGTCTGACCTAAACTCTTAGTTGAAGGCAGATTTTGACATTCTATATAAATTTACAAAATAGGATGTATGGATGAGATTTGGTTAATTTCAGAAGGCACCTCAAGGCTAAAAGGCTTTTATAAATCTATAATCCTTTCATTGATCAAAAATAAAACACTTTTATTGCTGCTATTCAAATAGCAAAGAAAAAGCTCATCTTGTTCTTCAGTCTAACAAGGAATCCTCCCCCATTAAGCAAGATTAAATTACAGAAGATTTAGAATAAAACTGAAGATGTCACAACTTTATAAATACAGTGACTTTCCTTGTGTGCTTTCAAGTCAGTGAAATAGTGAAAGAAGAGTCACTTTTTGCCTTTGTGATGTTAATAATCTATAGAACATCTCAGTCACTCCTCTGGTCACTGAAGTACCATTTCATCATAGCTGTCCCATTTGCAGTACTCTTAAGAATAGAAGGTAAGAACACTCTGATGATTCCCACGAACAAGAAGAATTGGTGGCAGATCTTTAGACAGAGCTTCTAACCAGGCCATGTATAGTGCACTAGAAACAGCACCTTTTCGTGCAACTGGCAAACTCCTATAATCCACAAGAGGGAAAAAAAAAAAGAAATTAGAAAAACTTGGTAGAGGTTATACMATGCAGAGATGTAAATACGATTCTGCAAAGAGGGGATATTATAAATTTCTTGTCCTTTTTAGGTTTTTACTTTTTACCTCAGAAATCAGTTAATGAATTGAAGAGTTCACATCTCAAGTACCACAGGCCTTCACCTACTAACACCTGACTTCTGGTCTCTTAGCAATGTTTTATATTCAGGAAGCTTCACAGAGAATTCTCCTCAGTTGGAGTAAGTTTGTTTTAAGACTCTTCGAAGTCTTTAAAATACAACTTTTACTTATGGTGCTAAATTGTTTCAGTTTGCTGAAATTGTTTCAGTGTGCTAAATTGTTTCAGGTGCTAAATTACCCTTCTTTGCACAATCCTTGCAAAACATGTGGTATGCTGCCTTTTGAAAAACTACTCTTAAGTTTACATGCATTGCTCAAACATCATTGGCTAGTTCATGCAGCTCAAACTGGCTCCTGAAAAAGAGCAGTGAGGAACCTGCAATCTGCATTCTGCTTCTTTACAGAAAAAGTAATTCCATGGAAATATATCAGCAGATAACAATGTTGATCAGAGGTAACTTTATCTAGAGATATATCCTAGAAAAAGCAGACTTGAAAGGAAGGACTTGAAAAAGAGGGGAATAGTTGGCACTCAAGCATGGAGGAAATGTGAGAATCCCAAGCTGCATTACAGATGTAGAGTTAGTCATCTGAAGTAACGCATTAGAAGCATGAAGCCACATAGGCCATTGTGTATGCATTGCTGTAGTAGATCTGCATTGCTAATAAATCCCTTCCAGGAAAGAAACTTACTTCAGTATGTCTGTGCTTTATTGCCAAGGCAGCATCTTTTTACTAACTTGTATTAACATATATTCACAGTTCAAATTCCAATACTGTATCAATTACGATAACTATAAAAATCCTTTACTTACATAACAATTACGTTTGCTGTACTTGAATGTTCTTTAAGCAACTCATTTAGCCTAATCTGGCGATAAGTCTGCAATTAAAATGAAACTTGTTAGGAAGATTTTTCACTTACTTAAAACTCTAAGAAAAGTTCATTTTTTCAAGAAACATGAAGAACGGAGTTACAATCAATTGGTATGTGTCATTAATAGAAAACATGTGTTTCTCCCTCAGTTTGATAACTTTTTCATTTTTCTGAACCATCTAGGGTTCCAGGGCCTTGAGGGGAAAAAAAAAAAAGTGCTAAGCTTAAGATGTGCAAATAAACCAAGTACTACAAAAGCTAAACTAAACTTTAAGATAGTCCCTCTATTAATGATATCATCCTCCACAGCTGCTGGAAGCAATTCCCCTAAACATCCTTAAAAGTTAACCATTGCCTGTAAGCTAGTGGTGAGCAAGGGTTGCAGAAGTGAAGCTCCACCTTCGTTTGCCAAGCCTCCCTCCATAATGGACCTCCTTTTTATACTACTCTGTCCTTTTTTAGAATCTTAAGTAGCTCTCCATGTCCGACTACTGATGACTTGTTAAGGTTGTATTCATACAGTCACTTTCAGTTTCTCTTTCAGATCAACTTTAATGCTTCTTTCAGCAAATGTTTGAGATTAACCATTTCTTATAGTACTGTTCTCAGATCAGCTGAAGTCTTTAAGCTCTGCTGGCTAATATCTGCAGAAACAAGCTATCAGCAGACAATGAATCACTGCAGTTATCTCACTGAAAAGAATTTTGAGGCTGTTTGTGGACATCAGGAACAACAAGACTATTAACTAGTTTATTAACTATAAATTCTTCCTTTCCTTTGTACCTCTTGTAATAAGTAGGTATCTTGTCATCAGCTTCTAGTCAATCTGTGCCTACATCTTAGATTCCTGCTTTTTTACACTTATAATGCAGAGCCACCAGCCATTCCAGTTGCTTCTCTACTGCAAGTCTTCATGCAAGATATACAAATCCGGGCAGGAAGAAAAAGAGAAGAGTGAAATACACTCAGAAACATCACTTCTTGAAAAACTTCAGATAACTGAATCATTAACTAGTCTTTCTTTAGATGCCTCCCTGTATCTGCATCCTGCTGCAGGATGCTGCATGAGTCTCCCCCATAGAAGCAATACAGAAGGAATGACTGATGTCTCTATAGTGCATGACTGGGAAAAATGTCAAACCTTTAATTGCTCCTTAACACAACAACTATATATATATATGTATGTATGTATGTATGTATGTATGTATGTATAGACACACACACATTTATATACATATACTTAAATAATGAAGTGAAAGAAGGCAGTTTGGTCTCTAGTTAAAGATCTTACATACACAAGAATCAATGAACAACTGACTAAAACTGTACGAAAGCAGTTTAGGCCCACATTCATAGAACTCATGTTGTACATATTATAAATATATTTCTTTTCGTTTCTCTCTTTTTTTTTTTTTCCCTTCAGTGAGCTACCTAAATGGTTTTAGATGGTGCTTTCCACCAGCTATTCATAAAAGTAGATATGAAAGAGGGTGCATAACAAGGGTCAGCTCATTGATATGACATCCACAAATGCCAATAGGAGGCCAGGGGTGAGACCATGATGTATTTGACAACATTTAACATAGCAGTTTAAAGAAAAATGAACCTTTGTTTTGTAAAGCTCGAGTTCATTATCTGTTATCCTCCAAGGTTCATCCTCCTTCATTTTATCTGCAGCTTCCTGTTCTTTATCTTCTTCATGAAGTCTGAATGGCTCTATCATTTCTTCAAAAGCTGCAATACTGAAAGGATTAAAGTGAACAGCCATGTTAAATCAGATTTAATACAGATTTAATAAGCCTATACATCAGCAATGACTTTCTTGCTACAGGAAAGTAAGTTTTACTACTATGCAAAAATAAAATGAAGTGAAAAATTTTCACTCCTTTTTGCATACAGAATATCAAATCAACTACTTGCATAAGCACATACCAAAGTTAAGAGTAGACATTATAATCAGGGAAAACTATTGAAGCTTTAACTGTTCATATTAGCATTTACATAACAAGTTGTGAAAGTTGTGAACAGTTATTTCCTAATTTGCATGACTCAACGTAAACTCCAATTATTCGGATATAATATAAAAAAATCTGTCTGGAAATATATGCAACTTCAGTATACTACAGAATACTTGAAGGAAAGAGATCATCTTTAGCCATCTTGATATTTTTATGTTTTATAGACACATTCTGCTATCAAAAAACTATTTGTAACAGAAGCCATCTAAAATTCACATTGTTTGCTGAAAATCGGAGTATCACATGTATAATCATTCCCATGCAGTTTAAAACTCACAACTTAAAAGTCACAACTATATGTGTGTGTGTATACACACACACACATTATACATTATATATATACATACACACACACACATGTGTGTGTGTGTGTGTATACACATTCATTTGGTGGAGGGTTGGTGCACACAAAGGCTTTTTAAAGACCAAGCTTTATCTTAAACTAAACATCCAAGAAAAATTAAGACCATTTAAACTTTTGAGAGTAATCTTCCTTTGTTTAGAGAATATTGCACTACACAAATTGGATTTTTCTATATCTACCTTTAGAGTTTAAAAGCTAGAGTTTAAAAATGAAAGAAAAAGAAAAATACAAAGTTCTAGATCGGAAACAGGAATTATTGCTTAGTTCATTTCCTGCATTTTGCTAAAACACTGTTATGGAGTCTATCAATATTTTTATGTAGTAAAGAATGATATATTCTGTATTTATGATAGACATCAAGACACTCAATAACAAACAGTATTTTATGAGACTTACTTTTCTTTCTTTGGCTTAGTATTAATATCTCCGAGGACCATGATGTCAGAGAAGTCTATCCGAAATTTACTGAGCAAAGTAGCCATTCTGTGTCAGAAAAACAAGCCTTAATACAGTTATTGTATTTCTAAATTATTTCACAGGGTAAACAGACAGGAACTTAGTACTGAAAGCACTAGTTTGAAAGAAAGAAAAGAAAAAAGCAATTTAAGTGCAGTAGACATAGAGAAAAGGCAAGGGGGACCTCTTTGTGTAGTACTAGGTTATACAGACCTGGCATACTGCTATGGATCAACAATATGCTTTAGGGGAAACATTTAAAAGCTTAAAGAAAGACGAAAAACCCTCCTTTAAAGATAACCTCAGAATATGTCTGAGGAACAAAGAAAATGCCTGTGTTAATGCTACAGAAGAATTAGCACAGCTTGAGGAATCATCTCATCCAACACAATCTGGGAGCAATAGAAGTATTCTTAGGGAAGGAGGAATGTGGTCAAATCGCTTCTAAACAACTGGAAGAAAGCTAGTAGTAAGAAAAAGTCATCTATGATGCATTAAGTTTCATTTAAATTGCATTTAAATGAAATTTTTAAGAGGTAAACTTACGCTCTTCTGTCATGATCAATCCTGTTTATTTTTCCACCAATGAACACTCTGATCTTACAATCTTTCCACTTTTTCTTCGTTGTAAGAAGATAGGGAATCAATAGTGTCAAACCTGCATTTTGACCAGAGTTTAGGAATGTATCAAAAATACAGCAATTTCTAAGAGTTTAATATTACAAATTTGTAATTACATATGAATTGACTGAAAGATATCTATTAACAACTAATTTAAAATAATTTCAAAAAAWTTTTAACTTGTTGTTAWAGTACAAAAAAACATTACCCCCATCATCAAAGAGCCACCAGACATCAATATTGCTTTTGCCTTGTTTCTTCTGAAACTGAGTACTAGCGTCAAGAAGTCTTTGGTCAGCCAAGTTTAAAGGAGATGTACTCTTCAGATCTGGAAAACAACCAACCAGTTTATTTTTAAAATGTTTTGCTTAATAATCCCAGAAATCAAATGCAACATCTTAATATCAACATTTTGTAATATCTGTAAGTTTAAGTTAAAAAAAAATAAACCTTTTTTTCCCCAAGACTGATTTTGATTGACTGAATATACACTAAGCAATATTTAAAAACTTTGCAAACCCACACGTTCAGCACTTAAAGATTAAGAACTCCATTTAGCAGACATTTGTCAAATAAATGATTTGCAAAATCAAACGACTACAAATTAGCATCACATACATACTTCAGAGCATTAGACAATGTGCTGGTGCTACTACCTCTTGCATCTGACAAAGATCTTACTTCCTTTAAAATACAGGTACACTCTAATTTTCTATTACTTTAATCAAGCACGATGACATTTATAAGAAAGAATCCTCTCTGAAACACTGTTCTTCATTTCTTAAATCCATTTTTTCTTTAAGCATGTGGTCAAAAGAAAAGCTAGAACTAACTGTTGGAATTCTACCCTCTGCAGGAAGTAATGTTTTGCATGTGCAAGGTTCTGAACTACAATATAGACTGTTTTGTGTACCAAGACAATTATTGCCATCTACTGCATAGATAGTTTTCAGAAGACGACTATGATGGTAGTTTCAATGAGATTAATATGTGCAAATGTTTTTAAAGCTATGCAAAAAAAAAAAAAAAAAAAAAAAATCAAACTCCTTTCCTTTAGCTCAAATCTAAGTTTGAACAAGAGGCAGGAATTTGATATCATCTCGGTCCTTATTCTATGAGGAGTTTTTAAAATTTATAGTACATCTGTGACGTGACTTAAATAAGCATTCTAGTTTACTGCATACTGGGATTTCTTCCAACCTATCTTCATAATCTCAGTTTTCATTACTAAAATATAATAGTTTCTAGCTTTTATAATTACAAAAAAAATGTCAAAAAATTGTCAATGAAGCAAACATATCACTTAACTCTCATAAAAGCCTGAAATAAACCCTAAAACTGCTAAATTCATCTCTGAAGTAATTATTCAAAAAAAACCCAAAAACCAAAAAACACAGTTTTCATTGTTTCAGATGTTAATCTCACTGACTGGCTATATTATCTCTTGTTTTTCAAGCTACTGAACAGTCTCAAATACTGCAATAACTATGGCTGTAGATACACTGACTAGACTAAGGCAGCACTTGGGAGTATAACACTGGAGAACCTTTCCCTTACTCCTAAATCAATCAAAGACCCAGTAAGATATTTGAGACTATAAGAACTAAGCAAGCTCCTGAATACATTGCAAATGTCACTTATAAAGAACAAAGTTCAGGAAAAGAAGAAAAAAATCCAGCATTCATATTTTAGACACGTGGAATTCTTTGAGCAACACCTTGATCAGGAAACTTGCATAAACTTTAATTTTGCCACAGCTTAATCTCTGAAAAAGAACTGTATTTCAACTCAAGTACAAAGAAACAAACTAATATTGTATGGTTGATATTTTCTCTCACTCTCTCATATGTGTGATAATAGTATGTGTGTGCATACACACACACACACATTATTATTATTATTTTTATATATATATATATATATATTTATATATGCAGAGAGAGAAGAAAGAGAGAGGAAAGAGTGAGGGAGAGAGGAAGGAGCATGAAAGGAAAACCAAAATTAACAATGTGAATGATTTAACACAAAAAGGTGGAAAATGCCTGCCTTTTTTCAACAGTGGTTGTGTTGGAGTCTTTCCATCCTCGTCCTCCTCTGGAAAATGTTTAAAGATACAAAATAAAAAGGTTAATTTCTTTTGTGATGTTAATGAAAACACAATTTGTGTGTATTAAAAAAAAAAAAAAAAAAAAAAAAAAAAAAAAGATACCCTGTAAAACTTGGAAAACAAAGGTGTAGAATGAAATGTTATCTCATATGAAAAGGGACACAAATACAGTCTACCATGTCCGGAGAATGATTAGAACTTCAGGGAGTTGAGGGGAAGGGGCGGGGACAGTGAAGAAACCACATTTCTCACTTAACTATAAAGTCACTGTAGCCTTGTTCTTTAAAAAGAACAAAAAGAAAGTTACTGTAATGTCAAAGTTTCCTGACCTGAATTATTTTTGGCTTTTAATAGGTGTATAATAAACTAATCTGAGATGAAAAAAAATCCTTCCTACACTTAGCAGCCTTAAAGAAAAAACAGACGTTTAATATGTAAGTTTGTAGCCTGATTCCCAATCAATTTTTAGTGCCACCCAATCTCATTAACTAAACAAATTAAAACCAAACTAAAAATATCCCATGTGGTTTGTAGTCCACAAACTGTTTTAATTAGAAGCTTGGATCTTAAAGATTTTATACAGTGGTATGTTCCAAAACGAGATATTTAAGTGATTAGACATCAATGGCTAGGAAAGCACGAGAAGTTTGTTTCACGGACACATACACACGGACACAGACACCCCTTAAGWAATAACCCCATGAAAAGGGAAGCAGAGAGAAGTAACGAGAATGTCATTGCTAACTAGAAAGTTACCTTTATGCAGAACGTGAGTTTTTTCACTGGATGACGGAGCAAAAGCTATAGAAGTGTCCGTCTCAGTCTTTTTGCTATAATCCACTTTTACTATGACATCCTTGGAACATGGAGATTTTTCTTGGGATGACAGTAGCTCTTCTTCGAGGAAGAAAAATAAATAAATTAAAAGCAAACCCACATTATAAACCACTCATTTGTTCCAAATGGTATCAAACAGAGGTATGTGATTATAACTGAGACTGTTCACAGTTGGGTAAATTCTATTACAACTGACCTGCTATGAACAGAACAAAAACCTTGAAACAAACAAGAAGGAACAAGGAATGAACAAAAAATTTGCACTGAAGTACAAAGACTTGCCTCCTCTGAAAATATCGTCAGTTTTCTGCTACTTCCTTCCTAGGTTTTTGGGCATCCCGTCCCTGCTGTCTGGGTTGAAGTAAACTCACCCCCTACCCCCAGCAGATACTAGTAAGTTTCTCTGACACCTTTGAGTCATGACTTCCTGGTCTTCCTAGCACTCTCCCATTCACGCTGCAGGGCCACTCCTTGCTGTTTCTCACACTCCTTTGCCTTCTTGCACACAGTAAGAAGTTCTCTGCTTCCCTCCAAATCCTAACGTGCTCATACATTTCCAGAAAAGAAAAAACCCTCCCCTCTTTCCTGAGGGTACCACCTGCACAGCATGTGCTACATGTCATGAGCAGTCTTTCTCTTTGAAGCCACATTACATGGAGTGGGCTATGGTCAAATTAGACATTATCAATTTCAGTACACAGTTGCCAAAGCTCATGGGCTTCCTTTGTTATTCTGCTTGAGAACCAACAGAAGTTATACCAGTCAGTTTAAGACCACTTCCTACAAAAGTGTAACCAAGTATTCTACACTGAAAATACAAAGCCTTTCCAAACTTAAGCCATACTGCCTTAGTGAATGTCATGTCTAAGCAGTGGCAGTCTGGAGAAAGGAGAAAAAACAAAGACCCACAGTTTTCTTGGACCATGGAACTTTTACTACATGAACTTTCTTAGTTTCTGGAGTGGAATCTTAAGTATTTCATATCAATTTGCTAGCCTCTTGTATCTGTGGCAGTAAGCAGTAAATCACTGGGAAGCAACTACATACAATGTACAAATAAATATAGTTCTATATATTGTATCATGTTGTTGAACATTGTTTATTCTTATTATAGGTATCTTCAATTAACATTTTCATAAGATGATATTAAAAGGAAATTAGAACAGCTGTTCCCTAGAGGAAACAAAATAAATCTTACCTTGTCCCTGAAGGTGAGAAATATCCAAGCCCTCCTTTAGACGGATGACAACGACACCATACTGAATGTCAAAGGCATCACTACACAAAGGGAACAAAAATAAAACAGTGTTAAAACCTTTTTATAAACTTTTTCCCCCCATAAGACCTACTTTACATACTGTCTTTCAACAAAATTTCAGAAATCAAACAGCTATTTAAACTCCCAAATCATAAATTAGTATTACAATTTCAGTTGCAGTTCCAAATCAACTGCATCAGTGAACTGAACACTCTACTCTGAAAAGCAACATACAGAAAGGATATCGGTTCCATTTCCTCTCTCTCACTCTAATATATAAAACAGTGATTAAAAAAGCAATATGAAGAAGCTAGCATAGTTCTGCAGAGATGATGATAGGATACACTGGGAAATATAAATTTTGATTTTTTTTTCCTTCCATAAAAGCAATTTATTTCAGGCATGTCTCCTCGAAATGAAAACTATAAATTCCTGAAGTGTTTCCAATACATTTGGAGACTTAAAGAGCTATGAAGCTGTAATTTCAAATCAAATTAGAAAAGTTAAATGTGTCTATTTTCATTATATACAATGAGGAAAAAAAAACTTGTTCCTTTAAAATACAGACTAAGAGGAAAAATTTCATTACTGCTGAAGCAGGCAACCAGCCTGAATAAACAGCTAAGTAAAAGTCGGAGTAAAATGAAGGACAAACCCTAAGATTTCAACAGAAAAAATATGAACTTAACCGTATCACACAGTCTGCGTTAACATTTAATTGTCAGTGCGTTAAATGTAAACATCTCATTACAAACAGTTGCAATTCATGAAACTCCCATGCCATTTCCATGGACAGAAATCCCACGAGCTTTTACTCATTAAACACTTTTTTTTTTTTTCTGAAGCAGTAAGATCTGATGTGAAGTGTTCAAAGTATCAATATATACTATAGCAAATGCAAGAAACAAGGTTTGTGTAGAAGCAAAGGTTTTTTGAATTTTTTTAATCCATTATTTAATTTTTCAAATCTCTATAGTCACATTTCTGTTCACRTATTTCAGAATAATTTTCCATCCAAAAATACAGTGGACCTACATCTACTACCTGCTGAGGTTTCTTAATGCATGCGAGAAACCACGTGACTTTCTTGGCCATAGGAATTCTTCCAGTACAAGTCATTCCAAATCAAAACAAACATCTCCTCCCTCACTCCTACTGCCCCCTATTTTTCCACTTCATTTCATGTTTCTGCTTTTTTCCTCAGTCAGAGAGAATTGTTCCCCCACCCCAACATTTTACTCTCTACTTGTAATTCCCCTTCACTACCTTTCTTTCCCCAAGCCACAGTAAAGGAGAAGCATAAAGCACAATTAAAACCAGTTAAGTAGCATACAACAAAACAGAACATGTAAGTGTGACAAGCAAGTTTTGCTTTTTTCAAACATATCTGTAGCACAAGTTATTCTATAAAAGTTTTTGGCCAGCACTAGACTGCCTTTCAGGAC
The DNA here is from genome assembly GCF_003343005.1 of Rhea americana. NCBI lineage: Eukaryota > Metazoa > Chordata > Aves > Rheiformes > Rheidae > Rhea > Rhea americana. Next base: position 1,336,445 of record NW_028187012.1, on the reverse strand, counting down.
TGGCAAACTACACTGGGATTTCCTTTCCCATCTGTTTATTGGCTCCTGCATTACTTTGTGTGTCTAGTGCTGTGTATCAACTACAAGAAATACTTTACTTACAGGAACACTAACTGGACCATATAACTTTGGCATAAGACTATATTCATTTTTTACACTTAATCTGTGCAAAAATTGTAGGAAAAACCCTGCTTTCAATAAAACATATGGTTGAATACATTGAGCAGACCAACACATAAAATACTAGTTCTAAATCTAAAAACAGTAAGTCTTAAATCTCATACCACCCTCTCAAATCCCTCCAGATACATAAAGGGTTCTTATCTAGAAACTCAAAATATTGAAACTATGAATGTTTGCTTATTAATTTCCATATCAGGGAAAATAAATATATATATATGTGTGTGTGTGTGTGTGTGTGTGTGTATATGTGTGTGTGTATATGTGTGTGTATACATATATATATATGTATGTATGTATGTATATGTACACACACACACACTGTATTGAAGATTGCTGGATCAGCAACATGGAAAATTTGAGTCTTACTGAAAACTTAGAGAACTTGTATAACTAAGATCTTTAGGCAAAAATTCGTTGCTCTTTGACTTATGTTCCTTTTCAGTACATTTGAYAAGTCCATTATCTACACTTCTTCATTTTCTACTTACTGGAATAAATTGATATAGGTTTCAACATCTCTCATGTCAGCTTCTCTCCAGTTTTTCTTAAATCCAACAACAAGAGTATTAGGTCTCATTCTACCCAGACCAGCAGCCTAAGGACAACACAAAAATATTTTCAAAGCCTAAATTACTTAAACAGCTATAGTTTTTTTTTTTTTTTTTTTTTTTTTTAATGCAGAAGATTTCAAGTCAAAGTTTTAAGGTAAAATTGCATAATGAAAATACTTCAACATGCACAATACAAGAAACACTTCCATTAAAAAAAAAGAGACGAGAGAGAGAGAGAGAGAGAGAGAGAGAGAGAGAGAGAGAGAGGAGAAAGAGACAAGCGTACCTGCATTAAGTACTGCCCTCCATCTCTCAAGTCCTCTGCATGCACTGGTGCATAGAAGGCTTTCATCTTGTTTTTAATAAGCCATCGCTGATATTTGGCCAAATCAGTTGACAGTTCCTTCACAGCTTGCCTCCGAGGACCCTTTCGAAACAAGCAAATAAATGGGAGCAGGAACTAATAGTATGAGTATCAACAGTGGTAATGCCCCATTTCTTATTTCACTGCTAGAATCCAAATCAAACTTGAAGAGCCTCAAAACAAGCTTTCCTGCTTTCCAAGACACCGACAGAAATTAAACATACTTCCAACAGCAGTAAGAATAGAGTGGACCACATTCATTTTTAAGGAAAGCAGCTAAATATGTTTTAGTGTATTAGGATTGTGTTTTTTTTTTTTTGTACTTCATATTTTAAGAAGAAACTTTGTATTGCATCAGAAGCATTTGAGGAGGAGTGTGAATTTTATATATGAAGCTTTTTACTGGAGATGCAATAGCCTCTCTGTAGCCAACTTAAGTCTGGAACACATCACAGTGTGATTCTGAAGAACAGTTACTCGCAGTTTGCTTCTTCCCCCTCATCCCTTGAAATACACCAGTCTGGCCTAGAAGTTTACAGATATATTCTGTTCTTATACTTAAAGGGACCATAAGCTTGTTTTAAAGGGACTTTTTCTTTTCTGCTCTCCAAGAAGAGAGGACTGCTGAAGTTGCATTGATGCAGAAAAAAACCAAACAAATGAATAAATCCTTTTATCCCGACAGAAACTAGGAAGGAAAGTTAGCAAAATGTTAGGGGCTGGGCTGAAAGGGAAGAGGGGATCAACCTAAAGGGATAAATACTACTGCAAAGATAAGAGCAAAATTTTAACCATTGGCTAAAGCTGATACTCAATTTGCTGCTCAAGAGGGTTTACTTTACATCAGGATTTATAAGAAAATATCTATATAGCAATTGGTCTCCCTGAAACAATAACACTAGGAAGGAAACCTAGCATTTTCCCTAGCCTCCATTACCTACTTCTGTAGGGCCAACTGCATCAGCTCTATTTGCATGGGAAAAGAATGGCAAGGATTACTTAAATAGGTTAGAACTAACTTCAGTTAGTTCCCTAAGCAGTGGATGTTGTGTACCTTGACTTCAGCAAGGCTTTTGACACTGTCTCCCATAACATCCTCCTAGATAAGCTCCGGAAGTGTGGGTTAGACGAGTGGACAGTGAGACAGGATTGAGAACTGGCTGAAAGGCAGAGCTCAGAGGGTCGTCATCAGTGTCGCGGAGTCTATTTGAAGGCCTGTGGCTGGTGGCGTCCCCCAGGGCTCAGTACTGGCTCCAGTCTTGTTCAACTTTATCATCAGTGATCTGGATGAGGGGATGGAGTGCCTCCTCAGCAAGTTTGCGGATGATCCCAAGCTGGGAGGAGTGGCTGACACACCTGAGGGCTGTGCTGCCATTCAGAGAGACCTGGACAGGCTGGAGAGCTGGGTGGAGAGGAACCTCATGAGGTTCAACAAGGGCAAGTRCAGAGTCCTGCACCTAGGGAGGAATAACCCTTGGCACCAGGACAAGCTGGGGGCTGACCTGCTGGAGAGCTGCTCTGCAGAGAAGGACCTGGGAGTGCTGGTGGATGACAGACTGACCATGAGCCAGCAATGTGCCCTTGTGGCCAGGAAGGCCAATGGTCTCCTGGGGTGCATTDGGAAGAGKGTKGCCAGCAGGTSSAGGGAGGTGATCCTGCCCCTCTACTCAGCCCTGGGGAGGCCTCATCTCAAGTACTGTGTCCAGTTGTGGGCTCCCCAGCACAAGAGAGACATGGAGCTACTGGAGAGAGTCCAGTGTAGGGCTACAAAGATGATCAGAGGGCTGGAGCATCTGCCCTATGAGGAACGGCTGCGAGAGCTGGGCCTCTTCAGCCTGGGGAAGAGAAGACTGAGGAGGGATCTTATCAAAGTGTACAAGTACCTGAAGGGAGGGTGTCAAGGGGACGAGGACAAACTCTTTTCAGTTGTCCCATGTGACAGGACAGGAGGCAGTGGGCAGAAATTGAAGCACAGGAAGTTCGGCCTGAATGTGAGGAGGAATTTCTTCCGTGTGAGAGTGGCGGAGCCCTGGACCAGGTTGCCCAGAGAGGTGGTGGAGTCTCCTTCTCTGGAGATCTTCAAGGCCCGCCTGGATGCAACCCTGTCTAACGTGCTCTAGGTGACCCTGCTGAGCAGGGAGGTTGGAGTAGATGATCTGCAGAGGTCCCTTCCAACCTTACTGATTCTATGATTCTATTCTATGATTCAACTAAATTCCAAAATATCCAGTGCAACTCCAAGAAATGGCAAGTTATATTGAAAATGTTGAAGGAAGCCGTGTTGCCTCAGCAGATGTCATAGCACCAAGGATGAGAGCTGCACGCTGCTAGTCATTCTTGCTGACTGCTCTCTCCAAAGTATGAATACGTACATGAGATTGAAGCACACAAGGACAGAAGAGGCTCAGACTGTAATCTCACATTACCCCTATAAAACTTCCTAAGCATTTAAGTGCCAAATRATCAATGATATTAATTTTGCTAAGTTTCCTCTCTCMCATACATATYATGCATATCCTACAACACAACTCCTATTTGCAAGACTTTAGTCTATCTACACGTGCATGAAAGATGCAAAGCAGATGACAATTATTTTAACTGTCATATTAACTTCCAAAGTTTCCTTAAAGGTAGAGTACCGCTAACTGGAAAGTGCTGACCCCTACATAAATAGATTCCACAGTATATTTCAATTTTTGCACTTTTTTCATTTAAAAAAAAACAAAAAACAAACAAAAAAAAACTCCGTAAAAAAAGCCAAGGTAACTTTAAAATAAAAAGAGAGAATACACTCACCATATGCACATGGCCACAGATCATTAAGCCCACATTTTTGGTGAAAGCGTGGACGAGGTGAAGCAAAGCTGGACGTGAGTTTGGAGCACCTGTCATAATTAAGCACTGAGGTCTGGAATAGTGAATGGAGAGGGGAGAAAAAGTTAGAAATTATTTCCTGTGGAGTTTTGTTTACTTATTTTCACTCCAAAAAATGTCTTCAAAATATTGAGCATGAGAATATAATGTAAGAGGATATGAGGATACTACTTCTCCTGTGTGGATATTAAATTAGGAAGAGATCAATCTTTCACAGTTGTCAGTGTACCAATGATTAATTAGTTGTTTTCAAACTTAATAATCCCTTTAAGTCTGACAATTTACACATTTTAAAAGGTAAGAAATACAATTTAGACAAGACTAAGTCAGAGCGATGAATTTCTTTACCTCTTTGAGGTCACACCTTTTTTCATATTCTAGCTTAGATTCTTTTCTACCAAACAGAAAAACTCGAATTGTGCTTTTGTTATCACTATCATTCAGAAGGCACAGCCAAACAACTGGTAATTATTCTAGACAACTTTCTAATCTGTTTTAAAAGTTGAAGTATCTATTCTTATTCAATTCAGAAGATTATAAAAACCAAAGCTAATTTGCTGTTCTGTCTCAACCCATTAACAGCTCCAGTTCATTTTCCATACTAGAACTAGTTAGTTCTAGGATGTACCTTGAAAATCTAAAACACTTTTTGTCATACATTAGAAACCACTGTCATGCTAAGAAGAGTAACAAAGGAGTACTCCTACTGCCAGTGTGCTTAAAACTGGCTTACATATAGCTCTGTATCTCTTTTGGAAAGAGATTTACAAATCAAAAAGCTCTACACTACTACCTTCATAAATGAAAGAACTAAAGTACTTCCAATGCAACCCCAAATGCACACTGATAGCAGAGCATTCACAAACTACATCAGCAGAAGCAGAAAATCACAATTGGAAAAAATTTTCCTATAATATTTGTTCATATGAGAGAGTTTGCAACCCAAAACAGACTCTCAGCAGATAGCAGTGAAGTTGCAACACTGATAACAGGTACCACCAAATATTTATGCCAGCCTTTAGATTTGCACTTAAAAAAGTTTTAAAATTTCTGCTCTTGATAGCTGAGCAACAGCAAACAAGTTTCTGAAGTCAGACTGTTTTTTCCTATTAATGATAGAACAGGATGGAAGAGATAGTGTTTGTAAATAATGAGGAATTTTAATGTCATATAGTCTTAGAACTTCAGTAAGAACAGCCATTTCATAGTAAGTCTTCAATTTTTGCATATTATGCCTACAGCAAAAGCCAACGGTTTTCAGTTTGGAAATGGTAAGTTTAATTAATACTCATATTAATGCACCTGTAATTTACAGTTTTACTGTAATAACCATTGAGGTTGTGCCAGTATCCATCACAACTGGCTGACACTTCTTAATTCAACCATCTGTAACACAGACTTTGGAAATACCCATCCCTATACCTGTTTAATAAATTTCTAGTCACTTCCAAGAGAGGCTAGAGGTCAGAACTGGAGTATTTCCAAACTGACACTGAATACCATCAATCTTTTCTTTGGAAACAATTCCATCTCTTCCAGGTTTTGGGTTGTAGAATTAAATTCAGCAGTAAATGGCACCTGTATCAAGAATCTCTCCCTTACTTTTCACTCCTTATTGAATTCTGCCATAAGTAAGCAAAGTCTCCCTCTGTACATAACAGAAGATTTTAGTAGCTAGATTCCCTTGCTAACACACTGACCATAATCCAGCTATGGCAGAATAAGTCATTCCTTAAAGCTGCAGCTGCAAGGGTTGATAAAGATTCGCTAGACTAAGTGATGTAAACCACTATGCTGGGCACAGGCAGCATATAGGAAGTAACTGTCCAATCTGAAAAGAGACAGGTCAACAGTACAAAAGAAGATGTACAAATGTTTTCTTCTGTACAAAAGAAAGGCTGCCAGCTAAGTTAGTTGATTCTTAAGAAAAGGTAGCTAAGGAGGGAATCTTACTGTTGCCTGATTACCTAGTGAGAAGCCAGAGAAGAAGATGGAGTCAGACTACCTGGAGGTGCACAGCGAAAGAACAAGGGGCAACTGACAAAATATGACATGGGACATTCCAGCATCAAGGAAAAAAAAAAGAAAAAAAATTAATGAGGATGGTCAAATATTGGAAAAAATTGCTCAGTGAATCTATCCTTGGATATACTCGAAGTTTGATTGTGTATGGCCCTCAGCAACCTGATTTAACATCAGTGTTGGAGCTAACTTTGCATTTGGCTCTGCCCTGAGCCAGTTGAGTGCAGGGTTGTAAAAGCTCACCTAGTTAAGTCCTGTCCAATCTTTGATTCTCCCTATTTGGAGGGAATAGTATATTAACAGAAGTCATTGGGTTCTTATTTTTTCAAACACTTTTCTTCTAGAATAGCTTACTCCATAAAATTAGCATATATACTATAGGATAGGCAATTGCCTACTTCAGTAGGATACTTTCAGGGCAGCCATGCTGGCTAATGAAAAATCAGTTCTTTTTCAGTTGTGTGAAGAATACTAGTGTAACCACTTTGCCATTAGTGCAGCATAGTAGTAGAGTCTCTCTAATGTGAAACACTGTAGAAGAACCAACATTGTACATTATATATGCTCATGGATTTTACTTTAGGTCAGTTTTAGCTTGATCACATGGACTGAATGTCCATTAGTAGTTTGAAGCATGTTTTCCATTTCAATTTCATCAAAAAGGAATCTCATTCACAAGCTCCAAGACCAGTCCATGATGCAAACTAAAGTGCCATAAATTGGCATGAAGAGACCTGCTTCTAAAGTGCACTCATGATCAGAAATAAAATGCTAATGCAGAGATCCCAGAGGCTGTACAGGATAGTGCAGTTCCAAATTGTTACAATCCAGAGAAGCTGAATAGGCAATTTAATGGAAACCACCTTTAGTATTAGCGTAACTGTTACCTAAAGTTTTTCACATGATCTTCCACTCCTGAGAGACGAATAGAATGCTGTAGTGCATTCAAGTAAGTCAGAGCCTGTGTTGAGGATCCCCAATTCACATCTGTGGGAAGATTTGAAGTTTCAATATTTTATTAAAAGCAGCTCAATGTAAAAGTACATGATCACAAAATGAATGTTTAATACCAACAGGAAACACATAAGATTTAAGCTACATCTTAGTACATTCTGCACAATACTGGCTAACAAACCCTACTGCTAAATAGCCAATTCTATTTAAAGATAGCATTTCTGTAAAAGTTTTCTAATGCAAGTGGCAGTTTGGTATTTTACAGTTAATAAAAAACAAAAGTGGAGCTGAGTGGTTTCCTATATTTCAAAGGACATGACAACTTCAGAGTTCAAATTTAGAGAGAGGGGAAAAAGGTATTTATTCATTCGATGTCACAGCAAAGGAAAAGCAGTTTTAAAAAATGCTGTATGAGATTAAGTCAAATACTTTAATGAGCAACTTCTAATGAAAAAAGAAAGAGGACAAAGACTTGATTTAGCAGTTTCTTTAAGATTATTAATTTCCTCATAAAAGTTCCAGATATCCCCTTTAGTTGTTCCCATAAATGTTTTACTTTTGCTAGCTAGAATGAATTTATTATCCAAGTATTTCATAATCTTCATAGTCTAGTATATTGTCTTTTCCTTTTTGTCTACTTCAGGAATACTTTTTACTCAGTTCTGCTCCATCTGACAAAACACGCTTTTCTGGAGCCTTCAGCACCGCAACCCAAGCTCTTTTCACATGCATCTTTCCATCTTTTCTTCAAATGCTTACGTTTAAGAACAAGCATGTTTGATTTAGATGCACCTTGATAAACTTTTCTTTTTGTGGTGGTGGGGAGACAGGAAATAGCAGCAGTGAACATACAGGCATTTGCAATGACATTTCACTACAACTGGACGGTCTGAAACAGAAGCTTGAGCTAGCCAGCTAAACAGAATCAAGTTCTCAGTTTCCTCAAAAGGCCATGGCTTTCTCCTCCTCCTGCCTCCCTTCAGCCACTCCCCACCCAAAACCAAAAAATACTCCCATACATACCTGGTTTCTTGTAAGTGACATAAATGTAGAGTCCAAGGACTATGACATATGTTAGAAGTGCTGCCCACCAATTTATGACAAACATCACTATGCAGCACAAAATTGCTCCAACAAGAGAAATCCACATATTGTAGTATTTGAAAGCAGGRCGCCAGCCTAAATCAAAACATAATTTGAAGGATGGGGAGGGAAGAGAGGAAGAAAAACATTTAATCACTACTCCAGGAGAAGGCAGGAGCTGTTCCTTTTGTGCTCTGCATTGCATTTCATGGTAATGCATGACAGTTTCAGCAATGTACAAAATAAAGACTTTGGCACATTTATGCTTTGATTTTCCAACACATTTCAAATTAATCTGCATCTTTCTTACACGGAGGGCAGGATGAGAAACATTTGCATGCCCAAAAGCATGTGTCAAAAGGAGTCTGAAGATACTTGTGCCAGCGTGTCTATTAAAACAAGCTATTAAAACATTTGAAAACAGCTTGCATTACARTTGATTTTTGTTTTCAAGGGTTTTCAAATATAGATTACCAGCAAGTTTCTCTTGAACACACATAAAACTAGAATCAGTTAGTAGTATGTTTAATGTTTTTACATGACTAGAAATTTTCACCATATTCAAAGAAAAAGGATAGACTTATTCAAACAGAATGCAAATATGCCACAGTACTGGACTGTCACTGTTTTATGCCCTGATTCGTCATAAATTAATCCAAGATCAAGTAAATACACAAGGTTAACAAGTGTATGCTGGTGAGCGTTTGGTGTATCAGACATACAGTTGTTATGTAGATATTGAGTTAAGCAAATGCTCTGAAAAAAATCAGGGTGTCTATTGGTTCCATAAATATGAACCTTTTAGGTGCATTATTTCAGCATGAACCACCCTGGAACGGACAAGAGATCAATTTGATCAAGATTCGGTTCTTCAGTTGTCTTCACCTGGCTCACTCCTTTATTCTAACTAGCATCCTACACCAAACAAAACCTATAAAAATATAGCAATAGCACCTGCAATTCCAGTTTCTTCTGTACTAGGAGACTAACTCATATTAAGAGAGAAATTCAAAAAAGGTACAAGGGTAGGTCTTGAACTGCTGATATTGAATTATCATGAAAGCTTTTTTCAAGCAATAGTCCTTAAAGGCACCTCATCACAGGATATAGTCATGGCAGATATCACCATAGATCTATTTGAGAGTTTCTGAATAAAAACTCAATTATCTTGTGTTCCTTCAGCAAAGATGACAGTAACTCCTAAACTTTTAGTCATAGATGAGAGTCCTCAAAATTTCAGAAGACCCAAGCATGTACCATATTAAGCTTGTAATTGAGATGCACCATGAAAATCAAATAGACAATTATATTAAACAGAAAAATTAAAYTAATACCTTTTAAAATATATTTCTGCATCTAGAAATTGAAGGTTAAACTCTCACCCCCAAAATGTGATTCCTACCTGGAGATTTTGCAAGAGAAGCATGGAATACTGAGAAGTTAATCAAGGCATACGAAGCCAAGAAGAAATTGGAGATAATTGGAGCAATGACATTCAATTCAGCTGTAAAACCAAAAACAAAACAAGCTGTTATGAAACACACCAAATGGCTTTGTAGGTTCTAGAGCCAGAAGTCTGCTACAAAATCAGCTTATTTTATGATTCTCTCTAAGGAAAGTAGTTTGCCCTTTTAAATTAACTCATCTGTTGTACGAAGTCACTTACTGAATTACTTTCTAACAGTCAGGAAACATAACTTTCAGTTCAAAAAGAAGTCCATACTATCAAGTTTCTACATCTGTTTTGAAGTGCTACATACTTTCTCAAAATAATTCAAATATAATACTCAAAATAATTCAAATATAATACTCAAAATAATTCAGAGTAAGATTTTTTTCCCTGTGTGGCTTGATCAAACAGTGCAGCTATGTCCTCAATTCTGAAGAGCCTCAGAATAGATGGACAGAGCTTTAATACATACATACATATATAGTATGTCTCTAACTAGAAGTCTCAATTCTCAARCAGCATAGAACAAGAGTCCAACAAGATTAAGAAATTGTTAAGTATAGTAAATAGGAACAGCAGACAAAGTTACTGCATGCAGTTTGACACACACATTCAACAGTACTCATGTTAATGCAGTATCCTAAACMACCACCTGTGGCAATAGCGATTAGTACTCCCCCTCTTTTGGGAGGGATCAAAGAGCCCAATGCTCTCTTTTCCTTGAGGCAGTACAATATGAAACACTTGTATTTGTACTCCCTCCACCACAAGGAACTGTGACCAAAGTGCAGAATCTCCAAGGCGAGTGTCCACTTTTCAAGTATCATGCTGCAACAGGGATAGCATGGCTATACCTACCTTAAACAGGGTTTGGGGAAAGGATGTATGCGCAAACAGGGAATCAAACTTTAACAGCAGCAGCACAGAGCATGCAGGTGGACACGGTACAATTAGTTTGCCATCTACTTAGACGACATGTCACTACCTAGACTAGCCTTTACCTTTGGCAACAGCAGCAATCATTTCTACTGTTTACAGCTTAACGGAACACCCCACTTTAAAAAGTTCTGTTCATGCAAATTTGCTATTCACTGAGGTTATTATTTGTAATTATTTCTGTAATTTTGYAATTATATCGGTTTGTAATTATTAAATACAAAAGTTTATTTCAGATATTTTTATCATATAACATCCCTCTACTTCAGGCTAAGGATATATTTTCACTGATTGGCAGCATCTAAAAACAGATCTGAGATGGTTAGGAAAAGCACAGTATAGCTACAACTCAGATTTATTCTAGTTCTAAACAGAGCTAGATCTAGAAGACAGGAGAAAATAATCCTCACATTAAACAGATTTAGAATGCAGACTTAAACTGTGCGTTAGACCTCAAGGATGCTGTCATCAAGTCGTGAATAGAATGCTTCATAAAGAACAAAAAGATACTGAGATTTACTATAATTTGAAACTAACCAATTAATATGAATCCAAGAGCAATTAAGAATGTTAGAAGATATCCTCTCAGTGGTTCATTGTTCTTCCCATAGCCTTTAGCAAACATCAGAAAACCTGGATAAATGTTGTCCTTGCACAAAGCCTAAGAAAGAAAATTCACAAGTTAGTATTTTGTTTAAAATGTATCTTTATTAACACTTACTAATGCTGTCTTTTTCTGCATATGTTATCTTCCTAAAAGAAGGTTTGCAGCCAAGATGCACAAATTCTATTTGCAATTGTCATTGTATTTTGCATTTCCTACATTTTATCCTTCAGTAGCTTCTATCAATAACAAGCTTCACTTTTCTATATCTGGTCAACTATTTTAAGATGCCAGTAAAGTACAATCATCACGATTTTTTTTTTAAGAGCTAAAACAATGTTTCCTCAGAAAGCAGAAAGTTTGCCTAATGCTACGTTCATTCTCTGCTTCAATACTTGCCTTTGAATTCTGCAACAGAACTCCTATGTTTGGTTCCCTACTGAACTTTTAGGGAAGAGAGTTTGTTCTGAAGATTATTCGAGGATACAAAGTTTTACTAAATGAAACAGAACTCTTAAGATTGAGATTTAAGTTTAAAAAAGAACCAGGAAAAGTAGAATACTTTCAGGAACACCAACAAAATCAATATAAATTAACTTACACATGAATTGGTACATAGTTATATTGAGTTTCCAATTCCAGTAAGAAAATATTAGAATCAATCTACTGACCTCAATTGGTACAAATCCACATCACAGCATACCAGAGTCCCTTTCCAAAATTCTGATTCAAAACTTAAGATTATTTTTTTCAAAAGATTACAGTTTTGTTTCCATACTTACCTGGAAGATCTTTGGTGCACTCACAAGAGATGCTAATGCAGAAGAAAGGGTGGCTGAAAAAATACCTGCAGAAATCAATGGTGCAAATCCTGATACCATGCTCATCACCTGAAGACACAAGACACAAATCCTTTCTTAAAAGAGTATGAAAAAGTRTATTATACAGATGGATGAAAACATTAACTGCACAGTAAATGGAAAAATAGAATATCATGTACTCTCCACTTAAAAGTTGTTTAAGCATCATGCATTCAAATCAATGTAAGAGCTAGGGAACAGCTCAAGAAGGATAAGCAGATCCTAGTTTCAGAGTAAGAGATAGTGGCTCTTCATGCAACATACAGTCAAACCAAGTAATTCTCTGGTCACAATGACCTATGACAGAAGCCTCCAAGGGCTCTTAAGAAAACTGGAAAAGAAATTAGATACAAGAAAAAATCCAATGGAAGTTGTTACATATTGTGACTAAACTACCATTGAATAACAGGACCTCAGGAAGCTCACATGACAAAACCACGAGTCAAGTCAGAGAGTATCCTGGGAAAGTTTATTACCTTTCTGTAGATCAGTTTCTCATCATCTCTATCACTAAGCTAGGGTTGTTTCCCATTCAAAACCACAAGGACAGGACAAGTTTGCATCCTATTCTCCCTCCCCTCTCCGCCAAGCCAAGATCATACCCTAGGAAGACTTTGTAACCCCRAGGAACAATATGCAGCTTCTAATAAACTGGAAGTAACAAATGCTCAGCAGGCTGAGTATACAGGACTCATGTTGATTAAAGAAAGAAAGAAAAAAAAAAAAGAATTAAACTACAAACAAAAACCAAACAGGTTCTGTCTAAAGACAATATAGCCTGAAGACTCGCTTATACTAACCTACCGTTCCACTTCCTTACATAGCTGCATCAAGCTTTGTATGTGTCAAGTGAATTAAGATAAAAAACTGTGTTTAAAAACAGTCATGGTTTAATACTTAGGATAACTGTTCTTTATRAAACAAATCCTCAGCTGCTTAAAGGCAACCAGTGTTTAATAATTTGGTAACATCTTGAMAAACTGACATTTTAGTCACTGGACCAAACCCAGTGGCGCCTTTCAAGCAGAATATCAATATCAGAATGAGGTCTTGCATCATTTGCACTAAAACATATACCTCTTTCCTGCTGGCAATCTCATCTAAAATAGCAGGAYGGGGACTATAGGGAAGAAAGATCAGGCAGAAGCATCTAGTTTTTAAAATCACTGACACACTGAAGTTATACAATCCAACTGTCCCAAGCAACCTCACTAAGCAAGACATGCTCCCAGAAACAATGTACAGGTGCCTGATGAAGTTTTATTCATTTTCCAAGCGCTAAGTTAATGGCAAAATTTGGCATTCTTCTCCAAGTCAGACTGTGAGAAACTGCTAGATCTCTCAACTGGGCAACTGAATCTCTAGGTTGCATTAGGTTTCACCAATCAGTTTAAGGCATGCCTTGGCTGAAAAGGAGTGAAAGAATTACATGTGCCTAATATGAGTGATGAAGTAGCTGTTAGTCATTTAAGGAATGAAAGACAGGATTTCCTGGAGTTTACAAGAAAAAAAAKGTTAAGGTAGGGCAAGCATTTATTCATACAAGTCAGATAGCTAGATATGTCTCTACGTATGCTATATTACCATATATAGTGCCTACATCTATCACAAGATACAAGATACATGATGTATCTTGTGATAGAAGATGTAGGCACTATATATAGATGTATCCAAGATCTTGGATAAGATCTTGGGATCTTATCAATGTGTACAAGTACCTGAAGGGAGGGTATCAAGGGGACGGGGACAAACTCTTTTCAGTTGTCCCRTGTGACAGGACAAGAGGCAATGGGCAGAAATTGAAGCACAGGCAGTTCCGCCTGAACGTGAGGGGGAATTTTTTCCCTGTGAGAGTAATGGAGCCCTGGACCAGGTTGCCCAGAGAGGTTGTGGAGTCTCCTTCTCTGGAGATCTTCAAGGCCCACCTGGATGCAACCATGCTCTAGGTGACCCTGCTGAGCAGGGAGGTTGGAGTAGATGATCTGCAGAGGTCCCTTCCAACCTTACTGATTCTATGATCTATGGTGGTTAAAGGTATCACGAATAAGATATCATAAAACTTATCTCCTAACACATTTTTAACCTTTCCTCTTGTATTAACTCATTGCTTTGGATATTTTCATACTTGGCTATGTAAGATTAAGCTATTCCTCTAATGCCCAAGATTAAGTTAGTTTTATACTTGCAGTAAAGTTACAGCTATAAATGCCAGAATGCAACAAACTTATACTGTATTTCCAGAAGATAAGAGTACAAATGCTTTACTGACAAACATTTCACACACACAAAAAAAAAAAAGTTTGGAGAATATAATACAGAATAACCTTGGCTGAAGCAGTATGATTTTTTTTTTCCCCTCTGCAAGGATATTTGATTGAAGGACCTGTTGTGGATGTTACCTATTTACAAGTTTTACTCTTGCCCCTTTTCATCCCATTAAAACACGTAGTTATTTCAAGGCCTTCATTCTATTACATTCGCATCAACTTCTTGCGCTTTAGTTCTCTCTTTTTAAATATTAAATCTGTTTTATAAACTTGAGAGAAGTCTGAGCAAGGTGTATGCAGATAGCATTTGCTCAGTTTAAGAGTTGCTAATTTACAACCTAGGTTACTAATGTTAAACAAATAAATGGAAGCTTCTTCTAAAACTGAAAGAAAATTAGGACAAGTTCCAGGAGAACCACAGTGTTAAAAACCACCCATGACCACAAAACAAAGAGGCCTACAAATGCAGATGACTATAGCAATGAAACTTCACATCACACAGAATTGGAAGGGCAGGTACTCAGCAAGAGCTGTCCTATTATCACTGGTGCAGTGAAAAACAGATACAGTCACTGCTGATAAGAGACTTATATTTGTTTGACACTTCCAGTTTAGACAGTTCCCTAAACAAAATTTCAAACATTTGAGATAATGAAATGTTGTATTTTGACTAGTTTCAGTTATTTGGTTCAGCAGTTGTGGAGCATAAGAAAAGTCACACAAAAACAAATACCAGCTTCTTTATAATCTTTTAAAATTTTACAATGAAAATGGACAAAGGGTTACTCCACATGCCCCTGCTTATCTTCAAGCTATTTTAAAATGTTTTACAACCTCCACCCTTTGCAGTGTTTTAGCAGAACTTCTACACTGCTTCTGCCATGTAGTTTTGTACTACTTCTGACTTTCATCTAAAACTAGACATTTTCATAAAAACTATTTGCATATACTTTAAAACAGGAATATAATTGAATTCTGCATTTAAATTACCCACAGTTATAGCTAATAATAGGCAAGTTCTAGGCTCAGGCCTATAGAGCCCAAACAAGATCCTCAAATTACTCTGCTACCAGCTGACAGCCCTTATGACACTAAGCAGAAGAGTGTCCAAGGCCTGCCAGGAGCTGTTCTTCATTTGTAAAGACTGAGACAGCAACTGAAGACAGTCTTCTCATGCAAGCCTGCTACCATCCCACAGAGTAAAGTTCTAAGCCCCTCTTGCACGTGGCTCTTAATTTAAGTCACTTAGTATCACCTAAGCTTTCCATAGGTAAATTTTACTACAAGTCATCCATTTCTGGGTGGATTTTTCTGTTCAGCAAAAATATTCAAAACCAGATCTGTCTAAGCACAAAACACAGATCAGTTCTACGCTGAAAGGACTTAATACAACACAAAGTGTAAAGATGACAAAATACCACTCATTCTGCAATCAGGTCAGGCACACAAGTTAGTTGGCACTTTCAGCCCTAGAATCTATAATGCCTCCAAGTTGTTAAATAAATTAAAAAAAAAAAAGACATCTTCACTCACTTTGGAGATTAGTTTGTTTGTGAAGTACTGTTCCTCAGTTATTTATCCTACAGAAAGAAGCTATGTTTGTATGAACTGCTTGAGAGGTGCTCCAGTCTGAGGCTCACACACACTGACTGTGACACTTATATAAAAAAATCCTCCCCTAACAGCTATTATTCAGAGACACTGAGTAAGCCAGAGGAAGTTCAATCAGAAAAATGAACAAAAGTTTATAATTTCTCTATAGACAGATAGCCTCTCATGCAAACAATTTCACTGTCATGTCTTCTGAGAAGTCAGAATCAGATTAATCTTGCAGGTACACAGGAAGGGATGAAAGGCAATGGATACAAGCTGCAGCAAGAGAAAGTCCAATTTTGACAAATTAGTTTACAAGATAAATACTTGTGGAAGAAACTTCTCAGTTCAGGTGCTAGTGAAAGAAATTCACAATGAGGATAGTGAAGCACTGCACAGCCTGTCTGGGCAACCTGCTGCAATCTGCATGATGAGACTTTCAAAATTCAACAAAAAGGGGGGCATTATGAGGAATGCATTCTCTGTGCAGGTCTTGGCTTTGAAACTTACTTTTCCCATTTAGAGCCTACTAATTTTTCTATGACTAGYGCTTTTAGATCAAATAGAGCATTAGTGACTAGATTGTTAGAATTACAAGCTACATTTATGATGAGCAACTTCACTGAAGTTACATCAAAAAAAGAAAAAGGACACAATCAGAGGAAGCTAGTTTTACACTCTTCTCAGGTGTGCACTGGATAAGGTACTGAGCTCTTTCAAGCTTTAACAAATGAGGAGAGCGATCAACAGGTATCACAGAATAACTACTCCCACAATAATAATTTTGAAATATTTCCAATATATACTTTTTCTAAACCCAAACAAAGTGACACCACACAAACATCCAAACTATTCCACTCAAAAAAATATATTTTACTGTAATAGAATGGTCTGTAGTGGATCATTATTTTGGCATGTACAAATTGTAATCAACTTCTCCAGCCTGCTGCCTGCAAACAGGTTGATAGCCTTCCTACATATAGGTTTCTAATCCAAATATACAAGCTGCTGTTTTTCTCATTAGTAGATTTCAGCTTTATCTCACCCATTTTTGTAATAAACAAAAAAAAAAAAAAAAAAAAAAGAAAGAAAGAAAAGAAAAGAGAAGAGAAGAAACAAGCCCCACAGAGATGGTCTTACTACAGAACAAATTTCTTTCACAAACCCTTATTAATAGTCCATTGAAATACCCCACATCTAGAATTTTTTTTTTTTAAACACAGTAATATTGGTTTTCATGAAAACTCACAAAATCCTTACCACTGAAGCTGATATTATGATAAACGTATAAAACCTTTTTTTAAAAAAATGTCTACATAGTTTCTTAGAA
Source organism: Rhea americana (assembly GCF_003343005.1). Lineage (NCBI taxonomy): Eukaryota > Metazoa > Chordata > Aves > Rheiformes > Rheidae > Rhea > Rhea americana. The sequence goes on along the minus strand of NW_028187012.1, from coordinate 1,319,374 downwards.
AGTTAAAAAGCTAGGAAAAAGCAAGCTATTGGCAGAGACCACCTACGATTGCTATGCCTCACTATTTAACAATGAAAGCATCTATACCCATCAGTGAAAGCTGCAGTCCACCACCACACCTAGGCAATTTACTAAGGAGAAAAGTAAACTGCTTTATATCACCTGTGTATAAATACTCAGAGGTCTTTAATAAAGTTACCTAGCTGTTCTAGAGTGTACCACCTAACTATTCCACATTAACCTTATAATTACAGAGATAGTCATTTTTATCCTGTATTTTTTTTTACAATTTGAAAAACACATACATATTAAACTGATTTAAGAGAAAATTTCATACCTGGAAATTGTTCATCAGCCCATAGTGACATTCTGTCTGACAGGATGAGAAATCATAGTTTAATTTGCAAGCTGCAGTAGTGCAATTTGTCAGCTCAGTGATAATTGTGTTATTGATGTTCCCTGTGGCATCTCGAACAACACAGGAACCTAAAATGGACCCAGTCACAGAAATAAACACAAGGTCAGTCTGTTAGTGGTTAAGACATGTCAAGCTCAAATCCCTGTTTCGGTAAGCATATTTTCATAGAGCATCATTAAAATAAGGCATTCATATTTTTAACAGATTTCAGTTTCAAGCACCTCTTCACAATGAAGAATAAACACAAACAAGAAAGCTATCTGCTTTCTTGTTTGAGAACAACGTAAGTTTTAGAAAAACTTCAGTCTAGTAAATAAGAAAAATAGTATAGAAGACAACTAACTCACTAGAATTGTAAAAGTTTAATAGCACAATTTTAGCTTAGTATTTTATTTCTTGGAGTCATGAATTTCCCATAGCACTCTACTTGAAGTTAGCATTATGCACCATCACTTGATTTCATCATTTTTCTTTTTTCAGATTTCTTAGTGGAGTGTAGTTTTGTTGTGGTATGTAGGTATGCATATACATAGGTATGTACAGTTCTGAAGCTATTTCTTTTCCTATATATTGAAGTCTGATGATGCCACAGTTAAAATATTTTTTGCTACAGCGATCAAAGATGTTGACATGACAGAAGTTAATCAAGCAAGAAAGTTAACCTTCCTAGATTATTTCATGAATAATTTTCCTGGAACTTCCCCCTTTCTCTCTATCCAGAATGAGATACTAAGATATATGTAAGATGACTTACGTTATAAAGCTTCACACACATACTTCAGTTTACAAAGTCTAGCATTACATATTCCTATAGAAGTATACTTATATTTATAAAAAACACTTTCACAACTTTTAATCACATTCCAACATACTGATTTCTAGTTTTGTGTAGTTTGATTCTACAACTCAGTTAGTGAGTCAGTCATTCAAAAACAAACAAAAAACAAAAAGGGCTTTGCCATGAACACTGCTGTATGATAATCTGACACTTTAACAACACTTCCATCATAGAAGTCGCTGTTGTATTTTAAACACCTATTTCTTAGTGAAAAACAAAACCCCATAGTCCCATACCTGATGCATTTTTTTTAAATCAAGTTCTACCACTTCAAAACTTCTGTCTCCAATTCATTTATGTTCATAATCTTTATAATTCTACTATTCAGTAAAACTGTGAAGATACAGCATTTCAGTCTCTAAGAACAATCTCAATTGATTAAAAAGCCTGCAAGTCTTTTTTCAATGAGTTTTGTTTGTTTTGGTTTTTAAAGACAAACTACARGAGATGGAGTTCCATGTTTAACAACTGGGGTGGTTAATTTGTGTTTGGACACTCACCACTGTTTTAAGGAACAGAAATTAAACAGTGATGAAGAGAACAGGAAATGTCTACAGATGAGTAAAAGCCAAAAGCATTCCCTTAATTTTGTCTTTTCAGAACTTCAGTGAAAAGAAAGTCCTGAAAACAGAAACATATGACTATTGATGACTTAAATGACTTATTTGCAGAATACAAATAAAATGGACGGCATAGATGTACTACAAGCACATTAGAATAGGTTTAAATTTCTCAAATGACAGTGCCTGTTATTGACACAAAATATTTTCCTTTTCTTTGACAAAAAAGGTCCCTAAATACATATACCATATTTAGATTGTTTCCTAGCTTTTAGAACTGAAGTTACAGTTGAGAATAACGCCTGGTCCTGGGTAGGTGGACATTACTTAATACTTCCAGTTTTCAGATCTATTTTTCAGTTGCTTATCAAACCCAATTTGTTAAATTTCAGCAAGTTTCCTATACTGATCCTTCACCTTTCCTTCAGAGTTGGGGGTGGGGGGGTTGGGGGGTTTTGGTTTAATCGAGATGAAAACTTCCATATGAGAAAAAAAGTTTCTCTTCCACCATGCAGGTATTTGCTCCCCCAGTCAAAYGGCATATAAGGGATGTCATAATATATTTACCAGCTCCGGTATTTCTAGATAACATATATTCTGAATGAACCTACATTTCCAAAATACTTTTTATTAATAAAACTAGTCTGCAACTGCAATGTATAAATTGAGTATCTCATTAAATAGCTACAATGCAGTATCACAACCCTTCTCTTTCTTGTTTCCTTTTTTCATTCTCCAAGTTAAGCTTGCTGGCAGCTCTTTCACACATGGTGTCAACGTACAACAGGAAGAATAGTGGTACTCTGAACAAATCTAACGTAGCCTTATTACAAGAGAATGCAGAAGACAAGCCATTTGGTCAAACTGCATCCTCAAGATATACCTAACAATTCAGACACTTTATTTAACCCTATTTCATAAAGATTTTTATTTATAATAGTTTCTAGCAATAACTTCTGTAACAATCTCTAGGTCCACTTCCTGTAAAAACAGAGTTTCACCTTCTTAGAGGCATTCAAAAGTATGCTCTTGTCAAAAGTATGCTCTTGTCAAAGCCAAATGAAGTTTTGCTATGCTACAAGCTTCCGATAAGTTCAACGAAGCATTTATAAGTCCTCTAGGTACAGGCAAACAGGGAGATTTACAGAGATACCACCCTGAAAAAAAAAATAAGTACAACTGAGAGGACTTCTTAACTTCTTTGGTGCTACAAATGGCTATGATCAGCCTCTTGTTAATTAGACCTATTTCACTGGGTAGGGAAAGCATGTCTTTACCCCACTCAGAGGTTTGTTCTTATTGGGGGTTTGTATGTTTTTAAGCAAATACAGTGCAATCTAAATGTTGTTCCTTGAAGGCATTCAAGAGTTTCAGTATACCAAAATAAAAGGTTGCTCATGCAGTCCTAATCCTGCAACCTGCACACTTGTGTGATTCCCTTGCTAAAGAAAGAACAGCATGGTCTTTGCCCTTACAACRGCTATACTACTGAAATAAGCATTCTAGCTCCTGCCCTTGGGCTAGCAATTTTCCCCTTCTAAGTCACCTTTACTCAGTTTCCTAAGCCTGTTACTTACTACATAGCTTGCAAATATTTATGTAAATTTAAAATATCTTCTTCAGAAACTTTGTCTCCACAGTATTCAGATACCTTAAATATGAAAGTAAGCACCCTCACATTCTAAGTTTTGTTCTTGTCCCCTTCAGGCATCACTACTCAGTAACATCTGTAGCTCCGTCACAGTTTTTGATATGCTCACAGCTATACTAGAGGCATAGAGTGGGGAATACGGAGCATATGAAGGGAATTCATCTGTCCAATTCCTGATGCAATGCCTCAAAAAAGCTAATTATTCCCTTTCTATCTTTCATTTTATAACCTCTAACTTCTGATAATAGAACTGGTATTATTTAATCACCTGAATTCTAATCATAAATTACAGGAAGTAGGTCTAAATATTGTTATTCACTAAACAATTTCATGTCTGGCTGGTTTTGCAAAATGTTCCTTCTGCAATATGAGAAATAAAGTTTATGTTTAAAAGGCAACTAACGTATTCTGCTAAGAAATGAATACTAATGAGCATTTTGCTCTCATGTGGGTTCAAGCTCCAAAACATTCAGATTTKGTGCAGAACTCTGTGTGGTCAGCCTAATTAGGAGATAAACATAGCAGGTCATTATCCAGCATAGGGCAAAATCACTGGAGAGCAACTATTTGGCAGAGCTACAATGCAGTGTTAGCCAACACAGGCAGGCTAGCAAGATTGGTATCTTTAGAAAGGAAGTATCATTAGTGGTAAGATCAATGGTGCTCTTRTAAGATTCATTCAAAAGGCAGCACAGCTAAGATAAGGCAAAGTCTTTCATATAAGAAAACTGACTGCTACTGCCAGAAACTCATTTATGCGGTATTATAAAACCATTTAAGATCAAGGGCAAAAAATAGGCAGGACATGGTTTTATGTTCTTGAGATTACTACAGTAGAGTTCTCTTAGGGAGGGGGGAAAAAACCTGAGTGCCCACTGCAACTCTGGAGTGAAACATTTAGAAAGCATCAAACCCTAAGGCAAATTCTACTCAGAATAGTCAAACCACTGTGAGGTGGGGAAGAGAGACAGAAGAGAGGTTACACAAGACCAATACCAGTCTATGTTTGTTTCTCCTCCTTCCAAAAGTAAARCTACAGATATTTCTAAGTGTGACAACACTTCTGGAAGTTGGCCAGATAAAGATGCCATTCACTCTTCTCCCTTGACTGGGGATTACTCCTTTAGCACCCTTGCTAGAGAGTTATGTGATTATCCCAAAATATGCTTCAAGTAAAATAGCTGCCTTCTAGCATCGTCTATCAGCACAGCTGTTTGCTAAGTGATTATGTTCTGAAAACGCAGCTTTCTAATCCAAGCATTATCCCACCAAAAAGATCTAAATACAAATTCTAACACAATTATCAGCAACAATTTAGGAAATACTAGTGTGAAGTCAAGTGTCGTCATTTGTCATCTTTAGTGTGAAGCAGCCACTAATCTTGGAAAAAGATTATCACTCATTTTAGAGAAAATAAAAGCGTCTGAAAGCTGAGCCTCCCTCTAACAATAAAGAAACAATGGAATTACATAAATTATATCAAAGTACTCCCTCAGAATGAATACAAAAGAATAAAACTTTTTTTAAAAAAATCCACCATTTACCTACAGATACTGCAATTCCTATGTAAACCAATGTAGTAATTAAGATGGCCAACAGCGTTCCTTTAGGTATGGCTGACTGAGGATCCTGAAAGAAAAATTTCAATGGACAGTCATGAATGAGGTATATGCTCAGTGTTTGTAGTCAAATTTGTTAATTCACTACTCACCGCAAGATCACCTGAGATATTTGCACCAGCAAGTATGCCAGTGGCAGCAGGGAAGAAAATAGCAAATACAGAAAAGAATGTTTCCTCATTTCGGAAATCTGGTCCAAAGTTCTCTGCAAATATTTCAGCTGTAGAGAAAGATTTGTTAATTTAGATGTGTGCTAATATTTGTATAGAACCTATATTATTAGCCAATTCTACCTGACCTAGCTCCACGAAAAAGCTCAAAATCACAGCAGTATGCCCTACTCACAAAAGTACACAGAGATCGTGTTAAGATAGGATAAGTCCTAATTCATCACTTCAGCTCAACATAAAAGTCAACATAGTAACCTTAAATAGCCTTTAAAAATAATAAAAATATATTCAATACTATTTTTTTTCTTAAGTTATTATTATACTAACTAAGCCAGTAGGACCAATTTCAGCTCTGCAACTTTAAGATCAAGGAATAAAAAACAGAAGTCTGAAAGAATCAGGAAAACCAATCTTTACATCTGTCCCATTCAGAGTATAAGTTATCTTAGGTATTTCATTCAATTATCATAGCATGCCTCTTCTCGCGAATGTATTAGTTAAAGTATTAACTGTTCCAACATACCTTTGTAACCGAAGAAACCTTTAGGCTTCTTACTGTCCAAAGGAATAAATGTTCCTATGACAAAGTCTCCAATAGCAATTATGAGGATCACCAGTAAGACTATCTGCGCCTGAAATRTGATTACAGTCAGACAGAAAAACCTCCTGTTTTGCACAGCTAAGTCACAATACTAAGAATATGTTCTAAAATATAAATACTAACTTGATTCAAAATTCAGCTATGCCTTCCAATATTTGTTTTCCACAAATAAGGAATGCTGGAGAGAACAGCTTGAAAATTTAACATTTTTTTCAAAATGGAATTTGTTATTATTACACCCCCCAAAAACTGATTCCTCTAAAGAAAATAATTCTTTTAATTAAGTGTTTGAGTAGACTGAGCAAACAAAAGAAAAGAAAAACAGAATGCAAAAACACTAGCAGTGTAGTCTCATTAACTGTGATCATACACATTAAAGTATAAAGCAAAGTATTATTTACTAGAAGTTCTATTGCACCAGGAATCAAATAGAATTTGTTATTTTATACAATGAACTAGTTTATACTGTTCAAGTTTCAATCTCGAGCCTTATCTATGAAATTAAATTGCAAAGATTACCACTTTTTAAGCTTCCAGTTTTCCCATGACTTTTTTTTATTACAACCTAGGTTTTAAACTAACGTTGGTTAAAAACATCAGAAATCCTACCATACAAATAAAACAGTATTTTAAACTATCCAAGACCTCAAAAGCATGAGCAATGATAAATTGAGACATTGAGAAGATCAAGATGTTTTAGGTTTTGTATTTGAATAAGCAACCACCCTGCCCTACATCTTCATCTTCAGTTATTTGATTCCCCATAAAGGCATATGCCCGTGTCTCAGGGAAAACTATTTCTAGTTGGATTTTTTCAGGCCTAGGATTGGAAACTAATATACAAYAGCATTGTAGCATTGCTGTCGCCAGTTCACACAATCTCAACAAATAAAACAGGGTAGTACAAAAATAAAGAGCATGACAGCCAACAGTAGAGTTAGAGGACCACCTGAAAAAAACAGCCTGTCCATCACACTTAGATCTCTCCATTTCCAAACCTACAGTAGAACAGGTGAGATGAGAGAATTCAGCTGGATGCTGAAATAAGTCTTCAGTAAACTCAAAGATATTCAACATGAAGTCACCAGAGAGCAATTGGCACAGCTGGATTTATTCAGTAGTGAACCTAGGCTTCTCCATGAGGTAAGAGTATTTCCTGTATCACTTCCTTACATTGGAAGTCTCAGGCAATAGAAGAGAATGAGCTCCTAAGACTTCAACACAGGTGAATGGTAAGAGAATAGGAACTCTGCAAAGTCATTTTTGAAGCGTGCTTTCCTGGCAAAAAGGCTTTCCCAGCCTCTATTTATAAATTTTTAGGTCTACTTCAAAGGTATTATTATAGAGTCCCCTTGTCCCATTTTCCAAGGCATTCTTTAAGTCACAGGGAAGGCATAGGAGAATATCGTAGATAACTATTATCAGGAAGAAATGCTATCCTGAACTGCATGTTAACCCACACAAAGTGCTTTTTGGACAGGTTCAGTTGTTTGCTGTAGCTTCTACCTGCTTTCTTCCATGTTGCAGAAAACAAGCCAACAAGTCTTGACGATTGCATTCAGCAGGATTTAAAAAAAAAAAAAAAAAAAAAAAAGTTACCAATTTCCTAATAAGGTGGAGGTGAGAAAGAAGCAGCGATGCCACACTCAGGTTTGATACAGAGACATTAGAACAATGGGGATATTTCTATGCAAGCCGCTATTATGGAACTGTTCATGCTGCAGAACAAAAGCAAGATACTTCCAGAGATTTTAAATCATAGTGGCCAGACTACTAGTGATCTAATAAGTAATTCCTTCGAAGTAAAAACATAAGCGGTTGAGATGAAGGAGCACAGCACTGTCCAAAGTCAGGTGCATACAGATACCATTACAAATAGAAGTTACAGACAGTGAACGATTACCTGAGAAAGCTAAATAGTTTTTATAGAAGCATGCTATTTAATTTACCAATACATGCCAAAATTATATTTTGTAGGTTGATTTCTACAGATTCTTTCCTCCTTTGTAGTAGATTCTAGTAATGCATTTACCTTCACTTTTTTTCTCTAAAATCCCTACTCCTGAGTGCTACAAATACAAATAGATTAAAAATAAATCAGTCAACTAAGATGGAGAATACAGATAACTGGACAAACCAATGAATAATAACAAAAATAAATAAAAAAAGAAGGTAACAGTTCCTTACTTTTGCTTCCCATTCCATCCCCGCAACAGAAATGCCCAGCAGTATAACTACTGTGATAGCTCCTATGATTCTGATGTCATTCATTTCATCAATCATCATTGTTCCATTTTCCTAGGAAAAAGGACACAGGCATACCAACAAGTGCTCATTTCCCCTAATGCAGAATAGAATTCTATTATTACCACCTAAAATTTATTAATAGAGTTAACCTCTATACCACAAATTTGCTTATTTTATATTCCCCACATGGGCACTGTTTTTGCCTCGTTTTAAGTCACTTCATCATCCAAAATGGAAACAATCATTTTGCTTCATGACCCAACCCCAAACAGAATGGCCTGTCTCCAGCTGCCAGAGAATTAAATTAACCAGCAACGCAACAGCTACCATCCTGCATTTATGAATAGATTTTACTTGATGTTCACTATTACTCTAAGTTCCTTTAATACATTCTAGAATTCTTCTCATCTAGGAAGAGTATGATTGGGTTCTTCTCAATGTCATATTTAATCAAAAAAAGAGGTATATACCACTTCATTGCGTTAATCTTAAGGAATTATTTCTAGTAAGGAAAACTTCTTTAAAAAGGAGCTTAACATAAGCTGCTATCACTTAGAGAAAAAGAACTGCTCACTGGTAAGAATTCAAGCATTAACCTTCCAGGATTCCACATCATGCATCTATCTTTCTACCCTTCATCTCAACTGCTAGCTTGATGTTACCATAGATTTAGCATTTTATTCTTTCAGGAGTGAGATAAGCAGAGCAGGAACCTTCAGTCTGACACCAATGATAACCTGTTTTATACCAAAAAGCCACTGAATTGCAGCAATAGTTTACTGATATTGTAATCTTGTACCTCATTACATGTACAGTCTTTAAACTCTAATCAGGGCAGGGTAAATAGTTCTCAGTAATCTCAGCTCTCAATAATTCATTCTCAATAACCTCAATTCTCAACAACAGTAATCGATAATCAATCCATTTACCTTGAGCAGCTCCACCACCGTCTCTGCAAAACCAACAACATACATTGCTACCGCAACAGCATTGGCAAATGCAAAAATCAAACCTATGGCACCACCAAATTCTGGTCCCAAACTTCTGGAAATTAAATAATATGCTCCTCCTAAAAAAAAAAAAGAAGAGGCAGGGAGGACACTATTTAAGACTTAATGGAAGAGCTTATGAGGACTGAGGTTTGCAAGAAAAGATACAAATTGTAAGTAATCAGTTGGCTTGTGCACCACATAATATTATTATTCAGCTACACAACCACTTTCAAGGTTAAAAAATAAGGTATAAAACACAGAAAATGGTATTATTGTGGTTCCCTCCTTCCCTGAAACTACTCAAARTGATTATGCGTAATTTTACTATCACACATTTTAACTAGCTGTAATTCAAGAAACTGGCAAAAGATACTGAAATAACCCCCTTCAAGTTCCAAACCTACATGACTTGTTTCTTAAATCTCTGTTGCCAAGGGAATTTTCTGTACTGCAATGAGACTGTCATAATGATCACATGACAACTCTTTTTTTTCAGAACCAATCTTCACATTTTGGAGCTTGAAAAATGTGCTGTCTCAAATACAGCATATGACAAACAGAAAAGTGAATATCTAAAGCTTTAGGGAAGGGTAAATTCCAAGAGATAGCAAAAGCACATTCCAGTGTAAGGCTGATTTGTGCAATCAAATAAATCCTCTAGTTCCAGATTTTGAGATATTTGAGTGACAAGTTAAAAGAAAAAATAACATGAAATCCTTAACTTCACTGCATTACAGTTACTGTGGAAAGTTTGTAGGTACCCAACTTTGACATACATTGTAAGACTGCAACATTAAATAACAAACATTAAACAATAAACATTAAAAAAGCACATAATAAAAAAGTTTCATAGGAACGTCATGAAATCATTCCCTAATTCCTGTCATTAAGCACTTCAAAGCTTTCAATTAAGCACTATTTTGCAAAAGTAATTCAAAAATATGTAGTCTGTAAGAATAGAAAAGTCAGGAATGCATAATGCAATTCTTAAAAAAGTGCTGTTCAGAAACAGACACCAAAGATTTTTCATAAACAAGTATCTCGAAGAAGTATCTACTTGACATAAAACTAAGTCTCATAGCTGACCTTCCCCCACTTAAAAAAAAAAAAACACAACTTTTTGCTAGGTTTTTGTCTTCATTCTTAAATCAAGGGACTCGGATGTGAACAGAACGAACTTAAGTGTTTCTATTTTAATTCTGCCACAGATTCCACTTTACATTTCACAGGATCATGAAGCAATTTGAGTATGTCAGAAACTGGTCATTTACAAAACTATTTGGTAGGTACAGAATTGCTGACAACAGTGCATAAATCATGAAAGTGAACAAAAGTATTATCCTTAGGAAACCTGGAGATAATTGAATGAGACTGCAGAATCTTTTCAGAGTAGATTTTGTAATTATATTTTCATGATAGAACTGTAACATGTCTTTTTGTATGTTCTCATATAAAGTCCAGTTTATCCTATTACAGAATGTATTTCTTAATTAGTAAGTTCTATTTCAGGATATGTACACATACAAGCGGGCACTCATACATATGCACATATCCCTAGCAAAGCAGATGCTGGGGAACATTAAGCCCCTATTCATTCCTGGACACGTCTTTCTGAAAGTGCTTATATTCCAAATATTAAAAATAGATAATGCTTCTACCACAGCAGAAAAACAAGCTACTAACCAAATCAACTTGCTAGACTAACTGTTGGCTCTTCATTCATACTACGATTACTTAAAGAAAATTATAAAAACTCTGCTACTCAGGAAAACAGCTCTTCCCTACTCTTTACCTATACTGTCACTCATTTTTCCCATGCTAAGACACAGAAGAAATTAGAGGCTCTAGCCTTAAAGTGTGCACTTCARAGAGATGACAAAATACTTTGGAAGATTTATGAAAGCAGCTTTACCTCCTCTGACAAACCCATTTGTAGCTATTGCTGAAGTAGATAGTCCTGTAATAGTTGTCACAACAGTGGCCATAGCAATAACTAGGACGGACAAACCTTTTGGAAAAGAGGAAAAATTGCAAATTCAACAGTATCAAAACATGCAAATCTTCAAGTTAATCACGTTCAAAGAATTAATCTGGCAAATTTGACACAGTTTTACTGTATGTAGCCCTGCATGTTCAAGTGAAAGGCTACTGCACTGAACAGGAGTAAAGAAAAGTTCCTGGATACAAACAAAACTTATGAGATTGGGTAATTGTGTTCTTAATCAGCAGGGACAAAGCTGTATCCTAGGTGAGATATTTTTTGCAGTTCAATGTGAAATTAAGTCTTTGAAGAAAATAATTTATATACTATACAGTCTATATGCGGATTTTAGCAAATGGAGATCAAAAGGAGTTTCTCTCTACAGTTATCTCTACACTTTACTGAAGACCTATACATATCTGTTTTAAATGATATATACCTTGCAGCTAAACAACGTGTAAGTAACTTCACAATGGTTAAAGTTTTGACAAAGCTGAAATATTGGCAACATTAAGGTCATTTTCTGCCTGTCTCACAACAAGTTCAGGGTCAACACTTCCTTTGAATTGCGTAATTTAAAAGTTACTGCAGTAAAAAAATTACAGCATTGGTACACATACCTATCCCAGCTTGTCCTACAATCCATGATAGTCTGATGAAGAGCATCACACCCCAAATATTTAACATACATCGTACCTAAGATAAAACATACATATTACATAGTCTCACATCTGCAGTCATTTCCACTAATTATTCATTTCCATTTTTTGATGTTGTCTGATTTATCATAGTCTTCTCTCATTGCTTCTCAAATTGTTTCACTAGAAGAGATTCTTTAATGAAACATGTTTTGGCCTTAGAGTAAAAAGAAGCTTAAACATGATTAAAAAATTACTACCTTGACCAAAAAAGTTGAAGTACTTCAACAACTGACACTACTAGCATTTCTTGACAAAACAGTAAAAATAAATCATTTGGGCCTCCACCTTTAGGATGCAAAATTCATACCGAACAGTCTCAGAGCCCCATTTCAGATCCTCCACTACYTTTCTTTCAAGTACTAAAGCAATAACATGGTAAATATCATCTTCAAATGAAAACTAAACAAATACTCAAGCAGGAAATACTCATCTGGGCAGCTTATGCCTACTAGGAAATATTAGTTGCAAGTTTCAAAACCACTGAAAAGGAAGAGATTGTCTTCCAGAAAACTTACAAGCAAGAAGACAAAAACCAGTTGCTAAATGCAGTTAAAGCAGCTTACTGAACTAAAATTAAGTAATCTGAGGTCAGTACTTGATAACTGAGTATTGCATTTGCAACCTCCACCACAAAGTCTTTAATTAGTATTATCCAAAAATATAAGACTTTTTTTTTTGATATTAAGTATTATGGTTTCTCTTTGCCAAAACACTAAAAATAAGTTAACATGTACTTGTAACGAGATCCCTCATATCACCCTTATATTCTCTGCACAGTAATTTTTGCTTCTCTAAAAGTTTATCACCTCAGTACAAAAATTTACAGATCCAAGGTGAACACACAAGTGTATTCTCTCCATTTGCATGTGCCTGTGTGACTTAGGATTCTTGTGTAGTAAAAAAAAAAAAAAGAAAAAAGAAAGATTTTTTTTTTTTTTTTTTGCTTTTTAGAAATTATGCAACTTCATAACTCTAAAATTTGTGCTAAAACACCATGATCCCTTTAGAATTTGAAGCCTTGAAGATTTGTTTTTCTTAGATTTCCATGTAAGGATAAAAGTGACCATGCTTAAGGCTAGACGTTTTTCACAAGTTTCATACAAGTGATCTTTTCTTTATACAGAGCTAATTCAGTCCTCCTCCAAAAGTAAGGCCATTAGAAAGATTATATATTTTTAAGACATAGGAGTACAACACATCAACTTACCAATACACCTTTTATCCAGCCAAACTTGACTACCCCTTTGCTATCTGGAGTGTAAGTGACAGTTGCCTCCCCAGCTGGCGTTCCTTCCTCTCCATTTGCATAGCCATCTTCAAAGGGCTCCTAGAAAAAAGGGCAAGTATTTATGTGCTTAATCAAGTCCCAAAGGAATTTTATACTCGAGTTGTAAGAAACAGTCTGCTTGTCCAAACAGAGAAAAATTAAAGGATGGCAACACTGACGTTACTAAGGCTTTCCTTTATGTTTCTTGCAGAAGACACTGCCCATGGATTTCAAGAAATGTAAACCAAACTTACAAGGACAATTTAGGCATTCTGTTACAGTTAATTCAAACAGATAGCAGTCAGAGTAATAAAAAATTTTTAAGAATCTCTCCTAAAGCCCTAAGAAACAACATCTGGTCTTTTTCTATATGAGTTACAGAATTCTTTTTCTGTAAGAGTTACAGAATTTCACTTTCAGTGACTTCCACAGCACAAAGCTTTATTTCTTAATCTGAAAGTATACACTGTTCTACCAACAATTTGTGGTCTCAGCTACAGCATTTCCTTTAGTCCAGACTTAGCTGTCATTTGATCTTTTTTTCAGGAAATAAATTATTCACTTCCCTGTAGACTGTTCTACTATTCATCGTAAGATGATGCTGCTGGAAAGGAAGGTGAGAGAGCAGCATTTCAGGCAGGAGGAGGGAGGAAGTCTCTTTCCAAATACTCTTCCCCATTTAGAAGGGGAGGTGACATACAGAAAACATCAGCCACACATGCAAAGACCAAACTGTGGCATTCCTTTACAATTCAACCAACAGCTGGTCAGTGCAGAAGTCTTGACTGTCTGACATGTATTAAAAAGAGGAAAAGAAAACAAACAAAAAGAAATTGCATGCTTCTTTTTCAGGAGGACATTTTGCTTTGCCACACCAAACAAACTTTTAAATACTTAAMTATTAAGTATTTCCTACACTTACTACAGGCAATCTTCAGGAAGCGTGCTGGGCAAAGTATGGTAGTTATCCAAGGCAACAAGTACAAAGAATGAACACACTAGAGGAGACCCTGAATACCATTCAGAGAGTACTATTCAATAAACCAGTGCAAGCCATATTTGTGAAGCAGTGTACATCCCCAGGGGCTTAAGTAACACTTAAGCAATTAGAGGCTGAATCCCAATGAGGTAAAGGGCAAAACGCCTGTTTGCTAAATAAGCCAAAATATGTTGGATCCAACTCACACTTAAGTAGTACGTTTTGTGCTGAAAGCACACACACACAGTCAGGAAGCTTACTGTGGAATACTTTATTAACTTCCCCCTCCTTCCTAAGACACTAATACCAAATATACACCAACAGCAGAGTCCAGAGGAAATCTTACAGAACTGGCACTTATGAAGGGTGTCATCCATATTCCCTCATAATTAGAAGTACACCTACAACCAAATTCTAAAAAAGAAAAAAGAAATCAGATCATGTCAACACAATCCAAAGGTATTTAGCACAGATTCACATTAGTGCTTCTCATCCACATTCTTTGACACGCAGTTCTCAAAAACAGATAAACCTTCAAGACCTCCACAGATTCTGTGTGGCACAAGCTTCTCACCACTAAGCAGGATCACCATCAGTTTACAGATCATTATCCTTACCAGACAGCTTTCTTAAATGGTAGAGTGTCTTGTCTCCAGGAGGGAGAAAAGGAACAGAGAGCTACCCAATTTGCTGAACTGTAACTTTTTTGGTAGGAGAACACTAATAGCTGTAACTTCTTGGAGTTCTGCATAGCCTTTGGCCTGATTAATCTATTGATTTGCTCACTGCTCTTATCCAAACATCTGAACTTGAAACCAGTCAAGTAAGAAATGGCACACGATCCATTTAGAGTAAAAAACAGTGAGGACCAAGAGGAGAATTGAGGAGCAGCTACATTTAAGATTTTTCACACAATTAACTCTTGCATCTGTATGCARCAAAGGAGAATATTATTTAACCAACTTTTCTGTAATACATACAGTTACAAGCCACTCACCCACAGAGCCTATGCTGACCTGCCTAAAACTGAAGAACTGAAGAGAAGGAAATCCTAATCAGGCTTCCTGCCAAATTCAGGCATTCATAATGAGTGTAGACTCATTGCTCTGTTATCTTTGATTACCCTTCCTTCAGATGGTTTTTTCCCCAAATGCCGGAAGATGGATTTATTAATCAGAACGCTCTTAAGTTTTAACGCCTTGATTATCAGTTTGTCTGATAGCAGTACCTCATGAGGTACTGCTGTCTCCAACAACACGGAACAAAAGCTTCTCTCCCCCTCACCGCCCAACCACTTCCAAAAATGGAGTGGGAAGATTTGTTAATGCATAAGACAGATTAGGGAAATATACAAAAATCTATAACTCAGGCCCTTCTAAAATGAAGAATGTTTCTTTAGTATTTTACTTTTCATACACAAAAAAGCTTTTGAAGGTAATTCAATGTAGGTAGGTAGTCTTCCACAGTTGTGGGAGATCGAAGAGCCTGATACTCTCATTGCCACCAACTCATCTGTTCACTTCATTAACTGAAGAATCCTCTTTGAGTTCCCCCTAGCACCAATAGACAGACCTAGTACACTGACTGTACGGATCACTACAAGGACCTTGGAGAAAGTAAAATTTAATCTATCTGCAGAAAAAAAAAATCTAGAAGGAACAAACTTATCTGACTACAAAAGTCTTGCTCTGCTATCTCTGAACCTTACACAGAGAAAGCTTTCATACTTATTGAGGGTCTAATAAATCGCAGTTAATGAGGCAGAACCAATTGCAAAAACAAGGGCAGGAAACTCCCTATTTGACGTAATGCACTTCTATTTCTATACTATGCTGCATTATCATGGGAAAATTTAACATGGGGCATGGAAATTTGTCAGTGTCTGCAATTCAAGCCCTCTGTAGACTTTCCACGCTAAAGTTTACTTTCCCATTGTATTCTACATTGCTAAATTAAGCAGCCACAGCAGCCTGTGAACAAAAGAATCCCCAAATCACCTTGAATACTCTCAGACTCACCTTGAATACAGTCTAGGACACAAATGACATCCTAAACCTAGTTTAATAAATATATTCTCAAAAACGACAACAAAATCTCCAACCAAGCACGCAATTGTGTGACTGTACATTATTATTCTTTCATGAAAAAAATATTTGTGTTACTATTGAAAAGCAGCACATTATGCTTGCAACCAATTTAATTTCAAAATCTGGCATAAAGGCAGTCATGTTTATATTATCTAAGCAGTTTTTAATACTTTGGCCAAGACAAGCGCCAACATTTGATAACATCTTTGTATTACAAAAGACAAAGTCATGTTTCTAATAAGAAACAAAAAAAATTGTTCTTTGAAAAGACTCGTTAGAGGAGGAGCAGAAAAGGGCTGGAAGAAATCTGTATCTTAATGTTCTGCAATGTTGAAATGTTTTATGTGACTGAAGTAGTTAAATGCTATAATACTGAGTCACAACACTTTCTTTAAAAAAAGACAGAAATTTGAACTTACTGCACATTCAGGTTTTAGAGAAGGTTAGAATATCCTAGGATGCAGTGCAACAGACAGTTATATACCTCAGAGTTTATACGGCTGGCTAAATATTGGTAGAATTGGCTTAAGAAAGCAATGGATTTTAGGAGAACACTCAACCAAGTCCATAGCTCAGCCTGTCTTATTTTGTGAAGTTCTTAATGGATCAT
The DNA here is from genome assembly GCF_003343005.1 of Rhea americana. Taxonomy (NCBI): domain Eukaryota; kingdom Metazoa; phylum Chordata; class Aves; order Rheiformes; family Rheidae; genus Rhea; species Rhea americana. The sequence goes on along the minus strand of NW_028187012.1, from coordinate 1,302,653 downwards.
TACTGATCTTTTGAGTTATCAGTTACCACATCAGTTCCAAGTTATGTACACTATGAATACAAGAAAGAGTTTTGTTTTGTAGGTCTTGTCTCTCTACACTATGCAATATTTTTTAGGAAAATATTTTCAAGTACAAGCAAAACTTAATAGCTGAAAGCTTATTGCTGTGCAAGCGGGTGCCTGATAAAGCACCAGTGAGAACACAGATATTACAAAGTGTGGGCACAAAAGAATTCCACTGCAGAAGGCTCCAAGTTTAGCCCTTTAACGTCAGACTAATAAAGCACCACTGTGGTCTCATCTGTGAATAAAGTAGTAGTAGTATTTTTCATGCTCGTACTCATAAGGAAACACAATGCTTTTATTCAAGTCACATACTGAATGGAAAAAACCTCACTAGTACTATTTTAAAATAGCAATACAGGTGCAGCAAGAGCTTCGTATCTCACTAGTACTAGTTTAGAACAGCAACACACATACTGCAAGATCTTCGTAAACACTCAAAATAACACTAATACACCACAGAGTTGAGGAGGGGAAGGATATGAGGGAAGAGGAAAAAAGAGTGAAAGCTCTAGTACTTCAGATCAGAAACACTCTTACTGGCACAATCATTTATTAAAAACTTTTTCTATGTTTAGACTTATTAGATAACAGAAGACAGTTTCAGTGTTCACTTGCACCATTTAAGAAAAAATAAGACATTCCTATGTCGATGGTTCCATTGTATTCTGAATAGGAATTTAGGCCAGAAACAGTTAAATTCTCCTTCTACACAGGAATTTCCACTGCAGTACTACATTGCACTCAGAAGTATAGRTAATCTACTATTTCATCTCCAGTATGGATTCATAAGTACAACAATAAGTTATTTGTGCCAATTATGAATAGCCTCTCCAATTATTAGAAGTGGATTAGAAAACACTTGTTAGCCAGAAGAGATTTTCATATGCAGTTTGCAAGATATTGGTGTCTGCAAAAGTTTCTCATCAAGTAAGAATTGCTATTACCTTTACTGAGAGCTCTGAAACACTTAATAGTTGTGTAAATCATGCAGCATGCTTATTTGTGGTGAATTCATTTAGCTCCCATTTTAAAGGCAACATACTGAGATTTTTTTTGAATTATATGAGATGATAGTACCAAAATGAATGCACATGAACTCATTTGCTCTCATTTCTTTTCAAATATAGTAACATGGAAGGTTCAAGGAAAGGACATGACATCCACTAGAGGGAAGAGATTGCTATTAAATGCTCTTGCAGTGGTTTAATTCTAAGGTTTTTTCACTTTGTTGACAGAATACGTTTAAGCTTGCACTTTTTCTTTTTAATTCAAGTATAGCCTCTGTGGCTCCATACTTCAAGCAAAAAGCTATATCCGAATACTATATCCATGTGCTTTTCCCATAGCCCACGTGACTTGGAACGTCCTGTGCAGTGGAYAGATAACCTCTTCAGCTAATCTTTTCTGGTTCCCATTACTCTCGTGCAAGATGTGGATACCAAAGAACCACGTGACTACAGCATTCGACTATTCTTTTTCTGCCACTCCAGTCTGACCAGCTACCAACTGCAAATACCATACAGTGAGGGCTCTTCCACATGCACAAATTCCTTAGAAAGGGTTCACAGTTGTAGCTTCGTCTCATCTTGGTAGGATAAGCCACTGAAGCTGTTTAAGTAGCTAGCACTACCAAGAAGATTAAACAAAAATCCTTCTCTTTTTCAGCTCCAGGTTCTGCAGCGGTATATGAAGATGCACTTCCATTAAGTTCAGACATTTTGTTCAAGAGAACAGCCATTCACATTCAGAACTGTTTTTTATCTACATATTCYGCTATTCAGCATGGCGATCTTGTCACTGAACTCACTTCTGGAGGACAGGAAATTAAGCAAGAACCTTCTTTCATTAATGGAGCTACAGACAGAATGATTCAGTATAAAAATGGATCTCTGTCCTCACCAATTGAAGAAGAAGCCTAGACAACTTTCTTATGCTTTTACTTGCCCAGGAATTTTGTGTTTAGAGATGTTTGGCCTAATCATCACTGATAGTGAAATTTATTTTCACAAGAATGAGAGACTTCCACACATCTACAGTCCTCACTGCAGCTTCCATAGTTAGTGGCAAGTTGTTCGCTACATCTTCCCACAACAATTTCTTGTTATCTTTTAGAAGGTCAACTTTAGGCATTTGTCATTTTTAAGAAATTTCAGTTTGTAGGAGGAAGGACTGACAAAATATGTTGATCCAGATGTAGCATGCCAGCTGTCTAAACAGCAAAAGAACTGTTAAGACTATGGCTGCTAAAATAYAAAACTACAGGAAAAAACAGTGTAGATTTCAAAGAGTTAACACAGCTCAAAACAGAGGTAGCAAGAAGTTTTAGTGAGTTTCAGACATATTCCTCTACCCATAGTGTGAGTAGGAAGAAAGTGACAGGTGCTTTAAAAAGTTATCAAATCTAGAATTACTAGATGTCTTGCAAAGGAGAAAAAAAAAAAAAAAAAAAAAACTTTGCGACTTTACTGGTGAGAATCTGATACTTTGTTTGGTTTGGAATTTAAACCTTTAAGATTTTAAGTGCAAAAATGCTAGAACTTTTACCAAATTTCTTTTTCCTTATAGGAGAATCCCAGACTTCTAGCTTTCGATGTTTTGGGAAAAGATTGTGGAAAGCTCCATAGCAGTTGGAATAGAAGAAAGRTCACTACTCTCCTTCGAAATGGGAATCAGTATGGTTACTAAGTCCACATCTTTCCTGAGACTCATGAACCTTCTCAAGTAAGACATGAGAGACCTCTACTGATGCTGACCCAGAGTTTAATGGAAACATTGCTGGCTACCTGGCCCATAACTACACATGGTTCACATGTGTACCTATTTTTGCTGCGAACACAGGAAGTAACAGATTGAATTGCAATATGAAACTGAGTTTGAAGTATAGAATGTAAATGCGTACTCAGTAACATCCATCTAAAAAGGACGCCCATTGCATTTACACTGCTAAGATCTAACTATATAATGACAAAAATTCCTCAGAGAGAACTAATAATTTCCAGGATTGTTAAAGAAGCTGTAAGTCCTACCCTGAACGGACAAGCCCTCCACATTCTTTTCTGGAAAGAYCTTTTGGATTCTTCCTTCCTTTCCAAACCTGTGATATTTTTAATAGCCTGGAAAAAAAAATTGTCAGATATATTGTATGCATAGAATAACCCTGCTGACACAGTCAATTCATTGTGATGCAACAAGTGATTACTTTTGTAAACAGTTCTGTATGAGCAAAAAAATTCAAAGTGYGATCCTATACTAGCAAAGATATTCAGCCAGCTATTAAATGTTGATCAGACGACACTGAACTGTACATTTAACACATCTGGTCTTTAAACACTGCATGCTAACATTTGCACTCACTATCTAGAAGTGCAGATTCACAGTTTGTGCTTAAGAGTCTTTGAAAAATTGATTACACACTTTAATGCTTTATTTCTTTGATCATTGGTTAAATAAAAGAGCAAAGGAGTTGTGCTTTCTTTTCAAAGCTTGTAAGTCTCTATGGAATGATTTTAAGCATACTGTTGCCCAGATAGGCTACGAAATACAACAATAGACCTTATTTTTAGTATCTAACAGACTAGACTGATCTGCTTGCTAGTCTTTCAGAATAGTCATGGTCCACCCATTAAACTGTAGTAAAAAGAGGATGATGGCAATTACAATCTATAAAAGAACGTATTTTCTCAAGCCATCTACTCCACAGTAGCTTCCTATTATGCTAACAAATATACGTGAAAGTGGTTTTCTGAGGATCTTGCAAGAGCTATGGACACGAATATATTTAATGGCATTTTCTTTAGAATAGTTAGGCCATTCTGTTGGACTACATTATAGYGCTAGTGATTAATCCAGTTCTCCTAGGAATTAAGATTTTATTCAAGTCTCAGGAAGACACATTATTAGTCAGTCTTCAGACTTTATACAGTAAAAAGGATRTATTTTCCATTAATCAATTATTTTTCCTGTAACAGAGAAAGCCTGAAGCAGCATATCTTGTGTTTGAGTCTTCATAGTTCTTTAAGAAAGAAAAACCAAAGATGAAAAGGATCCTGGTCTTATCACTCCAAAAAGGGGCAATCTTTGATCAACAGTTTCCTGATATTCCAGATATAATCCCAATTTGCATTGAAGCACAAGTCCACTACTACAGCAAAGCTGTCTCCAACAGTCATCATCCTTTCAAAAAGGAACTAGCAAAAAAACAGTCATAGAAAGCCATGCACACATCACAGCCTGAGACTCATTTGCACAAACTCTTTATCAAGTTAAGTTTCAGATCTGATTGTTTGACTGAGAATACGAAGTATTTCAGTATTTAACTGTAGGAGAGGAAAAGTAGTTGCCAGCAGTCTTTCACTTGATCCAGAGACACCAATTTATTTTTATTCACTTCTTTAACCCACTGTTGTTCAAAATGTCTCAGATAATATTCAGTTACCTTTGCTCTGGAGACTATCAACAAGTCATAGTGAGTTTTTAATGTTAACTCTGAAAGACTCTTTAGCCAGCTCTGACAGTTTGCTAATGTTTTCTGTTGGGAAATAAACATATCTAAAAAAAGGTAGTATTATAGGTAGCTACCCAAACAATTTTTGCACCACTTAACAGTGTTAAGGAGTAATCAGTATTGGCACAGACGATTTCTTTTATAAGCTAGTAACACCAACAATACTGTTGTTGACAAACAACAATCTTTTCTATACTGATCTATCTGTTTCAAAAGTACTGCCTGTAAAACAGTGTCAGATGTTCTCATTACTTTTCAAATACATTTCAAGTGGATCTTCCGTTTGAGAGATCTTTTAAGTTTTCTCAAGCCTCCCTCCCATTAAGATAAAAAACTACACAGTCTGTACCAATATCCAAACCTGCTTGAAGGTTTCTTCTTTARAAAGAGGACCGATTTAGTATTTAGAACTGTAAAATGATGGCTGTGTAACACAAACTACTTATTATTAAGGGATATCAAAAATCCTAGTGATGAGCTTCTAAAAAAACAATGTGGAAGTCCAAGAATAAAAAAAATAATAATAATTACTTATTATTTTACCTGAAACAGTATCAGATTTAAAGATTCTAAACATTCAGCAACTTTGAAAGAAGAGAGGCAGAAGAAAGAACAGGCAGTCTGCTTTACATTCCTTCCTGACCAGCAAGCCAGAAGATGAAGATGAAGCCAGAAGGCAAGCAAGAACAGAAGTAGCCAAAAAGTTACCTGCAGTAAGCAGCAATCAAAACAAARCTACCTACCTTCAGAGAAAACAGGACTACTCATGAAAAACAAAACAAGAGAAAGAAAACACATAATAAAACAATATAATATAGGGGTTTTTTGCTTCGCTGGAAATCATTCACAATTTTTTTAAACAAGCATCAACAAAAAGATGCACTACAAGCACTGTCACACAATAAAGTTCCTTGTATCTGAACTGATCATATAAAGACAACCTCTTTAGATCCTTTTGTTATGAGAAGAATTTCATAAGACTAGAAGTTAACAACAGAAACTCAATGGCTGTAAAAGCAAACATAGTGAAAAACCCTACTCCATCTAGATCTCTCACTACTCATGAGAGCTCTTTTCGGGACCACCACAAATAACTTCACAGAACTATCATCTTGTTACTCCGTAACAGTAGAATCAGAACACTGGAAATAGCTCTTTAGTGGAAAAGAAACAGAAGATAAAAACAGAAAATTGCTTCAGAAAGAGTGAACTGTGAAGAAATTGGCAGTATGTCTACATTTTGAATACTGCATGCAGTTCTGGTTCTTCCTTACCACTCCTCTTCTGAGATGAAGGTGGGAGCATTATCATGAGTTAGCACGGACGTGTTTATTTAGGGTTTAAATACATGAGCTTAGGACCACTGAGCAAAGTTTTCAGGTAGCAGTTTCAGCACAAGAGGAGAAACTTTACCACAAGCTTAGGGGTGAGCTGTGCAACTACTTATTACGTGGATGCCGAGAGACTGCATGAGTTCAAAAAAAAATTAGAACAAAGAATTAAAAAAGAAAAATGCAGAAGCTATTAAAAACAAGAATACTATTTAAATTGGAGATTGCTGGAAGAATCAATCATCACATGTTTGCCTTGTTACTTATACTCTTCCTTGAGCAGCCAGTGTTGCAGATACGATACTGTGCTAAACACACTTTTGGTCTGATTTGATACAGCCATTCTCATGTTCCCAAAAAGTTTTAAATTTATGTCCTTCAAAGCTAAAAAAAAATGAATTATAAAGCAAAAGAGTTGGATTTTACAAGGGTGGTTGAAAGCATTAGAAGAACTTACATGATATAGGAGGTGCTAATCTACTTCTGAATTTCATGGATGCAATAATATAAAAGGAGAGTTTTGCCAATTACAAAGTTGAGAAGATACTCAAAAGCTGGTAACACTTGTTCAGATATGGAGAAGGCAATGACTTAAAATGGAAGTATTAAGATACTACTTAAATTCTCTAGTCTGAGAGCCACTTGCATGTTACATAAGATTTTTTTGTAGGGCATGTCTGATAAGTCTCATCCTGCCACAGTTCTCCTTAGTCAAAAAGAAAGAAATTGGAACTGTGAGCCTGATTATAGATTCATTCTTCATTATAGCCCTCATTCTGATGAAAGAAGAGCAAGGAAAGAACAGAACCTAAAACTGGAAGTAGGTTATCACTTTTCACATCTTAATTACATCTCTAATTATATTTTATCTACAGATATAACACAATCTGGCAAGCATATTTAATAGTTCAATCAGGGTAATAGCCAACCAAACGCAGTTATCTTTCACTTAAAGATTGCTACCCATAAAGACAACAGCTTCCAAAGACACATAATGCAGCTTACAAATTCATGCTAATTCTTTGGTTAAAAATAAAGTTGCCAAGTTCAAGAAACAGATTTAGATATTTCGCAGTAGCTTTTTCAGGAGCKAGACTTAAAGCTTGAGTGATCAGTATTGCTACCAGTGAAAAACACCAGTCACATAGCAAGTACAGAAGAAAAATGGCAGAAAAGACATGTCAAGGCATCTCTAATCAAACCACTCCTCAGCGTTTTAATTTTAAAAAGAAAAGGAGGGGAAAAAAGAAATAAAGAAAACGCCACACACTGTCAAGGAATTTTAGGACAGAAATCCTACCAACCATTTATTCAAAACTATTTATACTAAATAATACTTTTATAACCAGGGAAGCTTGGTAGCAGACTATTATAGTTTTTTTAAAAAAAAAACTGTAACTATCCAACTTGAGTCAAAGTCAATCCATCCTGCCTCAAAACTATCAGTAGTATTGCATTTTTTCTTACCTCCGTCTCAAAGATCAGAGGACAGATGCATGGATTCCTGTGTGGGAAGAAACAGAGTGCACAGCTGTGTTCTTAGATGTGTTTTGTTGCGGTAGGGGGGAGGGAGGTAAGGGAAAGAAAAGTAAAGACCTTTCTCTGAAATCACTGCCTTCTAGCTTGTCAAGGGAACCAACTAGCATGCTCATTAAGCATTTAATGAACAACAGAACAAAACTACCAGTAGAGGGCTTGGTTCACATACTGTCTACTTACTGCAGCTGTAAGCAACTGCACAAAGATGTGTGTTAAGTCAAAATCCTTCACATACTGCAAAGTTTCTTCTTCTTCCAGAAAGTAACCATGCCAGTTAAGGTGATGCTACACTAAAAATATTACATACTAATTCACGGTAGTGGATAACTAAAACATCATTCAATTTTGAATGTTTATAAGCAGTCACCTTCTAGAGAGCAGAACCATAAGGTCTAGAAATACTAGGGTATTTTGTTTTCCATTTAGGAAGCTATAAAGGCAGATTTCAAAGTAAAGATTAAACTCCTTTTACATACTAGAGCTTTACTTACAGATTTAGCTGACCTAGCAGAACAGATATTCCTAAACTGCAAGATGATATTTTTAAACAAAGAAAAAGATAACTTAGGCTATTAATCTTCCTGATGCCTGAAGGCAGGTCCCTCCCCCATTATGGGAAAGGACACTGCTGCAACTGCAACAAAATTCTACAGCATACAATACACAGTTGCCATTCAACTTCTTTGCCAATGATCATTTTTCTCAGCTCTAAATCTCTATAGACTGATGATGCTGCAAAGCAGCATTTTATCTACGRGATTAGTGACTGTAACAATATCAACAAATTCCCTCTACCATCCCTCTAAAGAGAATGAAGATTAGTTCACACTAATTGGATAAGCAACAGACTGATCACCTTGACTATCTACTAAAGACAAGTCCCCTTGCTTGAAACAGGCCATGGTAGATCAAGTTCAGTAGCATGCAACTCAGATTAGAGCATCAAAGCAGGCCCCAGGTGCACTTCCACAACCAGTTTCAAGAGCAATTCCTTAACTTTTGTGTTATAAAAGCTACTGCTGTAATGACTAAATAACACTTACGGTGATTAAACACCTATCCTGCCATGACTGCAAGACAAATTCCTGTTATAAGGTACCCCTTGTCTACATATATGTGTGCATTCCTCAAACAGTGCTTTTCTGTAAGAACAAAACCAGAAGACTAGTTAAACATACGAATTTTGTAAACAAAAYTAAGAAAACATTTTTCTGCCCTTTAATTTGCACTAGCATCAATATTACTGAAACACATCCTAAGATATATCTATCTTTTAAAAGGGAAAAAAAGAATAGTGCAAACTTTCAGACGAAACAGCTAAATTCAGAGCAATGAACCACATCAGCAAACAGTTTTGGATCAGTCTTGACACAAAATAACTGCCAACTGTGATGCATCAGGTCAAGAAGCAACACAAATCAAAAACAACTATATTTCCTAGAGCAAATCAAGCATTTTGTAGGCATAATAGTAATCTTCATTTAGTGCTAATTTTATTCAATGGTACTAGGTCATATCAGCTGCTCTACTAAGTCTTTGACACACATACTGTGCAAGTTTAGTACTAAAGTCACAGCTAAAGGAAGGAATTTAATTTTTTCCAAATTTGTAAAAGTCAGGAAAATATCCTATCCTTAATGTAAAGTGTTATTCAACACTAGAGACCATGACCAGTAATTAGCAGGAACTGAAATCACTTTGGGAATGAAGACAAGAGATCCCCTGAAAGTCTAGCTAACAAAAAACAAACAAGAACAAAAATGCATAATACTGTTTTGTGAGCATCTTTTCTATCAAAAAAAAAAAAAAAAGAAATATATGGTACCTTCCTGACTTGGTAGCTCTTTCCTGGCCAGAAAACAAATATACAATCACAGATATGGTGTATTTTACACTCTGGAAATAGGAAAAAACATAAGTATTTAATGCTATTATTATGCATGAAACACCCTTACTAAGATTTGCATTCACAACATTATCTCACACAAAATACTATAATTCTAAAGTGGAAAAAGTGCTCCCTTTCTTCATGTTAAGTCTCACTGCTTCCTAACATGTTAACTGCTTTGGAAGAGAAACCTCTTACAACAGAACAGCCAAGTTACTCACTAAGCGGAACGCCAACTTAACTTTTGAAGCTAATGCACGTGACAGTTTTTAGAATGAATAGCAAAGTGTAGTATCAAGCATAACAAAAAAAAAATCACAGGCTTAGTTCCTCCCCCTTTTTATTTTTGAAAGTATTGTTTCAAAAAAAGAGAGTCTTCTAAAATGTTATGTGTTTGTTCTGTCGTGTGGATAGATATCTACATGAAGAAAACAGTAATTTGACTTAAATAGTGCTTATAACGCAACTGTTCTGAGAGTGATCCAGAAATTTGGTCCACCCACAGCTCCTCTATACCATAACCTGTCGAGAAAATTTCTTGCTATGCTAACTAATAAAATATGAAGGAATCATGCTTTTTAGAAAGTATACTTTCAGAATATGTTAAATTCTGTGCTGAAATGTCTCAATAGTGTCTTGACTACTACAATATAAACACATTCAAATCTTGTCTGCCAAGGTTAAAAATTCAGGTAATATTCTGCTTACAGRAAATAAAATCTAAGCACTTGCATCCTTCTCCTCCCTCTCATCCTTGTGTGGACCAGAAGTCAGAAATCTGGAAAAAAAAAATCAGCCTGTTCTCAACTATGTTGTGTGGCTTTATATACAGCCTATTTAATTCTATGCACAAAACAGTAATTGGCCACTCCCCCTGAATACTAACTCATAATCAGACTACAGTCAGTTAACTCTGTTAGATGGGGACCTGAAAAGCAACAGTAATTTATTTTATTAATGATTTTGATATCTAATCTTAGATGTGCTATAGAGATACTCCCTTGCACCATCAAAAATGACTTATGTCTGAACAGATGAAGAGTTATGGTTTCAAGAAACATACTGAAGGAATGAAAAGAAAATATCACAAGTTAGTTCATTTGCACTGAACTGCCTTATAGACAGTTTGTGGTGGGGGGTGAGGTGGAGAAACACAGGGCAGGGAAGGAAATGTGTTCAGGACAGCTTCATTCAAACCAGTATGAGTTTATCCCATTGACTCAAAGGGCAGAAATTTCACCCTTAAAAAAAACCACACTGATTAAGTACATCTTTCTTCTTGCCTCTTTCCAGTAGTATGTGTGCTACTACATAATCTTAAGAATTATGTAACTACAGCATAAATTATATATAAATAAAAAAGGAATCTTATCAGTGACATGTATTACATAAACTAATGTCAAACACAGCAAGGTATTAAAAGAAACAGGAGAGCCTTAAAGTAAGATAGGTGGAATTCCATAAGAAAACACAAAGAGTGGAAGATAAGATGAAAAGAGTTCTGGAAGAAGAATATTCTTCACTTCATTCAGATGTAACCCACATGTTTCCCTTTTTCACTAAACCAGCAGAAAAATCACTAAAATATGTACTTATTAGAGTACAGCCAAATACCAAGAGGCAATATTCAGACTGCACGAAAACAGCACAGTGATAGTCTAACCTGGCTTCCCTTTTAATAGGATCAAAGAATTACATCAAATTAATTCCTGGTTCGGCTACAGCTTGTCTTCTAATAAAGACAATGCAAACAAGCTTTCATTGCACCTCATCTCCAATAACATATTGACTACTCCAAAAAGGAAAAAACTCGACATGCACAGCTCGAAAATTTTTGAAGCCTTCATCACAAAGCCCTCACTAGCAGGGCTATTTAACGTGACTGAAGAGATTGCTTTATGTGAAGGAGCCTTAACTCTATGTATGCGACCTTAAGCATCACGCAACACAACCGTTTGGTTCAGCATTATAAGCGCAGAGGGAGAGCAGAGATGGCATGCCTTTTCAGTTGGTTAGGGGATAAACATCTCATCAYCACTAGAAGCTAGTGCATCTTTTTTTTTTTTTTTTTTTGGTCGTTTTTAAATCTCTTCCAAACATGTTCATTCCCCTTCTCAACCTAAAACTCCTCGCAGACCTGGAGCTTTCTATTTGCTGAAGGCAATACAGACTAGAAATGAAAAACCGCTTGATCCACTCCACCTGCCCTGCAGTCATGTAGTTGTAACTCTCTCTCATGTTGAGGGGGGGAGGGGTCTCCCTCTAAGAAATACAGGGAAGAAAAGACCCACTGCACCACTGAAAGAGAACAAAAAGATACAAATGACTCCGTTCAACTGCATTGCTCGATCTCCTGTCGCACGGCAGGCTTTCTCCCCCTACAGAAACCTACCTACGGTTCAGCCCRATGCACAAGCCGCCACAGTGAAAACAAGCCCCGAGCAGCAAATATGTCGCCGACATGTCACCGGGGGCGGCCCCGGCGGGCGGCGAGGGCGCGGCAGCCCGGGAGCTGCCGCCGCTCGCGCCCACAGGCCGGGCCGGCGGATAACGGCCGGCGSGTAACGGCCGGCGRGTAACGGCCGGCGCGCGCGGGGCAGCGGCCGCTCACCTTGTCCAGCTCATCGTGCAGCTCGGCCAGGCTAGGCCGGATGAGCTTCTCGCCCAGGTCGGCGGCCGTGTGGCGGTAGTGGTCTATGCGGGGCACAGCGTCCATGGTGTTGTGGCCGAAGGTGCGCAGGTAGTAGGTGTTGGTGTGGGTATCGTAGTAGTAGTGGTGGTGCCCGCCGGAGTGAAGGCTGCCCTCGCTGAGCACCGTGTCGCCGCCGTTTTGGAAGCTGACATTGCCGCCCTCCGAGCTGCCGCCGCCGGGCTCGCCGGGGCTCTCGTCGCCGGCCGACGGGTCCACGAAGTTCACCCGAAACCGGCCCTTGGCTTCCTCGCTGCCCTTCCCCGCCACGCCGCCTTCCTCGCCCGCCTTCGGGGGCGCCTCCGGCGGGCGGCCGGAGCCCTCRGCGACCAGGTCCACCTGGAAGCGGCTCTGGCTCGGCGTGGGACCCAGCGGTCTGCCCAGCGCGTCGCCCACTGCTGCCGCCAGCCCCGCGCCGCCCGCCGCGGCATCCTTGTCCTCACCCACAGCCCCCGGCACGGCGGCCGCCTTCTGCTCCGCGGAGCCGGACAGCGGCTGCTGCTGCTGCTTCCCCTCCATGTCTCCTCCTCAGGCGGCCGAGCGCAACCGGCGGCGGCTCCGCTGCTTTAAACCGCCACCCAGCGCCCGGGGCTGCCCCGCACCAGAG
>NW_028187012.1:1257272-1289219 GCF_003343005.1 Rhea americana | reverse complement strand
TCGCTGCGGGAGGCGGCGCGGCACATGGCGGCGCGGGCTGGCGCCCCCCGGCGCGCTTCTCCCCAGCCCGGGGCCGCGGGGCGCCGCAGGCGGGAGGTCGCTGCCGGGCTGGGAGGCGATGCGGCCSCGGGGCCTGCGATGCCCGGGGGAGGCAGCGCAGCGCACGGCTCGGGCAGCGGGGCTTCGCCGCCGCGGGTGCTCCGTGTGGCAGGCCTGCCCTCCCGGCCTCTTCCTCTGCAAGTGTCTGCACAGAAACCTCCAGTCCCGCTTGGCTCTCGCCATCACGCGCCTGACCCTTGCTATACTCCACCTAGCTGCTCCTAAAGTTGTCCACATGTAGAAGGGGCAGGTACSGCTCAGCTGAACTGAGTGCCAGGATGGGTGTGCGCCTATGGGTGAGCAGTAAATGCTGGCAGATACATAGGCTTTGCATAAGAGTATCTTGAAGAAGGAGTGAGTGAGAACAGCAAAAGTGGCTGGTTTTTGGTACTATTCCCCCTTTTCTAGCCCCCCCATCTCTTCCAGGTGCGTACTAAAATTCTCCTTGCACAGTAGATCCAATGGGACAGGTTTCTTTCATGTGTCCAACACTGCAAGTCATTTTCCATGTTTTCTTAAAAGGTATTCTTTCCCCAACAGTCTAGATGGACAGTTATTCAAAAAATGTGATAGTTCTGTCTGTTTCCCCTCACTTAGTGGAGGATAGGCATCTGCATAATTCATTAAAGCATGGGTAGTTACCATTGAGACTGTGGAAGAAGAAGCTGAGAGGTGAATAAAATTCTTCTGCTCCCATGGTTAATTGGATAGGCCAACAGAAACTTTCATTGCTCATTTTTATTTCATCTTGTTAATATAATGGCCTTTCTGGACTGACGATTCTGATGATTGCTGAAAAGGGGGTAAATCTTAGCCTAAGTACTTTGGTACTGTGCTGGTTGAGATGCTGGGACAGTTCACGTTTATACTTGAAGGTAATAGCTGACAAACTACTGGGGGAGTTAGGCAACAGTTACCAAAATTTCTACCTGATTTAGTTGCTAAAATCATCAAGCTAACATTCATCTAAGCTAGTCCTGACAAGTGATGGCACCTGCTTATTTCAAAAACATTTTGGTTAGTACTTCTTGGTTCCTGTTCCCATGCCACGAAATTTGACATAAAAATTGGAGAACCTTTAGTTAAATTTTGTTCCATCTAAGCAAGTACAAGAAGGGTGTTACCTAAAATGTTTTTGAAGCAGTTTTGAGTAATGTACATATAAAATGATTAGCTAACCATTTTCCACATAAACTCATATACAGCTCATTGCCACATGAGTACCTAAATTTCTAAAGTACATTAATTGAATTGTTTTTCCTAATTATGTGATTTTTTTAATGTTCATCTTCTTTATCTAAAAGGACCAAGTGCCAACATTTTTTCTAGCTCACCCCCATCTCTACATGTTTTATTAAATCTACAACAATTTTGGTAACATAATTCAACAGAAAAGGACTGGATTTTTAAAACAACAAAGTTTGTTTTCTGTAAGTCACTTAAAGGAAGAAATGTTTCATTTTTAGGGATGTATGTGTGCATAAAAAAGCATGGGGAATCTTCAGTAGCTCAAAAGATGGGGACACAGAGCGTTTTGTGAGTGTTTCACCAGTAGAACAAAAACAAGGGCAATGGAGCTCTTATATTTGTTTAACTAAGTGATAGCTTCAAGAAGGGGATCAAGATGCATTGAATGGGGTGAAGAGGAGAAGGCCTGCTAGTGAGAAGATAGCAGGGACACAGAAAACCCCTAAGAGAGAAGAGCACATCATTTGAGTGGAAGCACATGAATCTACATGGAGGAGACCCTTATGCAAATGAAAGAAAAGGACAAGACACAGACCTCTTAGTAGATGGAGTCTGTGATGTGCACTCATCTATTTTAATATGAGATGGTGATAAATCCTGGCATAAAAGAAAGTGAAGAGTTGGGGATACTACTTCAGTCCTCAGTAAAGACATGGAAAATGGAGATCCAAAAAGGAGAGAGATGGATGAGGAAAATACAGGCCCCACAGAACCCAAAGCATGGAGGAGAACAGAACAGAATAGCTATACGGGGTCAGACCAAGGTCCGTTTGGTCCAATATCCAGTGTGCACCAGTGGCCAGAAAGAAAGCCAAGGGAAGACTCTAAGAACAGGGCAACCATATATGATAGGTATTCCAAGTACTTTCCCAGCTTCCAAGCCTTTGCAGCCAAGGGGCTAAGCAAGCCAGAGGTGCTTTCTGTTCCATGAACTTGTCTAGTCTCCCCTTAAGAGGAGTTAAGTTAAGGAAATGTTGAGCCTCTGCAACATCCTGCAGCAAGGAGTTCCACATGTGAAAAACAAGGGATGAACTGCCTCCTTTTCTTTGCTTTGAGCTTGCCATTTGCTAGCTTAACTTCATTTGATACACTGGTGAAATACTGGAAAACAGTCTCTTTACGGCCATTTGGACCTTTCCTAGATTTCTGTCTTTCTCTCATTTGTCTCTTTTCCAAGCAGAAGACTTCTAGTTAAGTTACTTCTCCTGCAGACATTTTTCCACATCTCTGATCATCTTTGATCATCCTCTTTGGTTCTACCAGACCCTTTTTGAGATAGGGCACAGTATTCAACCTGCGAGTGCACAATGGCTTTATATGACATTATAATGACATTCTTCATTTTGTTCTCTATTGTTTTTTTCTGCTATGGAGTGCTGAACTGTCATTTTCATTGAACTAGCATAATACTAAGATCCCTTTCCTTGGTAATAATGATCASCTCAGACCCCATCATTTTGTGAGTGAAGATTGCTTTTGTGTGCATCACTTTTCATCTACATTCTGTTTCACTTGCCATTTTATTACYCTCTCCATCCATCTTACAAGGTCCTCCTGCAATTCTCCATAGTCAGTGCTACCTAAGATAACTTAGTGTCATCATCAGCCTTTATCCATATCCATCCTCTTTTCTGGTCATCTGTGAATAGGTTGAACATCCGTGGTTTCAGAATCCCCATGGAACACCCCTGTTGAACTCCCTTCATTTTTTGAAATGGCTGCTTAGTCCTGTTCTCTTTCCTATTTTTAAATCAATTATTTGTCAGAAGAAGGATCTTCCCTCTCATTTCATAGTTAGTTTCCTTAAAAGCCTTTGGCAAGAGATCTTGTCAAAAGTGTTTTGGAAAACCATGTAAATCATTTCAGCTTTCTTACCTACRTGGCTTCAGAAACTCCAGTGTGCTCTCAATACAGAAAAGCTGTGTTGACAACCCAAAAATCCTATTTATCCTTGTATCCACTGTGTCTATGCTTTATTATAGTTTCTGCTATAATAGTTTCTGCACCAGATTAGCCAGCCTGTAGATCCTCAGATCTCCCCTCATACCATTAAAAATTGATGTCATATTTATGAACTTAGGCACAAAGGTGGTTTTAAGACGTTGCATGTCAGAGCTGGTAATTCAGCTGTTTCCTCCTTGAGTTCCTCTAGAGCTTGGAGTGAGTGTCAGTTGTGCCTGATGCCTTATTGCTGTTCAGACAGATTCCTCTTCATACCCTGCAAAGAAAGGTTCCACCAGAGGAACCCCTCAGGCCTCGTACACAGTGCAGACATGCCAAGAACTCCTTTAGCTTCCCTGATACGGCCTTATCTTCTCCAAGTGCTCTTTCTATGCCCTTATCAACCATTTGCCTTACAGACTCTGACAGGCTTGCTGCTTCTGACATGCGTGAGGGATGATTTCATACTCACTTTTTACATCTTTCCACAGACTCTTTGGACAGCTATTTCATGCCTATGGACTGTTTGACTTTTTTTTTTAATTTGGCCTCAACTTCAGTTTTTCAATGGATGACTTCTTTCTTCTAATAATTTGCCTTATCCCTGCAGTCTAATTGTGCCAGCTTCCTTTCACCGTTTCTCAAGTTACTCTTGATTGGTGGTATAAATTTGCTGTGTCTTCAACATGGTATTTTTCAGTAATCGCTATGCCACTAGAAGAACTTAACTGTTTTTAGCATTCTTATCCAGCTTTGTGTTTAACAGGCTACCTCATTTTGTATTGTTTCTGTTGAGCACAAAATCTGGATTTGGGGAGCTTTGTGGAAGCCTTTTGTTGTTTCTGCAAAGATATTAACTGGTCACTGTTCCAGTGCAGCTCTTCAACACTAACATTTTGAAACCAGTCCTGTGTGCTGCTCAGAACCACAAGGAGGGTTATTTCTTCACTCATACACTCCCTAACTAGTTACTCCTTGAAGTAGTCATTGGTAGCATCTAAAAATKTTGTTTCTATGTCAAACTCCCTTGTCACATTTTCCATACAAATATGGGGTATGAGTCKTCTTCTTCCTTTCCTTTCTTCTTTCTTTCTTCTTTCCTTCCTTCTTTTTTCTTTCCTGTTCCATAACAAATAGAGACACACTTAATATTGATACTCTACTACCGTGCTATTTATTTTGTCCTTTATAGTAGTTATAGGTGTCTATCCAAGTGAGCATATTAAATAATACTGTCTTTTTCTTCCCAGCAATCTGGATGAAATCTTAAACAAATACTGTGTCGTCATGTGGCAACTTACCTGCATTCGTATTAAACTAATCCTAGCTTACAAGAAAAAAAGGTAATTGCAGCAACACTTCTGAAAGGCTGCCAGACAAATCCCATGATTAAGGCACTCAGAACTGAAACCTTCTAAAAGAGTTTTACTGCCAGCCGGATGTGGCAGAGGAACAATTGTTTCAGGGGCCTTACTTGTTTTCTCCATGCTTTTGATGTGTCCTTGTGTGTGTTCGGTATTCCACTGCCCTAACACACGCTTCCTTGCGCTGCTGCTTTGTTTTTATTAACCAGTTGCTAAGAATACTACTTTTGAAAGGAATCTCGTTATTAGCAGAATATTTCTAAAATGTTTGAAGACTGACCTGCAAGAGAGATTTGGGGTAGCTGTTGCTAAAGACTTCCAATTTTAGTATTATATTAACAATGTATTACTTGGTGGAGGCAGGGTGGAGGCTATACCTCATGTCCACCCAGAAGTGGAAATTGTTGCAAGATGCTGTGCTGCTTTTTTTTTGTAACTGGAAAAAGGACTTTCAGCACCTGCTCCCTGCCCTGAGTTTACAAGTGTCCACGTCAAGTCTAAGGTGCTGGCTTATCTTTAAAGTTCTAGTTGTCTTAGTACCCAAGAAACTGCCTTTGTTCCCGTACCCATATCTGTCCAGTTGGGACCAGCAAAGCCCCACAGGCTCTAGAAATCATTGCCAAGGTCTAAATGTGACTAAAWGAGACTAAATATGAAAACTTTACAATTTTGGACTTCAATTACCACTCATCATCCAGAGTTACTTATTTCTTTTTTAGCTAGCATTTGAAAACTGGAGTATATTTACATGCATTAGGAAGAATTTTTTTTTCAAAGAGGAGAGAGAGTGGATTATCTTAACTGCTGTGGTAAGTTACATCAAGAATACCTTGAGAATATCACAGAACCACAGAGTGGTTGAGGTTGGAAGGGACCCCTGGAGATCATCTAGTCCAACACCCCTGACGCAGGTAGTGTCATCTAGAGGCCGTTGCCCAGGATTGTGTCCAGATGACTTTTGAATATCTCTAAGGAAGGAGATTCCACAACCTTGCTGGGCAGCTTGTTCCAATGCTCTGTCGCCCTCACCGTGAAGAAGTTTGTCCTTAGATTCAGGCAGAACTTCCTGTGTTTCAGTTTGTGCCCATTGCCTCTYGCCTATCACTGGGCACCACTGAAAAGAATCTGGCCCCATCCTCTCTACACCCTCGCTTCAGATATTTAATACACATTGACAAGATCCACCCTCAGCCTTCCCTTCTCCAGGCTGAAGAGCCTCAGCTCTGTACTCATTAGCATGGGGTTATTCCTCTCTGGGTGAAGGACTTCACTTCTCTTTGTTGAACTTCATGAGATTCCTTTCTGCCCATCTCTCCAGCTTGTCAGGGCCCCTCTGAATGGCAGCACAGCCTTCTAGYATATCAGCCACTCTTCCCAGTTTTGTACAAACTTGCTGGGGAGGCACTCTGTCCCCTCAACCAGGTCACTGAGGAATAAGTAAGTTGAACAAGACTGGAYCTGTACTGACCCCTGGGGAACTCCATTAGCTACAGGCTTCCAATTAGACTTTACACCACTGATCACAACTGTCTGAGCTCTGCCTTTCAGCCAGTTCTCAATCCATCTCACTGTCCACTCACCTCGCCCACCCTTCCTGAGCTTACCTATAAGGACATTATGGGAGACAGTGTCAAAAGCCTTGCTGAAGTCAAGGTAAACAACATTCACTGCTCTCCCCTCATTTACCCAGCCAGTCATCCCATTGTAGAAGGCTATCAGATTTGTTAAGCAGATTTCCCTTTGGTGAATTTGTGCTGRCTACTCCGGATCACCTTCTTATCCTTCACATGCCTAGAGATGACATTGAGTATGAGCTCTTCCATCACTTTTCCAGGGATAGAGGCAAATCTGACTGGCCTGCAGTTTCCTGCGATCTCCTCCTTGCCCTTTTTGAAAATTGGAATGACATTAGTCTTCTTCCAGTCCTCAGACATGTCTCCTTTTCTCCATGCTCATGATGATATTTTTTCATTTGTTTATTTAATCATGGCTCTTAAAGATAACGTAACTCTTCAGTCTTTGCATGGTATTCATTAGCCACTGAAATGGATGTCCTTTGTATTAGACATCTACTACATAAAGAGGCCTGAGGGAGTGGGTTGGCTAGCTGCTCACCAGGCCCCACAGACAACACATCTGTATTTCCAGAAACTCAGGCCAGCCACATTCTACTCATATTTTTCAGTCTTTTCTTTTAACTCTCCCCATATTATGACAGTCAGTCCATTAAGTTACTTGTTTTTTTTCTTTCAGTCACTAAACCCTTATTATCAAAAATGAATGGAAGTTACCAATCATTTACGCTGCAGTCATCCTTTTGTTTTGTCTTTTTTTCACCTTAYCTCCTTTGTTCACTGTTTGGAAAACTCTTAGTTTTTATTTTGCCTTATAGAAATGTATTTTTTCAGCTTTTCTTATGGAAAGTCATCTAACATTTCCAAGAAATATCACAGCACAGTTTGTACTTATTGTTTAGCAATTGATAGATGAAGTGGTAGAGAAAATAAAGTTTTATTACTTTCCAATATTGTAATTTTTGTTATAATTATGAATATTTTAAAAGGTCCCATAAGTGTCTGGGAGCTGCCAACTCTGGCAAAAAGCTATGTTTGTGTGTTTAAATAATGCTAATGTTTAAATTATTTCACAGACATCTTTGGATTTCTAATAGTTCATCYGTAGCTGCAAGACTAGAGGTCAAGCAGCTCTTCACTACATGAAGCCCTCAAGACAGATGAGCATCCTGGCTGCCTGTCTCTCTTTGTTCTGTTTAAAACCCACAAGAGACACTAATTGGTGCCAACTTTCTATGGTGCAGCAGGGTACGTATGCTGGACACTGGGGCCCATCCTCCTAGACTGAAATACAGAAGTGCATTCTCAGACTATGCAGTACCTCTGAGGTTGCTTTGTCATTTGTCAGTCTTTCTGCTTCTTTGTCAGCATTTTCATCACATGTGTTCCTTCACAGGTTTCTGCTAATGCTGCTTCCTGCCTCAACAGGTAGGCAAACGATCTGTCCATGTCACATCTTTATGTTTTTGCATTTCATTTCCTGAGAAAATTACCAGAGAAAAATGAGGTAAATGAATGGTTTAAATATTGGGGGAGGGGGGAATACTTTTTTTTTCTCCCTCAAAAACAGGAAAACAAGAAAATCCTAATGCTCAAAAATAAGGTTATACTTAAAAACAACCCACACCTATTGGAAAGTACAGGAATTAACTTCTTATATGTAGCACTCCAACAGCTTAAATCCGTGTGTTTTTAAACTAATTTGCTAAAGCTTGTACGCCAATGTTATAGAAGTTCAGTCAAATTCTATTAGATTTAAGATCTACTAAATCTACCGCTCTTCGGCAGAAATTCTAATGTACAGATTAAAAGAGAGGGAACCTGAGTGTGGGTATTGCCAAAGCGATTCACAAGTACTATGTGTTCCTACACTGCAAGAACTTTTCCTTCCTTTCTACTGCCTATTATGGCTAAAGATCAAGAAAAATCAAATCTTTCTCTGTTCAGATTAATCTTTCATTTTTTGTGTAATATTATCAACTAAAGGGGCACTTAGACATTACAGATTTTCTTTTCAGCAGTGCRTGAGTTTATGAACTCCAGACCCAAATTCTGAATGCCATGGTGAGGACCTCAATGCAACGTAGAGAAAAACTTTGATAAAAGGTATTTTGAATGGTCAGTTAGTCCTTCTGGAGCCGTCCATGCCCTCAAATATCCAGATCAAGTCAAATGACTAGCTGTAACCACATATGCTAAACCAAGAACTTCTGGGTAACCTGATTCTTCAGCAGAAATGGAAAGTGAATCAGAAAAAAACTGCAAATCTGACTGGCCAGAGCAGGCTGAGCCCCAGCTGTCCGTTCAGCTAATCCCTGGTAGCTATGGGACTCCTAGGAAGGCACTGCTATCTCCTAGCGTAGTCCCAGTGCTACACCTTCTCTCAGCACTGGAAGGAAWATGGTACCTATTTTGTGCCTCTTGGCCATACGATAATTTTAGTATGCGATTCATGGAGTTTGGAAGGTTGACTTCTCATGATACAATACTGTTATATAAAGATTATCATGTAGTTTTCAAATTCATTGATGAGTTTCCATGAATTTTTCACTATTTAGCTAATGAAAGGAATCTGGAAGGAATGAAARGAACCAGAGACCCTTGCTGACTTTTTTGGCTAAAGCACTTAAAATGTTTGCCAAGTTTAGAATTTAATGACATTTGCAACATCTTTTACTGCTGACATGCTCTTCTTTCTAATTCACCCTCAAAGTTTAAACCTGGAAAAAGGGAAGTGCTAGATTAAAATTCTTTTAATTCCTGAAAGGACTCATACTCAGAAGGATTGAATACAATAAAACAATCTCATAAAATAATTCACTATGGGCCTGTGTTCAGTGACCTAACTCCACAGCAATTTCACTGAAAGATTAAGGTATGGCCTTGCAATTATTCAGCACGCTGAAGTGGGAATTTTCGCTAAGAAGATGGATATAATTAATTCTAGGATGCAACTGAAGGTGGTTAGAAATCTAAGCAGAACAGTGCTCCCAAGGTTCTCTCTCGTAAATGCCATAAAGGTATTTGATAGAGAAGAGTAGAATAATCTCTGCCGTTTGAAAGTTTGTAGTTAAGTCTTGAGGAAAAGGTGTTATTGTTCAAATGTAAATCTTTATACTATTCTCTAATGTGGCAAACAAAGTCCACTATATGCCAGCAGCAGAAAATACTGATCTACTCATTACACATTTTTTCACATTGGTTCATGAGTTACAATTTAAAGAGTTTAAAATTAAATGTTCAAGAAATTAAGGCATAGCACAGCTTAAATCAAAATTATTTTAAGTGGAGGTGGATATTTTAAACATACAATACCCTCTCAGTTTTCATTTCCACATTTTTGTTCCACCCACAGATTCATCTGGGAAATTACTAATACCAAAGGCAGTCAAATCCATTATAATCTTATAAGCAGTGGGCACTGGAAACATAGGTTTGTAATAATGCACTTGTTTTCCCCTTGCTTTCAGTCTTTTATCTTAGAACTACAGATTGCATTACAGATTTTGGTTGTAGGTCCTTTGTGTAGCTTTTTAAGATATGTTGGCAGGATAAGTTGCTATATAATTTATTGTATTCCTGAACAATGCTAAATATTGTGGTCAAGTGCTCTTTTTTTGCTGGAGTATTTTTGTATGCGCTTTTGAAGGCTTTAAATGCTTAGGCAGTGACTCACCTACATCTATTCAAAGAATTGATCACTAACTTATGAAAATCATTACACCAAAGCATTATAAAAAGGCGTAGCCYCGTATCTTTAGATGCAGATTCCAACCATTTTTCTCTTTATTCTTAAAAATATTTTTGAACTTTTCTTCCCAGGATAAGTTCAGGGTGACCTGGATGAATGATCACTGGGCTGACTAAGGATATTTGATGTCAATGAAAGTTCATTGGAAGAAATAACATGTGCTGTACATATGTGATACTTCTATGTCAACATGAACCGTTCAAAGAAAAAGAATAACAACATTGCTAACACAGCTTAATGAAAATCCCTGTCGCTGGACAGCAGTGATTACCAAAAGGAGTGCACAGAGGAATAAAAAAAGTTTGTCATCTTAATTTGAAATAATACAGACAGTTCTGATTAATCTGTTTTTTAAACAAACAGAGAAGGGTTTCAAGTTGTAGAGGACTAAAAATATTTAGAGATTGGAAAGCCTGAGGTTCTGTAGAAGAGGTCATAGAGAGAGGGTCTTAGCAGATGTGTGCAAAATGATGAAAGGCCATGGAGGGAAGAAAATAGAGAGCTGCTGTTTACCTTGCTAATAAAATAGGACAGTCACTGAAGTTAAAAGGTAAAGTTTTTGACATAAACCATAATTACCTTGTTGATGTAAATGTCATTTACTTAAGTAGCTGGGAAGAAAGGACTGGCCATTTAAGTTACCAATGAAAACATCAGTTTTCAGGCAGAATAAAATTTTTAAATTTTGAATTTGTTTGTGTCAAAGTATGAGCCAATTTCTGACAAAGATTAGAAAGAATTTCTCCCCAAATCAATTCATTAATTGCCACTCTGAATTTCCTCAGGCTTGCTCCTGATTTATCTGGCACTGGCTACTGTTAGAGGCTAGGTTTCCAGATGGTGTTTTCAGTATCTCACTTCATACTTGCTTTTCCTCCTGGCAAAAGATCACCATTCAAAGGCAGCTGGTGGCTGCCTGGGGAAGGGAAAAAAAAAATCAAGTATTAGCAAAGGAGTAGCAAAGAAGGCATAGCCTCTGCTAATCCAGTTGCTCACATGGGCCCCTGGGACCACGAGCCAGTCATATCCTAATTAAACAGTCCTGTGCAGTTATATCTTGACTGCATTTGACTCAGCATTCAGAAGGCAGTGCAGAAGTGATCAACGAGGTGCCTTTATAAATTGTGAAAAAACAAACCAGTGGCTCAAAATCTGATTCAAATTCCAGTAGGAATGTTCAAAAGCTACTTTATTTTCTTCCCCTTTGATGAAAGTTACATGAAACACCAGCAAAACAGGTATCATCTTGCTCTTGCTTTGATCAGCTAACCAATTCATATTTTCCAAACAACCTATGAACAGCTCATTTAGACCAACATATGCTACCATAACTGTAGCTCATTTCCATCCCCTATGTCACATTGTAAAAGTTCTGTTTTATCCAGTTTCAAAAATAGCTGCTTCAACTGTGTCAAAAACCATATGGCAAACATCACCCCCACACATCGCAGTCTATTGTCATCAGCCGCTGATGTCAAAGGGAATTAATGTCATAGGCACTCCTTAATCTTTCAGAATGGGCTGGAAGGAAATGTAGAAGAAATACTTCCCTGCAGCTGTCTGTGCACATCCTCTAATTGTTAGATCTGGTTATCCTTCTCAACTAGCACGTCAAAACTGCAGAAGTCTCTACATTTGTCTTTTTGCAGTGGTCCGTGTTTCTTATCTCTTTAGTCTATCAGTAGGTAGCTTTCCTCCTGTCCCTGCATATGTGTAATATTCTGGAAGAATAGTTGAAATTCTTGTTTTGCGTTGTATCGGAAATGACAACTGATTCTTCATTATTCTTGTCCTCCTGGTTGACCCCATAATGACAAGTATCACAACATCATTAGTTGTATGACTGGCTGTCTCCCCTTACAAAAGGGCACCTAGAATGAAATTTGCCTCCAGTCTATCACTGTCTTGGCTCATTTGAGTGTGAAATTTTGAATCCCTAACTGATTAGTTCTCCTAAAACTACTGATAGAGATATACATAAATATTCATATATATTCATATATATTCTCATATTATTATTTCTGTCTTTCATCTTCATCTTTCTCCAATAATGCAGCTTGGGTCTTAGCAGGCTGAAAGGTATCAGATCCCAGAGTGTAATTCTCAGTATTGCTCTAGGCTACTGAATTTTAGAAAGTATTTAATGACCTGTACTGTGTTGAAGTAAACTGATGTATAATACATGTGTTTAATTTACATAACTAAACCCCAACTCAGCAAATTGTGTAAGCATGTTTATCTCCTTCGGTATTCAACAAAGCACTAAAGAGTATACTTAACATTAAACTTGTCCAGGTCCACTAAGTTCAAGCACTTTGTTTAAGAGCTTTTCCAAGTAGTGGTAGATTACTAAGAGATCCCTGATGAAACAATATTTTACAAGTTGGTACACTGAGAAATGAGGTAAAGGGAGGCTAATGAGGAGGTTCAGAGTTCAGGACTGAAATATTTCACCAGACAATGTGTTTAAGTGCTTCACTGAGAAATGCATTTAATACAAATTAGAACTAAGTGATGGTACTTTGTCATTTGACAAGTATTTATATTTAGATATAATACTGATTTTGATATTAATATTTTTTCCAACAGCTGTTTTCTTGTTTTATCAAATGAGTAAATCCCAAATACAGCATTTTTGAAAGGCAGTGCATGTCACTCTACTCATTCTTGGGCTTTCTGTCCATAGGCTGATGAAAGGTAGACATGTCTGGCATTTTGAAGCTCTCCACAAGATATTGTCAATTTATGAAAATTTACCGTGGTATCTTGGTACTAAAGCGGAGGCATCAGTAAATGTACAGAAGACATTCAAGAGGCCTCCTCTAATAAAATTACCTGAAAACTTAAATTTAGCAGTGTTGTGTGAAAGCTACAACTTTTATTTAATAATCTGAACATTTTGCAGGCATTCACATGTTTTTGACCCACTTTCTCAGTTCTTTTACTCAGATTTCTGATGGTATCTCATTTAGCTTTTTCAATGAAAAAAAATGCAATATATTTTTTTCCCAAAGAAAAGGGATGACTTTTCTCAGAGAAACTAGGGTGACTTAAAAATAATATATATTATTATATAATATATATAATATATAATAATGTAATGATGATGTACCACTGAGAGCAATGAAATTAGAGAAAAATTTACATTAAAACTCTTGTCTTAAGTAAGACTATTTTGTGTAATGTAATCCTTACATTTCTTGATAAAATTACTTTTTTGACAAATATGAATAAATGAAAGTTCCTTTATCATAATTTTAACTTTTAAATGCATATATGATTCACAGAGTTTTACAGTACAATTTTTATCGTTATTGTTGTTTATCCGGTATGCACAGGAATGAAAGGTGAGGGCCAAAGACAGAAAGTTCAAAAGTCCAGGACAAAAAGTCATGCCTCGTAATACATTTTAAATTTTTGCAGCTGTTCCTGCCTCCTTCTGTACTATCCAGATGTACCAAAACTCTTATTTTTAATCTGGAAAATGTCATATAAACATTAAACATTTCACTTAAAGTAAGGCACTCTTGATTTCATCACCTACATTTTGACTTGGAGAAGGGTCAAATTTCAGAACTTCCTTTTTTTTTTTTTTTTTTTTTTTTTTTTTTAAACCAGTGGAGTCATACTGCAGATATTAGGTAGGAAGAACACAGTACTGAAATAAAGCATGGATTCAGCTTGCTACTTTTTCCATTATTCTGTCTCAATGCTGTTTCAGTTTTAGTTTACATTTATGTTGCTTTTTTAATTTAATTGCTAAAAAAAGACCAAAGCTGAATTTCTTGACTCATTTGTTATATATATTAAAAAAAAAGTCCAAGATCAAAATTCATTTTTATGCTGTTAATCTTAACCCTGTGAAATATTATGACTTCTATTCTTTTCAGGTTTGCATATTGTCTTGATAGTAGATAYTCTTTTGCCTTGTTCTGAATCTGGTTAGTATGTATTGGTTGATATCCTTATGACAACTTTATTTTCTTAAGATTTATTTTCTGAATATGAACTAATATTTTTTCACAATAGTAATTTTTCCACAACTAGCTGTAGCAGTTCATCACAATACACTAACTAAAACATATACCAGTAATGAATAAGCACTACTGATRAACAAGGAAGAGAAAACATCAACATCAAATCATCTGCATTAGAACTCTGGCTAGGAAATGAGAACTGAAAAATTTCACACTTGTTTATTATGATCAGGAAAGTAGGGATTCTTTAGTTAAATATGACATAATTATGACAGTTACTGTGATTTAGGCAGTATAGTATTGGAAAATTATGTGTATATATATATATATTTGTGTGTGTATATATATTATGTATGTGTGCACACACGCACATACATATATGTATTTGGCCAAAATAGTATGAGCAGTTTGGCTAATTGGCTCTCAGTCATTTGTTACCTTCTTAATTTCACAAAAGAAATGCTCTACTTGGGATTTCATGTCTAGTGAATAAAGGCGTACCTGTCTCATCTCTCAAACTATTGCCAAAGATTCCGGGGTACAAATGACCTTCAGAGAACTCAAACGAGCAGACACTTTCTCCGTAGTGTTTCAACTTGGGATGAGACGCAGAAGAAATTCTTTCCCATTCCTTCTCTCCCACCCTTCTCTTGCGAGGGGCAAGGCTGTTCCATCTCATCCTTTTCTTCCTCTCCTTCCCTCCCTCCCTCCTCACAGGCAATAAAAGTCCTGCCTTTCTTTTATTCCCTACAGCCATGCTCACAAAGCCACCAACATAAACATCACTTTCCACAGGCAAAGAGCCATCCTCTGTGCAAAAACTTACTGCCAGTTTTATCACTCATTTCTCCTTACACTGCAATCCAAAGACAGTAACCAAACAGTCTTTTCTAGAACTCCTATCTGAACTCCCTCCAAATGCCAACATCCTATGACTTGCTGTTGGAAAGCATCTTCTCCCATTCTGCTTACTGAAATATTAGGGACTTGCCTATCCTAAAATAGACAAAACACTGAATTAACCATTCAAGTTAAAAGTTAACTCAGATAGTCATTTAGTTTTGCAATCCCCTTCTCYGAGAAAATTCCCTTATTTTACCCAACAGAAGCCTCAATTCACGTGAAGTGAATGAATGCTTTCAGCTGARGCACCTTGTCTTCCTAGGGTCCACCTGTAGCCAGCAGAGAGGCTTTTC
Organism: Rhea americana; assembly: GCF_003343005.1. Taxonomy (NCBI): domain Eukaryota; kingdom Metazoa; phylum Chordata; class Aves; order Rheiformes; family Rheidae; genus Rhea; species Rhea americana. Next base: position 1,274,069 of record NW_028187012.1, on the reverse strand, counting down.
AGCAATTGTCTTGCTGAAGACAATTTGGCTAGCCAAGGTCTGAATCACCTTTTGGAGGGCCTTATCTCCTTCTGCTGATAAGGGAGGGAGGCTAGGCCAACCAAATTCTCAATTTAGGCTTTGGTAAAGTACRTACACTTAGATGGCATGCACACAATCCTAAAATGTATGCTGGGGTGGCACCTGAATCCCAACYTCAGACTTCAGAGACTGTAAGACAAGGACAGGAGAGGTGGGCTTCCTGTGGCCTGCGTTGTTAGCAGAAAGAAATTTTACACAGGAATCTACCATGAGAGAATCAAAACTTGGCTATTGGATTCAATGTGCCCTGATTTCTTCTCTATTATTTTCCTTTCTTGGAAGGAAGAAGTAGAATTATTCTAACCACGATTTCCAGTGGTGAAGACAACCTACAGAGGCAAATTTGACCAAGGCAAAACATAGTGGTCAGACATACTAATGAAGGGGTTAAAAAAAAAAAAAGAAAAAATATTTTGAGGTGGTGTGTAATTGTTGCCTTGGAGCAAAGCAGATCAGTTGTACCAATGACGTTCACRAAATAAGTTTGTCTAGCTGTTAATAAAGCCTGCAAAGGTTGACTTCTCACCAGCTCTCTCAGTTCTGATGTTTAACTAACTTTGGTGCTCTGCCCTTGGAGAGCTCCTTTGAGCAGACGTTTGCTCTCTGCCCCATTCCCACCCCACACAGCTCTTCAGCTCCTCACATGAAAGCCTCAGCGTTAGTGTTTGTTCTGCCTTTTCGTATCTAGACAATCTTTCACCTAGACAGGGGAGGTGTAATATTGAGCTTATTCAGTGCCAAAAGTAGCAGATACATGTTCCTGGATCGGACTTATATTCTTATCCAACTTGTCAATATGTACGTAATATATTTTTATGGATTTTTTTTTTATCTGTAGTATTAAACCACGAGTTGCAACATGTAAATGTTTGTCTGCAGGGAGTATATACTTTTCAAGGACATTTTTGAAAAAAACAGGATAAGACTTCAAGAGGTTATTTCCTAGTTAGGGAAAAAAGCAATAAACTTAATAATAGCAGCTTATGAATAAGTACTTTAATTTTTTAAAAAAGCTAGTTTTATCAAAGTGATGCATCCCCTGGAGATATCCTTCCATAGCATTTTCAAATTTAAAATAGTTACCATAATTTACTTTTTCTTATTTTTCCATATATCTTATGTTTTCTATTATTTGAAGCACTCATGGAGAAATAGGTACCTGGTTGTTTATCTTCCTCCTCCCAGGTGTAGAAGGAGGAGGAGACTTAAACAATGGTGGGACAAAATACTTGAGCTGCTGTAAAATGGACAAGCTGTTATATTTTTAGTGGTCCTAAAACTTGGGTGAGTGAAGAGTGAGTGATAGAAAATTTTTATATCTGTGCCTCTTCTTTAATTTTACTGAACTGATTGAATCACCAGCGGTAAAAGTAAAGCAGACCTGAACTTTTGTCGGAACTTCAGAAGTCTTTGGTTGTTATCAAAACATTGTGTAAATGTTATAACTCCACAGTTCCTGATTTTAGCTCAGACCTTGATTACAGTTGAATTGTTTCCAGCTAATCAAAACAGAAATTAATAGATGCTCAGTAAGAGCTTTATATTATTTGCAGTCTAGTCTAATCTCAAGACATTTAGATAGCGGAGATAAATATCCCTTCGGTTTCCATGTTGAACAGAACCTAACCTGTTTCTGAAGGATTACAGAACACTGAAGACTGACAACATAAAAAAACCTTGCTGTCTAAAATAATCTTCCATATTTTTCAAGCATTCACAAATAGCTTCATAAAACAGATGACTACATATTGTATAGTCATACTGATATTCCAAATACTATAAAGGAAAGTAGCATTTTGTGCTACTTAATTGAGATTAGGCAATCTATAAGAACTATAAGACTTACTGTCTTAGGTATAAAGACTGGACAGAGGAGTTTTTATGCTTGCCACAGTAGGCATCTATTAATAGAAATGAAAKCCTAGAATATACCTTCTGGTGTAACCATAAACAATTTAAAAGCATAATTAACATAAATAGCTAGCAAATGTCATTTGATTTTTAAGCTACTAAAGTCAAAAGGCTATTGTTAGGGCAATGAAGTACTTTGATAGTTTGCCCTTTGGGGAATGCAAGACTTTCTCCGACTTTGAAATTTGCTTTTATTAAGTTTCAGTGGAAATTAGTTTAAAACATTATCATCTATATAAAATTATATGTTTAAAATTAWATGTTAAAAATGTAAAATCAGCATCAGATAAGATGTAGTTTTTTACTGTAACGTTCACGTAATGTAGACTGATTTTTTTTTTTTTTTAGAAACTTAAAATCTAAGTCCAGCCCTCCTGAGTCATTGATGACAAAACTGATTAATTTCAGTAAAACAACATCAAGCTCTAACTTCTGTATGAGTAAAGTTAATTAAAAATAGATCTAACTAATTTACAATGATCTATCAGTAAAATCCCTAGAGTGAAAGAGGAGGCACATCTCTATTTAAATCGTGCCATTGCTATGAAGGTGAACTAAAATTCAGTGTTAGAAGAGTGTCTGAGCAAAACATTTAAACTTACCATTTTAATACTTATTTAAATTTTACTAAGCCTGACTAGATGCTTTGGTGGCCAGGAATGGAATTACTTGGTGCTAAAATGTGGGCACATGCTTTGTTGAACCAGCATCTAAGGGGCTAACTACAGAAGCATCTATTTTAATAATAACAAAGCCAGATCTTTCCCACGCATCCATGAACTGAGAAGTACTTCCACACTTTTTTCACTTCTGGGGTGCTGAGTTTACTTGCTACTGAACACGTTAAAAAAGGAATAAACTATCACACATCCAAACAAACCACTTACCTRTCAGGCAGAATTAGCAATGGATGTGCATTCTGCTGGGTACTGAACATTGTGTTAGATTTATTATTATCCAAATATGAGCAATTTACTTGATATATCTTGATAAAGTCTTACATACTTCAGCTGACTTTAGAGTTAAATTGTTTAAACTTGGTATGAATACTTTTATATTTTGGTATATTTGACAATGCAGGGATACCTGTTCTGTATGTCCAATATATATGTAATTACACATATGTAATTGTTTATCTTTTCCTTTGTACAGGATGTACTGATGTACAAAACATCAGCAAAAACCTGTCCAGTGTCCAGTGCTGCTTAATGCTTCTCTTTGGGAGGTGGCCATATTTACACGATGCCTGTATTTAACTGTATTGACTCAGGCTTGTTTCCAATTCCTTAAGTATAGCGTGAGAAACCTAAACAAACTATTTAACTTTCTACAAATTTGCAAGTCTATGACGTTATGCACATCCTCCAGTTATCCTTCCTTCTAATAATATTCTAGGAAAAAAAATGATGGTGGCAAGTATAAGGAGATATGTAAACTAACCCTGAAAACACACAAAATTGCATGCAAAATCTCATTAAAGCTGAAAAGCAGAAAGGGGAAATCTACAGGTTGAGAAAAGCTGGATAGTGCATTGATTCAAAAAGGGTGCTCTCCCTTTGTCTGTAGCATCTAAACCTTAATATATATTAGAATAGATGTTCTATTTTAAAACAGTAAGTAAATATTAAACTTTCACATTCTTTATCTTATTGTTTGCAATCTTTGACACTTGGCTGCAACTTGCTGCAAGTTTCTCAGATGAAGTCACTTTTTAGCAAGAAGGCAGATTACTTTGAAGTAATACAAACCATCAAAACTTGTAAAGACAGACATTTCCTAAATGTTGTAGTCCATCTCACTAAGAGCACTTTTAGCCATTGAGAGTGATTTTAGCATTCCCACAACTGCAAGAGGTGAAACACTGCTGAACTGTCTCTGGATCAGCTAGGCTGAAAAAAACTTTAAAAAACTTTAAAAAAAAAAAAAAAAAAAAAAAAAAAAACTCAGCCTTTCTCTTGCTTTTTCTTCCCTTTAAGAAGTGGGAAAACCTGTGGCAAACATAGGCTTTTTGATGGACTGCAAGGCCATACTGCTGAACGCATTGCAAAAAGCTCTGTCCTTATTCGTTCGTTCTTTTACAAGAGAAAGAGTAGCTCTGTGAAGCTCTTTTCTTGCTTGCAAATGCAACCCCCAATCCAGCAAAGTCAATTAAAGATACTTAGGCACTAAAGATATCTAGGAACTAATTTTCCTGTGATAAGAACCAAGGCTCCAGTGCACTTCAGTATGGATGTCAGAACTCAACATAGAGAATTAAATGGCATGTGTCTCAAACTAAGCACTACCATTAAATAGAATTCCGGGAAAATTGTCATATTCCCCCTTTCACAACTCATGCCCATATACATAAAATTGCCCTAATATTGACCAGAAAAGAACATTCTAAAGTCCATCAGTCTGTTTCAAACATCTTCTGGATATTAATATAATTATCTGGTATTTAATGATAAATACCTTAAAGAAACATTTAGCCACAGCTTTTTTCGAGAGACCACAAAAGCTTTTCACTTACAGACTGATTTGTATTGCTACATAACACTGACAACAATACCATATTGAGTTTATGGATTAGGCTCACCTTCCCATAATTAACTTAAGCAAAAATGAGGTGATTTACTCAATCAAGTTGCTTAGCAAAAATGTATCTGTCAATAGATTTTATTATATTAAGCAAATCTTGTGTGTTGTACTAAGGCAAGATGAGCAACATGAAGAAATCAGGAAGGAATAATGGAATTCAAATAACTCCCCCCCCCCAACTAAGGATGAACTTGTAGTCTTGATATATGTTTATGTATGTGTGTATACACACACACACACACACACACATGTTCTCCTGCTAGAAGTAGTTTCCTATCTTCCAAAACATTTGCTAGCACTAAACAAGTTCTAACCAAAGGACTAACTGCATGCCTCTACACCACTAAGCTAGCACGGATCTGGAATTTGAAAACACTACCTCTTCTGTAACACAACAATCAGATGTGTTACATTTTGTTAGAGATTCAATTACAAAATAATGTCAATGAACTTTAAGGTATCTTTCTCCATTACTAGAAGTTGCCAGAAATCAGTAACAAATTTCTTTCCTATGCAGGAATGCCAGTACAATCTTCCAGGGACTAAAAACTGTGGTTTGTTTCTGCCAGTCTCAACAGACACTTATAAAATAGTCTCACATCAGATGATTGCTTTAGGATTGTCAGCAAGAAGCATGTAGCATAAACAGTTAGAAATTCTGCTCTATTCTCATTTGGAAATGAGAAGGAAAAATGTAATTCAACTACTGTCATAGTCTCTAGGGGAGAGATTTTATCACTCCTAACTTTAGCCATCTAAATTTAAACATCATGTTTAAATTACTTTTCTACTCAAACACTACACTAATGGAAAAAGAGAAGCACCTCCCATGGATGATTCAGGCCATCTTAAGGTAGAAACCTAAGATCGGTGGAAAGTGTCTATTTTCCATTTAGGACAGAAGGAATATAGATGATGAATTTAGACAGGACTCCTAACTCTTGAAGAGGTGAAATGAATTGAAAGAAATACCAAGAAATTAAATACCCTGGAAGAGGAAACCCRTAGGCGCTTTGTTAGTGAATAAAGGGAAGTTGTTATTACCTGATTATGCTACAGCAAAGCTAAAGCAATAAATTAAAAAACAAATTCTGAGACTATCCTTGAGGAATGGAGAAACTTAAGACTTTTCCAACCTTCTCTAATGAATTACCTGATTTTATTGTCTAACAGTGAAGTGTTGGAAGGAAATGTGATCTATCATCATTTTGTGACCTTTCATTGCTTTTATTGTGCTTCATATATTTATTCTTAATTTGACTTTTACACATTTTCTGTCAGTGATTAAAGACAATTCAGTCAGCTGCTGTCAGCCACCTGCCTTGGTCTTCTGGCCTATACAGAAGAGGAACCATCCTGGAAGGGAATTCTGACAAGGCTGCAAAGTTCTGCATTGTCTGGGAGAAGAGCCAAGTCAGGTGTCAAAGGGCTACAGGACGGATGCTTGAGCTCAGTGGTGGAATTAAAAGGAAAAGGGGATGCAGTGACACTGCCTTTATTCATTTCATGACACAGTCATAAAAATCTTAGCTGTTACCTCTGAGAATGGAAACAATGGAGGTAATAAAAAGTATCGTATCTTTTAAAAAAATATTAACTTGTCTCTCTTCTGGATCTTCTCAGGTCCCATCTTCAGAGGCATTTTGAAGARGCTTTTAGACCTAGACAAACTCTCCATAATTTCTTCTCCTGGTTTCTTGCCTCTGACTTTGTCTAACATCCTSGTTTGTAATCTGCTATCTTCCTACAGTTCCTTATGGCAGTGTCTCAGTACTATCCAAAAATATGTGTGTTCCCATAAAGAAACCACCTACTTGCTTGGAACAGATGCTGGCATCCTGGGTCTTGTAAGATTGTACCTTCAACTCACTAACTTCCTTCCAGAACAATATTCTTCCAATGTAACGATCCAATTTCAATGAGTCATTTGAACACCCAGTTTAACCCAAGCTGTTCCAAGTTAGAGTTCAGCTGGAACTGAATCCCTAGATAATCTGTGGAGGGGGAAAGGGGCAGGGTCCTGCTTATGAACTTAGCCAAGTTATACATGGATACTCAATTGCTTAACACACCCCATGAAGTCAAAAAAAGGATTACTTCACAGATATGCTAAGGTGTGGTTTGGAATCAATCTAGTATATAGAGATGATATCAAATTATTTTGTTRCTTAATTTTAGCAGAACTCATCACTGCATAGCATATTCAAAAATCARTCACATTGCTTGTGGGTAATTTGCGTTTCTTACAGCCAACATTTTATGAAGTGGAAGAGTGATGACCAAAGACCCAGAAACGTAATTTGAAATTATAGAAGAATTGAACTTTTCATGCTGCCTCCAGTTTCACAYGCTATTCTTTTACCTTCAGCATTATGTATGCAGACAAGCACACTAATACCTTCGTTACATAACTGTTCAGAAGCGCTCCTATTTCACAGGAAAGATGCATCTCATTCACACACCTTATGCAAACAAGATATAAACTGCTACACAAGTGAGAACATGCAATGTTATGCTTGAAAAGGCTATTTAGGTGAAGTCGTCATGGCCCTTCCCTGGGCCAAACAGTAAAACCCTCCCKTTGACTTGTTTTCCAGTTACTCTGTTCTTGAGATTGGTAAAACACTACTACTTCATCAGTAATAGGGAAGAGCTGTACAGAGGAAAAACAATACCCAGTTCATGTTCAAGGTTGTGTTGACCCCTACTGAACATACCAGTAGGCAGCAGATTCAGTGTTGACTGTACAGTTTTTAAAAAGCAAATCCAAAYGATGTCAACCACAAGAATATGCATGTGAGTTAACCTGGCATTTGTAAATTCTTTTACTCAAATCTCACCTTTGTCACTGTCCAAATACAGCTGTAGAAAAGCAAGCTACTCAGTGAGCAGTGGAATGAGACATCAAAGCAAATCATAGTTGATTAACAGATGCTTGATTTTGATGTCTGAAAAGATGCATAGTCCAATTGGAGGCTTCCCACAGATGGGGCATGTAAGAAGTCTATCTCAAATGCAGATTTGTAGTTCATATTGCTTTTTTGTGTGCATGTGTGTCCATTGGGGTTTCTCTCTTCCAAACAACCACTTTCACAAAGCCTGTGAGAAATTAGTTACTTGAAAGACCTCTGCTTACTGCTGAATTTGTGCAAAAKCTATCAGGGGGACAGACAACATGACTATGTTACAAGAGACTGGACTTAAATAGTTCCAGAAGTGTTTTTCTCTTTGATTACTACCTAAATGATAGAAGCCGAAACCAAATTGTAAGACACAAATCTTAAGACACAGAAAGATKGCAATCTTTAATTACAGTCTGATATGCACCATCCTTCAAGAGAGCACTATAGTGACAAAAATTGTCACAGGCATCAGGAAATTTGAAAAYGATCTAAATTGGCTCAGGCTGGATTCCTAGCAATTACCACAGGCTAAAGAGGAGAAATCTTTACCAGAAAGCTAGCTCATTATTCTGAGGATGTTTCTATATATAGCAGAGAGATCTACTACCTATTACTTGAGTTCAGTCAACTTCACATTAAATGAATTTTACAATCATTTACTGATGAAAAAAGGAAGTACAATGAAGCGGGAGTGAAGAATTCACATAGCAGGTACGATGCTGAGAGCTGCAATTCCCTATTCCTCTACTGTCTCCCCCCCCCCCCCCCCCCCAAATGTCCAACTCTGGTACTTTTCCTGTAACACTGCTCACTGCAGGGCAGCTTAGGAGTGTTTTGGCAGGGAACAGTCTGCTTATTCTCCCTGGAGACTGCACAGAGATCATAAATCCTTGTTAGGATTCTTAACCCTTGTGTGTAACCAACAGCCTTAATTCTCCTGTGGTAGTACATCTGAGCGAGCAGCAGCGCTAGGATGCGGAGAGAAGGCACACATGGTCAAATGACTGGGTAGCCAGTTGCATGCTTTCTAATCTTCTTTAATGGATTTTGCAAGCAGAACTGTTATCCCCTGTATTTTGAAAGCATTCTGTTTAGGACATACCAGCATCATTATTAATAGTTAGAATAGGAACAGGTCACTGAGCTTACTTTTATTAAGGGATTCCTCATTCAGATCCTATTATTAACTTCTGACAATTTTTCCCTAAAATTCTGCTCTGTTATCTTCCCCCTCAATGTTTTCTTCTTTGCAGAATTGGTGTCTATTTTGTGCCTTGCATTGTTATAGTAGCAAGTAACCAGGTCCCAATCTTAATTGTTACAGGAAAATGAAATGTGAATACCGCTGATCTTATTGTAGTAAAAAGGAGATGATGGATGAAAAAGCAAATCAAGCCAGTTAYATAGTTCAGGGAACATTTATCCAAAAGCCCATTTTTTTTACAGATGGCTAAATAACACTTCAGTGGGTGAACCTACCCTTTCTAACCTTAATTCTCACATCTTTAGACAAATAAGATTATAATTATACTATTCTAAAAATGTTTTTCCACTTATGCAGCTACTCCATGTGTATTTCAAAGCATTTTAAAACATAAATAACACTTGCTGTATTTTATATGCAAGATGCATGTTCCAAGCAGCATATGATTTTATTGTTAATCTGGGGAGAAGATTCATTTGTCTTGTCTTCTCGTTGCACTAGTCCAAAGCTACCAGAACCATTTGTGGAAGCTCCTGGAATGCTGACATATAACACTTGGGGTTTTTCCACTGTTTTAGCATGCTTGGTATTAGTGTTGGACTAAGTATGCGTTTCTGGAGATGATGGAACATTGTCTCTTTTTTAGTTTATGGCGGGGGGGTTGCCTCTTTTACATAAGGGTTTCTTTCACAGCACTGATTGCTTAAGGCAAGTGCTATCTAAATGTGTTTGGATGTATGCAGTCAGAGACATGTTTTGCAACTTTTAGTCGGAATCCAATAAATAGACAGCAATTAAAAGAGATTATGAGATTCTAGTAGGCAGGCAAACAAGTTTCTAAAAAAGGGCACTTCCCACACACAAATATTTGCCAACATCTTTAAAAGAATCCACTTAATTCATAAACTGCTGTGATGCTCTGTTGTYTGTTAGATATCACGCAAGCATGTTTCATTCAGACTACAGAACCTGAAACATATGAAACTTGGTACAGTAGGGATAAAGTAGATTGCTAAATGTCACAGCCATTTTTACCAAGGTCCAAATATTATAAAATATAATACCCTTTGATTATCAACAAATCATGAGTTTTAAACTTCAGATACCTTTAACGATAAACTGGACCAGCAGCTGGCACTTCCCAATGAGGGAGCAATAAACRGTGTAGTTACAAAGCCCTCTTGGGATCGTACAGACCAGTTAACCACCAGCTGATTTCATGTGGAGGGTTCATCATCCACAGTGCACTTGGGAGAAGCGTACATAGACAAAGCAACTATTCCTGGTTCTACAAAATTCAACTGAAATTGGACTAGAACCCATTMCCAGGAGCAAAAGAGATGTAGCAGAGTATTCACCAGCTTTGATCCAGAAAGCTAAACACCATGCCTGTGGTGCGATTCAGCACATAGTGAACACGTGGCTCAACCTACAAGCCCTTTATACTGGTTGTCCATGTGGTTCCCAGTCAGCTGGATTCTGTGCAGCTCCTCCCTTTCATGGGAAGTTACTGGTAGGAAACTGCCAAGCAAGCCCAATTACATCTCAGTGACAGTTTTGGGAAGTACACATTATTCTGAGATTATTTCCTTCTTACTCACTTAGGACTTAGAAGTCGAATTCCAGTCTATAGGAACATCAGTAATGCAACATGTTCCAGAATAGCAGCAGTTTCATATGAAGTCTTAAAAACAGCTAGGAGTAACTTTCCTGATAATATTCTCAATTATGTATATGCTAAGGATTTCAAATTATTGGAAAAATAGTAAAAAATTGTGTATTATTTGCCAGGCATGAGTAGTTTCTTGCAGCATGGAAGACATGAAACAGTAACTCTTCAGAAAAGAGACAGAATATTTAGAATGTATATGTAGTTTATGAAGGACAATCTTTTTCAGGTTGTATGTGGGAGGTTTTGGATATTATCCAGGATGACTCAGTTTGAGTTTTGAATCTGTGACAACCCAAGTGACGTAAATATGAATTACAATCATAACAAGCCAATACCGCTTTTTAAGGTCTCCACTGTGCCTTACAAAACTTATTTTCCCTTAAGCAGAGCAAGTGTCCTTAAGATACTATTTCTTATCTTAAAGAGCTTATTGATATGACAGTCTTCAGTCACAAGTTTTGTACACTGACAATAGCAACATCGGCATGTAAGCAACTCTTGCTTCTTGTCTTTGGGCCTTAGTATCCCAGTTCTTCAAAGTTCATTGAACTTTCTGAAGGCCCACAGATTGTTGTAAGCTCAAAGATTTTTTCCCCCACTCTTCAGTAAAGGCTTTTCCATCCAAACAAAAAAAAAATCTAATAAATATTCCAACCCGCATACACTGTTTAAGTTGCTCCAGAAAAAAAGCAAGAATTAGGTAATGTTATTTGCTTATAACACGCAAGCTTGACCCACTGGAATTTCTGGAAACAAAAAGGTCAACAGCTCAGTGTTAATATTTCCAGGTTCTATAATCTGGTGTTGTTATATAAGCTTTCCATAACTTGTTCCTATCCTTCTGGTACCATGAGACAAACTGACATCACTGAGGAACTATTTCTTTAATGTTATTTTAATGATAGTTATCCCATCTTAAGAATGACCATGAAAGAGATGAGAATCAAATACTTTCATCTCATTGTATTAAACAGCGAGTTTGATGCTTGATTTTTGGATTTAAAGTTTAGAATTCAGCCTAATGTAAGGGATAGAATTAGAATGAGATTAAGAGTAGAATTTCCAGCAAATAGTTAAATACTTAATTCCCACTCAGGCTTTTAAGGTTTTACCAAAATCCCTGTCAAAAGAAACTTAGATTGAAAATTGGTTTCCTTCACAGTTGCTATCAGTCTYAGTAAATGAACCTCTCTGGCCATCTAAGGGCTACAAAGCTTTTATGAAGCAGCATATCCCTGTCGAAACAAATTGCTCCTGTCCATGTTTGATACCAGCAAGAACTACGTTTCAGGCCTAAGCTATAATAAACACTCATCTGGAACTAAGGTACATACTAAAACACAAAATCCAACCTCACCCTTCCTCCTTTGCTTCTCAAGGATAGGCTCTTTGTTTCAGGCTGAGACTTTGCTGGTGCACTCCCTAGATTGGAAGGAAACTGCAGTTTGTTTTTGGCACTTTTGCCTTGGAATCTTTGTCCTTCCTCAGCTCCCTTCCCTCCTTCTATATTTGTCTTTAATGAAAGAAGTTCAAAAGGCTGGCCACTGACATTTTCTGACACAGGTGGCATTCAAGATAAAGGCCTGACACTTTCTGTTTTCAGCTCTGGTATGCCATGTATCAAGTCAGTTATAAYAACTGAGTCAGATATGCAACTGCTGTTAATATTAGAGATTAAAAAAAAAAACAGAGACTTTTTTTCCATGAGTACTTCAAAGAAACATAGAATCATAGAGAATCACAGAATCAGTAAGGTTGGAAGGGACCTCTGGGGATCATCTAGTCCAACCTCCCCGCTCAGCAGGGTCACCTAGAGCACGTTAGACAGGGTTGCATCCAGGCAGGTCTTGAAGATCTCCAGAGAAGGAGACTCCACAACCTCTCTGGGCAACCTGTGCCAGGGCTCCATCACTCTCACAGGGAAGAAATTCCCCCTCACGTTCAGGTGGAACTGCCTGTGCTTCAATTTCTGCCCATTGCCTCCTGTCCTGTCACATGGGACAACTGAAAAGAGTTTGTCCTCGTCCCCTTGACATCCTCCCTTCAGGTACTTATACACGTAAGATCCCTCCCCTCATGAAAGAAAYGTACAATTGTTCAGCACATGTGAAATGTGAATTTAGATCTATTAATGGGCTTTTCAGTAAGGTCATTAAGATGTTAGTAGAGACATGCTATTTATCTTTTCGACACTCAGCATATTCTGCACATCAGGAGTCCAGTTCCCTTTTAGTTAAGGAAAGATTTATAGTCATATGTCTATCTCAGGCTACCAAACAACATCAAGCAAAACTGCTTTAAACTCTGGAAAGGTCTGTAAAATGCAATACTAAAAATATACAAAACTATAGGAAATGTAGAAATTTATCCCCACCCTTACATGCTGAATTTTCCTCTTCACACAAAAGCCAGTAAAGACTGGCTATTAGACATGCAAAGCATCCAAGGAAAGACTCTACCTGTTAGYTTACATTTTTAGGGTAGTACTAGTGCTTGGGGGCTGCTGCACACTGTACTAGCCACAGGGTGAAGGAAGAACTAGCTGATGTGGGCTGTTGCTGAACCCTGAAGGGGCACAAACCTTAATCCATCAGTGCACCAAGAGAAAACATTCCAGCAAAAAGTTCAGAAGTTTGCTACCCCCTGCACAGTCACTTGAATCCATTGCCAGAAGAAGCTACATAGTATTTCTGCAGCTGAGTTTATACCAAGTAGATCAGCAGGAGCCTCTACATATGCAGTTTAGAGAGTCAGAAATATTTCCTGAATTGGAACTACCTACCTGTTTCACATTTACTTCAGAAAGTTCAGGAANAAAAAAAAAAAAAAAAAAAAAAAAAAAGCACAGAAAACAGGAATAAAAAAATAATCAAGACTCTTCAATACAGAAGAGATATAGGGAATAGAAAAGCAAAACCAAGGAATTAACAAAATAAAATGCTATGACATTCTAACACACTATGGCACTGGAGCATTCCAGATCCAGTGGGATTCCACAGGGCATTCCAGCATTATGTTTTGGGATATAACCAAAGCTCTCCCCTTTATAAGACAACATTTAGCTTGAGTCTCAAGATTCTGTAGAGTTTATACAGAAATTATGTTCCAGAGTCCTGCACTTTTCAAGCCTACACTTCCTGTAATCAGAGCAAGTTTTAAATTTTTTTTTTTTTTTTTTTAGGAAAAGCAATCTCTTATTTTCCTTTCAGAGCACCATGATTTTCTTCATACAACTTAAAATTTTCACCTTTTCTTTCTTCTTGCTATGGAATGTAGCAAAGTAAGTAACTTCCAAGCTATAAAAATAGGAAAAACAGGAAAAAAAAATCCATGTAATCTGTTTTCCTTTTGCCAAGTTTTTTAAGAGCTTTGTCACTTTGAAAAAGATACAAGKGGAAACATGAACAATCCTAAATCTTAGATTCCATTGTCTTCTGTGGGGAAGAGTAATGAGATGGGACAGAAAGACAGAAAATACATATAACTCCTCATAGAGTTTAGTTTCAAATATACCCTATTTTTCAACAAGTAAGTTTTGGTCAAACCATCTGATTTCTCTATAACTATCAAAAGCACACCTTTTGTTTTCCTCTGTTCTTGAGCTTCTTGCCTTTTTTTGCAGGAGCAAACAAAAAGCAAGCAAATACGCAMCCCGTCAAAATAATCTCATACTACTTAAGAGAAGTCGGATTTAAAGCCATCTGTGACTCAGGGCCTTCGAGCATGTCCTTCTCTCCCTTTCTGCAGACTACTTCACCAACAGGACAGCTTGATTCATGGAGGATTGTGTATTAATTCTAAGCGACCTCTTCCTGGGTATATCTCACTCAGCCATGTGCAATCTATTGTGTTCTCTTTAATGAAACTCTCAGTGCTGATATTCAGAAAGCTGATACGGCCAAGCAATGAAGCCATTGATTCCCATCCAAGAAGTTAATCAACAGGACACACACTTTCTTCAAATGTGATGTCTCATGAATTAATTAATGCAATTCAAGATCCTTGTGTGTTGGAAATGTGCCTTGTTATTTACAGACTAAAGCCAAACACTTTCAACCTGAACAGATGATTCGGTCTACTAACCTAGGGCATGTTTAATCCAGTGCTTAGCTGCTGAAAACAAGCGCTCTGCTAATAACTTCCTTCGTAGGGGGTCAAGAAGAATAACATGCTTTCTCTTTTAAGTCAAGAGTATCTTAATTTCAAAAACACAATGCCTTCTAACTAGCTGGACTCTGAACTCCTTAGAGAAGATGAAAGCACAATAAAAAGCYACATCATCTGTGAATGATGGATTCTATTTATTTTGCTTTCTGAGTTTTGTGGGAAACTCATGTAGCCAAACTATTTCCTCCCGAAATGGGCAAAAGGCCAGACAAAGTCCAAGGGATTTTCACTTTTTCTATTTTTATAATTTTACGAGCTGTACAGATTTGTCTGGTTTACCTCATATGAGAAGACGCTGTCATGCTCTGGTCAACCTACTGCAGTAAAGTAGAATTTAGCCGCTAAAATACGTTGGAGAACTTACACAGTAACACTGTTAAAGTGAACTTCTAAATCTGCCATCATTTCTTTCAGCAATTTTTGTAACATGCACAGATAGCCATCTTTTAATCATCTATAAAACAACTTGGTTTCTTTGACAAGAAGTCTAACAGTTCCATAATACAGTGGTGATGTATTTTGGCATTCTATATGTGCTGTCACAYTGGCAAAATCTGCACTTACACAGTTATATATCAACAGAAGGGTGCAATAAAAAAGCATTAAGCTAATGAGAACTACATAAATACATTAAGATAATCAAGAGCTGGCTATACAAACATATAAAACAATTAGCTATACCACCTTTTCTATGGCTTTTTATCTTTCCTTCATGATTCTACTGGTGAGTCTTTTGTTGCACTTTGTCTCAAGTTAGACCAGAGGTTTTTCAGTGCACTGGCTGTTTCTATGTGTTTGTATAATGTGTAGTAGAATAAGCTAGTACTGCTTGAAATCCTCAAATACTACTGTAATAATAATACAATAAGTAACAATTGATCAAGAAAATATATTTGCGTGTCCAAGTCTGATGCCTACAAACCAAAACTTTTGTAAACACTTAAAGAAGCTTATTCAGAATAATTGCTATGTTTCAGGCATTAAAATTAATATAGCCCATTTCCCCTCTCCCACCATCAAGTTTTCCAAAGTTGTTGGGATGAACAACTGGCTAAAGCTTAAACAGCTTTCTGGCTTTTAAAGGAAACTAGTAAAACAGAACATGCTTCTAGATCCCATCAGATGGAAAAAAGAAGCCTGTGGCATATAGCAGTTAAAACCAAAATATGATTGACATGAAAATTATTCAATTTCAAAGGAACTTTACAGTGATGAACCTAAAGCTCTACATTATCATCAGTCAACAGCTCAAAAGATATACATATTGGATCAATTGGACCTGATAATCACTGATTTGAAATGGACTTGACTGCCAAGTTTCAGTTTGTGGAGAATTCAGAGAGCAAAGTAACCTCTGTGGAAGAGAAATTACAACAGCARCTGACTCTTAAAATGAAAGCTGTACCCATTGTGCTCAGCCCTGTAGCCTGAAATTTCACAAAGAATAACTTACCATGGCTACACTGTTGAATCTGTTGATAAATTGGTTCTTTTCTTCCCTTTTCCTTCTCATTAAATTATGAATTCACTGGCCTACCGTTGTTTCAGCTACGTGGCTGCAAGAGTGGCATAAATCCATCACTTAAGTATTTCACAGATTCTGCTCCTGTTAAGTATTTGAGACTGGTAGGAGTTTGCCTCCATACAATTGTATTCAAGTATAGATTTTATGTATAACTATGTTCAGTGGTTGGGAATCACACATCAGATTTAGAAGTGCATGATTAAGTGTATTCAGATTCAATTATCAAAAGAATATGCGTTGCTAATAATCCACAGGCAGTCGTTTGCTTGTCAAAAATTTCAAATACATTCCCACAATGAACAACTTACAAATGAGTGCTGTTCAGTAAATTTTATCAAAGCTGAAAATGTCAACCTCTGAAATGTTTATTCAACAAATACCAAATCTGTCGCAGATACTGTGCATATATTAGAAAAGATAATTCTTTTTTGTTTTAGTCCTTCAAGCTATGAGAAGTCTTAAGGACCTTGTTATGTAATTTACTGCATATACTGTGAGGTAGGTAATAAATCAAGCAAGAAAAATTCCAGGAGAAAGATGGTTTTATATTCAAGCCAATTGAATGTCACCTTGACTAGTTTTTATCCTTGCTTCCTTTACTAAGATAATATGCGATACTTGCGAAGTAGCATTTTCCTAGAGAGCTACTATGCATTTTCTTATATTCTGGAAACTGGATTTAGAATACACTGGGTCTAATTTGCAGTAGACTGCAGCAGACTTCTCTAAGGACTATTATAAGTTTCTTTCTTTT
>NW_028187012.1:1226403-1257242 GCF_003343005.1 Rhea americana | reverse complement strand
TTTTTTAGGACTATTATAGGCTAACCAGTCTGGAAAAAGTCACCTCTTAAGAATCACAAAGCTGTCAAGCCTGAATGAATTTTAGGTTTCATGTTTCTCTCTCCRTCCACCCTCCACCCCCAGTAGAAAACTCCACCCCCAGTAGAAAAGCAGGCAAAACATCACCTAACTTCACAGKATTTTTTTAATCCATCATTTACAAACAGTCAATGGCTAGGTCATTAATGGTATTAAATACCAAAAGATAAAATAACCAAATGTCCAAGAAAAATTAGACACAGAGAACCTTGGCAGGTTCTCTTTTTAAATGAAATCTTGCCCTAATATGAGACTACTACAGAAAAATCTAGGAGAAAATTAATCTTTCTGTATGTACCATATTTCAATGATGGACAGTAAGTAATGCACAAGGCTGCACACCAAGTACTAGGATAAAAATATTAACTGGCTATTCATTTTATGATCATCACCCAGGCTATATTCTCTAAAAGAGACTGATCAGATACAAAAATACTCTAAGTACTTATTTTCAATGAGTGATGTTAAGGGTAAATTATATACCTAAAACACTAGTCTTCAGTTTGGAGAAGAAACTGAAGAAAACTAAAGAGTACAGAGAACTAATTATGCCAGTTTCTTTCACCAAATTGCAATCTTGTGCCATCACACAATGGAAAAACATAAAGCAGGAGGTATTTTTAGGCAAGAGCAGCTCTGGGTTTAAATATGCATGCAATTCAATTACTGATGCTGCTTTGGTGGAACAGCAGCAAAGAAAACCTTAAGTGAAATTACTCAGGTTAAATCAGTAAGTAGATCTATATTACCTAAATATTACCCTGTGTGCTTTCTCTTAGTATAGAAGCATGTACTGTTCTTTAAAGCCTGGACAGTCCTTTGGGCTGACTGCTTTTATGCCTTACATATGTGCCTTATTACTATAGTATGAACCTTAATACTACAATAAAAATGACTTTAGTTACTCTGGGGAAAAAAGCCTTTGTAAATACAAGTTTTGATTGACATGCTCTTTTCTTTCCAAGTGTATTTCAATCCATTCTCAATCTATGTGAATTAACTTACTGTCTGTTCAGATTGTTTTCCTTCATCTTTCCCAGAGGATGGTATGGTTAGGGAACCACCAGCTTTTCAAAGAGCTTGGCTTGTAGAGAATAATGCTTTAGAGCTGTGGATATGGGTGCTCTCTTGGGCCCAAGGGGGCAAGAGGAGGAAGATATTTTCTCACTGATTTAATTGAACAGATTTATCTATTGTGAAGCTAAAATGGAAATGAAGATGCCAAACTAGATCCATATTTCTGTTAAAGAGCATATTCTAAAATGAATTGCAATAACTTAATTGAAAGCCATCTCCACCCTTTCTTTCCTCCAAATCCAGAAAAAGGCCTTAAAAGCAGTTGCTCACAGCAATATGCAGGCTTTGCTGCATGGGGGAACTGACAGACCTTTCTCTGGCACAGTAACTGCTCTGTCCCCACTGTGCCAGTAAAACCTGTATGTATGACCACTGCTCTGGAACAAATGTGGGTGTTTTTTTAAATTATACTAGCTGGAAAATCTGGTCAAATGTCTTTGGTAAACAAGCCCGTTGTCTCAGCATTCTTGTTCCTCTCGCTTGCTACGAAACAAAAATGAGCCRAGCAATTCTTTGCTTTGTTCATTTCTGAGCAACTAATGCATCCTCAAAGGTATCCTTAGTATTTCCTTGCACATCATTCACCTGAATTTTCTCGCCAGAAAGCAACCTTTCCCACTTGATCTTAGCAAGAGCCTGATAGACTCCCAGATACCAAAGAGAYGGGGGACAGTGCAGAACGCATCCATCTCATGTGCTGCCACATGTAAATGGCAAGTCATTCCCAAAGAATGCACCACACGATGCTATTGAAATCCCCTTTCCCTCAACTGGAAAGCTATTTCTTTGAAATATCCAAATTTAAACAATGTAATTTAGTGGTCGAACACCCTGATACAATCCTTAGAGCAAATGAAGGAGTACAAAGTTCTATTTTTTCTAGTCCTCAAACATGCTCCCACTTTGTCAACTCTTACCTCTCCATATTTTCTGCATTTTACCTACCAAGATAAAAACCCAAAAATAAGTATTATCATGGACCCTTCTGGACTCCTCCTAGCTGGTAAAACTGTAGTCACACCGTACAAACTACTCTATTATCTTGCTTTATATAGTATGTGAAAAGCTGCTGAAGCAGGTTTCAGAACCCCTTTCTATGCAGTCCTACTGATATTTTCAAAGAATTTCAGAACCAGAGAAAATTGCTTATTCAAGTTCTATTCAGTGTCTGCACTGAGGAGTCTTTAACATACAGAATAAAGTCAAACAATAAAAAAGGCTAAAAAAAAAAAAAGGCAATAAAGGCAATAAATGCTTTGCCTGCCTTGCCCCTTGGTGCCTAGCACTAAAAGTTTAAGAGAAGGCCGGTATGCAGCTAAGAAGGAAGCAAGGAATTTGTGACCTGTAATTCCTATTGATACATTTCCTCTTCCTTTGTCTATCTGAAATTGGAAAGATCTGGACACCGCTTCAGATGCCTACAAGAGAGCTAGTTTTTCCCTAGATTCCTGACTCCTTTCCTGTCTTCCTGTAAGTAATTTTACCCAAGAATTTGTCATCAAGTATTCTCCCTACTAACAAATACCTGCTCTGTTTACCTTCCAAAATACTGCAATGTGCTACAGCTCTGGAGTAAAGAGAAYTAGTATTTAGTAATTCTTTCTGAACTAGAAGTATTCTAGTCCATATACTTTTCTGAAACTGAACGTTAACTCAGTCCTGGGAAATGGATGGATTTAGCCTTTCAGCATTATATCTAGATAGGGATTCTTTGTTCACTTGGCTCGCTGTCAACATTGTCAGAAAGGAAATGATAGAAAAATAAAATAAGCATCTGCACTGCAAGGTTTAACTGAGGTCACAGATGCATTTCAGAACATGTATTACATGACTCTCCATATGAAACAACATAGACTGTTTTGCATATACATACTTATTTTAAACAAAGATATTTAGAGATTAATGATAATTAATATGCAGATCCCAGATATGTGATCATACACCATTTATAATTAAGAATGCAGAAGTATTGGAAATTCTCTGCAGAGGAACATGCATGTTGGCAGTATTTCTTTTATGATACACACCTGGCAACTATCATCATTATGCATTTCAGAAAGCTAACATGAAAGGCAGCTTTCAGAAATGCAAGTAAATAAAATACAAAATAATTACCTGACTGCACCTTTTATATTTTAGTTCTCCATGTTATACTTGGAAAAACTACCCCAAAGAGGKTAGTGTCTTATCCAGTATCACACCACATGTCATTTGCAGTCTTGGCTTCAGCTCCTTTACATCAAAACCCTTGCTAGACTGCTGCATCATCATTAACCAATACAAGCAGTAAGTCAGTTGAGAGCTACTGGAGAAAGTAATTCCAGTTAACATGCATCAGAACAAAGTAGAATCTGCTTTAATTTAAACTAGAAATATTTTCCATTTCCACAGTATTCCTCTAGTATTCCCTGGAAAACATGAAAGTAGCATTGGATTAGCTCTTTGCATCCTCTGCTATAGTTTAACTAGATGTATGGAACTGGTCCTTAGTGTACTAACCTCATTTAAAACACATGACAAATTTTCTCATAGTCCCGATATTTTTAATTAAAAAACATTATTGAGAATTATCAGCAAAAAATAGCCAAAGCAACCCTACAGTTAAAAAGACAGGCCCTTTAAAAAAAAAAAAAATTTATTATTTTACATCACATCTCTTGCTGATCTTATTTTGGAAACTGCTTGTGAATGCTTCCACCAAATCACCCAGATACCAAAAATCACACAAAATAAATCTGATTAATTCAGAGGATAATACGACTTAAAGCACAACTACAGATTGTCTGCAGTGTCATTAGTTTTTTAAAAATGCATCTCTAAAACCTGGTGAAGTTTGCAAGTGCACACATTTAAATTGCTTCTGTAATTAGTAACTCAATTCCAATTATCAGTACGAAGCTATACTGTGCCAGTGAAGAGATGCACCTTCAAATATAGCAGCACATTCCGATTTTCTCATTAAATGATGCAGAATAATAATAAGGTGTTACTCCCTATTTAAACTATTGTGATAATGAAGATCAGAGATTGGTCCACAGAGAGAATGGAAATATCTCTGTACAAGACAGACACTGCGTCTTCACATGACTCACCTGAATTAGAATAATCCTACACTATTTCTGCCTCAAACATGATTTAATTTCACTGATATGCAACAGCTGTCAGCTTAAAAAAACAGGCTCAGCACAGCTACAACCATAACAAACAATGACCTTGGCTTATATATAGTAGCCATGGTAGCAACTGAAAGGATTCTTCCCACAATGAGTTTGGAGGAGGGTTTTAATCTCCGTTTCCCATGGCTCAGTGTCTCACCGACATAGCAAGGCTGAGAAAAAGTTCTGCAGTAAAGGCAGCTACTCTGAGACACAAGCTAATTTGTGATGACACCATAGGAATTTTGCTTCAACCCTCTCTAGGGAACATGCCTGCTTTAGAGGCTCTGCTTAGAGCTACTTTTAGTATCAGAAAATTCCACCACCATTTTTACCATTTTGCATGTGATTGTGTGGAGAAATAATTCACCCCTCTGAAAAGCAAAAAAGGGAAAGAAGGCTTTTCTGGGTTTCCCCTCTAGCACATATAATTAATGGCTTGCTTTTCTAAATTAGTCTGCTGGTATATTTTTTCCTCCTGTCTTTGGGCCACACAAAAAGCACTCAAGAATTAATGTGATCAGTTTAATTGCCACATTCACAGATGGTAAAGGTCGAACTTGAAAAAGGGAAAAAATAGCCACTGAGTTGCACAAAATTTAATGTGCGACACATTACAGGTACATGTAGGAGTCCAAAAGACCAAAGAACTGATAAAGAACAGCTAAGCAAACACACTGAATTACCCCTTCAACATATAGTTAGCCTAAAGTTCTGCGTACCCCACAAGCCGGCATATATTTCAATGCAGATCTACACCATTTGTTAAGGATCCTGGCATACGTATACGTTGCTTGGAATTCTTGTCCCTGTCCAAACCACCCTGAACACAGAGAGCTCCCCTTCACAGAATTTTCCACTGAAGCGTAAGTAGATTCCTCTGCAACTCTGCTGCAGGTTTATACCCTGTACTTTTTGATGAATTTGTATGGGAAGTGCTCGAGGCCCAGAATATAAGCTACCTGATTCGCTTACTTTTGGCACCTCCTGCCCTACTTGAGCCAACCCTTAGGGCTTCCTCTTCCCACCGGATCAGCTGAAATTAGCCCCAGCAATAGATTTTTTTTTTCTGCTTACAATTTGGGCTCACAAAGCCTTCCTCATAGCTCATTTTAAAGCTACTCAGTTAACCTTCTTGGCAGAATAAGCTCCTAGGGCTACAATAAATCCCAACTATAATTGGATTGAATTCCATCAGAGCTTCTCAAACTGGAGCTCTCCTGTATAACAAGGAGGGAAAGCTGCCAGCAAGAAGCAAGCGAACGAGTTCTGGCTGCATCCTACCTGCCTAAGGAGCTAACCCATTACATAACGCCTTCAGAGAAGCGAGAGGCTGCTTTGCATGGAACATTTCAGTTTCCCTAAAATGTGCAAGAATAAATATGCTAAAGAAATTTAGCCTGATTCATTGTGAAGGGAAGCTATTATGTAGCTGACAACTTTTGTCTGGGAGGCGTCCCTCGCCAATTATGCTACATAAGCATATAGCAATTGGATTGAGAAGATCACTGCAGTGTAGCAGAGCGGCGAAAGAAGTGTGAGCTTCACAGCGCCTCCAGTTATTTATAAGGAATGTATTTTCATTCGCATAAAGGCTGTTTGTGTTATTCCTCACTTTCACTAGAAGTTTAAGTTGGCCAAAGTAAGGCTTTTGTAGCCAAGAGGGGCCTGCGGCCTCTGGGTCACRGATAAAGTCCCACTGACTCAGATTCTTGCCTCCCCAGTTACTGAAAGATAGTTTATTATTCTTCCCTTCTTCATCCTGCACTGCTGTGCACACAAAGGAATGCAKGAGTCCAAAAGCATACTGGAGGGAATTTCTTCCTTATCAAGACCATGCCTGTATTTCCAAGTTTCATTGTAAAAAAATTGCCTATTTGGACACGGTATAATGCCTATGCTGAATTTTATGAGTGAGCAGAGGACAGGTATAAGGCTGACTGTTCATTCCTTATCTGCTGAAGCACCTATCTACTGGTATTTCAGGGTGTTTAGAAATGTCTCAGAGGACTTTACACTTCAGAGCATACTTTGAAGCACATTTACTTGCAACACAGCAAGCCCAACTGTTTTTCTGTATCCCACATAGTCTTGTGGGAATGTCACATGTCTGATCGCAGGCAGACAGGACCTTCCCCAAAGTGTCCTCAGTATCCCCCCACTGAAAAGGGAAGATATGYTGTAAGTGAGCGAGCCAGAGGAAAACTCCAAACTCCAGGCTACTCCTGACACCAGCTTGTTCTTTATAGGGTCACTGAACATAAGTGAGTGGCGGGAGTGGGGGGGGGGGGCAGCATCATTGGATGACCGGAGCCAAGTACGTACTCAGCTCCCTTACCAGTTCCCGGGGCTCCAGAGCCTTGTGCTTGTCAGAGTATAGCCAGCGCTTGCTCAGTGCCAGAAATCTCCCAGGAGGATAATGGTGGCCTCTGCTAGAAGAGAAAAGTGAACCAAAGCCTCTCCTCCTACTGTTGTGGATTCCCTCTATCTGGAAAAGACTTTGATATTTAGTATACTCTCAGTGATAGAGTGCTACAATCACCATGACAAATGCAGTTATACTTTCTGGGCAGGGAGGGGGGAAGAACCTTGACAAGCAGAGTCAGTGCTGTCTTTTCAAAATCTGCAGAGAAGCACAAAAAAACTAGAATAGTGAAGAGCGTACAGGAAAAGGTGCCAAGATTTGATGATTAAGAATAAGAAAAGGGAACATTAATGTCACTTAGTAATACTTCCTGGGAAAACTCACAGCCTCCAGAAACTGATGCACCAAGAACTACTTTAATCAGAAGCAGTACRTTTAACAGCCCTTGCTGGATTATTTTTCCATTAAAATTGTATATTCGATTTGAATCCATGAAAATTTTTAGTATTTGCAGTTATCTGTGGCACGATTTTTCATCACCTCGCCCCCTTTTGTTTTAGCTGAAACTRCCACATGGCAGTTTCATTAGGTATCTCCCAATTCCTGTATTTGAAGATGCAAAGAAAAATCATTTGCTTTTTCCCATGACATTAATGATTTTRCTGAGCTCCATCTGATTCCTTTTCAGTCTTTTCTAAAGTGAATACTTCTAGCATTCTTATTCCTTTTTTCTAAACCATTCCTTCCCTTTCATCACCTGCCTTGCCAATCTATGAACCTTCTTCACTGCTATTGAATCCTTTTCCAATATGGGCAACTCAGAACTATATATATAGAATTCAAGATGTGGCAGCTGCTGGCTTTGAATGGAGCCACCACAATGTTTTCTGTAGGGAGGAAGAGGGGAGATGTAA
Source organism: Rhea americana (assembly GCF_003343005.1). NCBI lineage: Eukaryota > Metazoa > Chordata > Aves > Rheiformes > Rheidae > Rhea > Rhea americana. The sequence goes on along the minus strand of NW_028187012.1, from coordinate 1,249,653 downwards.
ATAACCCCAAATGCCTATTTTTGAACTGAGGGCTATGAGGCTTGATTCCTGGCTTCTGAATGTTTGCAAAGGTAATGAGCAAGCAAGCAAYGCCACTTCTAAACTTTCTCCTTTAAAGCTGGCTTTACGGACAGTTTTGCAGAACATAGCTAGGCAGGACCATGCATTGTCAGGGGAACATAACTACCGTGAAAGCTAAATGAAAGGTCAAAGAATCTGGCTTCATTCCTTGTTGGGAAACACACAGCAAGTAYGTAGTAACTGTTTGCAGCACTTAGAGATGGGTGGTCCCCTGAGAATGGAGGCTGCAYGGAAATTCCCATGTTTTGGGCAAAGAAGGAAAAAGAACAGGAACCTATTGCCTTGTAAGAGATGTAGCCAAGAGGGGAATGTCTTAACTGATGCTGCCATGTTATAGAGCCGCATTACACTAGCAACTGAAATGACAATTTCAAGAGTAGTAGAGGGTGAGCTATGAGAGGATCTCTCCAAGTATTGTTAATACTCCCTTATATTTCAAACATACAAATGTTGAAGCATAGCAAAACTATAGCTTCTTCGACTTCACATGGAGAGAAGTTTAAGGAGAAACAAGATGTTCTGGGAACAGAAAGCTTACTGCAGAMCTGCCAAAATGACAAGTGAGAACGAACTTTCACTTGATGGGAGCTATCTAAATAATGTTCTATCCAAAAACAATGTACTATACAGAAGTGTCAGTCTAAGTTTTCCCTCCTGCAAAACTGTTTTTTTAAAAAAAAACTTAAATAGCATTTTGATTGCTCTCTTCACCCACTATATATTGCTGCAGTTTTGATTTGAAGAAAAGGTAGTATGCATATTTGAACTTATCTTGATAGCAATGCTTAAGTACTTAGATGTTATACCACATCTGAGACATACTCTTTATTTTCTACATTATCTGCCAGAGGAAGTAGCAATTTATTTTCTTCCCTCACCATATAGCATGAAATGACCATTTAATAAAGAATATAGTTGTTGTTCAATTTGGTAAACAAGTACAATAAAGGAAACAGCAGAAAGAAGCTATTTTTTTYCTACAAATAAGGCTTATTACTTAAAGGCTGCCCCTAAAAGCCTGTAATAATAATTATAAGGTCYTGATATTTAAAGGTATTAGGGTAACTAAAGATTAGATGCCTAAGTAGGACTTTCCTCTGCACACCTAAATTGTCTCACTTATAAGCTTTTGAATGTTCCACTGAGTCTTCCATCTGYATCTTCAGTTACTTCAGTAAGTTAATAAAACCATAAAATCCTAAAATAACTGTCTAGAAGRAAAAGGAATAATATTAACTAAAATACAGATGCTTTAAGCTACTGCAGTACTGTAAGGAGATGCCCACTTCTGTACACGCAACAGTGAGGTGACTACAGTAAAAGAAAATTGTTGCAATTGCTTTCATCCAGAAGAGCATCCAAGCCTCTAAAACAAGATGGAAACTGGCTAGGAGAAAGCCTGCATTCAAGGCCCTTATCTCACCAGCTCTCAAACACACCCCCGCAACTCATGTGAAGGCTTGCTTTCCCATTCTTCAGATACATAAGGGCAGTTATATTAGAGATCCAGTACTCCTGTTTTYCCTTCCAAGTATACCTTTGAGGATGAGAGGCTTTTGTTCAGACAAAATCTTTTTTTCCAGACTGCTTTGTCACCTTTACTAATAGGCAAGAGTTGAAAACAAATATACGCTCTTTTAAAAAGCAGTTTTGCAGTAAAAGAGTAAGATTAAGAAAATAAYAGAACACTGTTACAGTGACACTAAAGGATAAAGATGTTCCTTGGCTGTCAGCATCTCAGTTTCTATACCTCTTTAGGCTAAGCTGAAATTTCTCTCTTTTGAGATGAAATCTTTCTTGGTGCTGTTACCTAAGATGGCTATTCCCTTCTCCTCCCTTCTTACCATTAACTCTGAAGGAAAGCTAAAGACCCACTCCCTTTACTACAGAAGGTTAAGGCCATTAAAAAAAAAAAAAAAAAAAAAAACTTTTTCCATGCTATTCCAAGCTAGATCATCATCTTTTAAGATTTTGCTGCCTTGCTTCCTCTCCATAAGCATTGGTATACCACAAAATGTTACCACAGACAACATTATTTCTATGCTTGTAGCCCCTTTCTCTCTGTAAGGCATGCTACAAAGACTAACCRTCATACTCCAGCCAGCAAAGCTTGAAAGGGAGTGACAAAGTAGCCTGAGMYCTTGACTTACAGATGGGCATGGCTGTCAGGGAGCAGCAAGMGCAAGGCTGCTCCACTAGGGCAGATGAGATGAGAGCTGAGGGCACCCACCAAGCAGAGGCACAGCCCCACTCTACCTGAGTAAGGTGGCCAGGGCAYAGTTAGCAACAGCAGCAGGGTCCACCAACAGTCCAGTAATCATCAGATAGCTGCAAGGCAACTAGTGAGACCAGAGGACCACCCTGGCCAGCAAGCCATAGGGCTGGGCACAGGCCTTCTTATAGCCTAGCTTAGGGAAGGAGCATGGGGGGCTGGGCCTGAGCTTAAATGGAGCTCCTGGGGCCATGGGTGGAGAGTGCATAGGTGGGAGCCCAGGTGAGGCTATTTAGGGCAGCGAAGCTGCCAATGCCCCAAGGATTCCCATCCTAGACAGGTTTATGAGAGCTCGTTCCAGAGCCCTCTCTGCGCAAAAAGGTGTACAATTCTCTCTCCCAATAACAGCACTTGTTAGAATATCCCAAATATACAAATACTATCTCCTGTACCTTCCAAGAGCAGGATCCTGTGACTGCCAAAACAAAAGGAGAAACCTTCACATCAGCCTCTATTATTCCATTTCCTTGAATATGAATAAAAAAATATGAATACAGAAGTCAGTAAAATAATCCATACTGTCACGGGTGAACAGAAATCCACCAGTCTGAATGYGGTGTTTTGTATACAAACAGCTCATTTTACACACATCATGGAGAAGAACAAAGAAGTTACTTGGTCTGTTCTTCCTTCCTATGTTKCTTTTGTTCCATTTTCTCAGAGCTGAGGTTTACTCATGATATTTTCCTTTAGAAGGAACCAAAACGTAGCAAAGTTCAAGGTTATCTGCACCCTTGTATAAACATCTCCTTCCGATGACATATTCTTTACAAATGAGTAATTTATTTATTCAGGGCTTAGAAAAAGCTTAATCATTTACTTTCTCCATAGTCCTCATATATATTTGACAAGYTGTTATACTACTTTAATATTAATGAGAATCCTCATTTTTCAACTCAGCTTCTTAAAGTTTCTGGGAGACACAGACCATCCCTATTTTTTCCTTCATTTGCTTATGTRTCTTAGCTGCCTTTCCCACATACCTCCTCAGCATCCTGTTTACATTTTTTGGAAAATGGTGCTTTTTATTATTTTTAATTCAATAGAGATATTTGTCATTAGTACTCTAATTTATTTCTCCAGTCACCRATAAAACAATCTCACCCTCATTCCTTTGTAAACAATGTGGAATAAAATTAATGYGAAAGACTTTCCAATTATAAGCCAAATATTGAGGAAAAGTTTTTTACCCCTCAAATATAGCTACACTGATCTAGTTAAGACCTACAGCCAAAGCCTTTTGTGTTTATGCAATGTTTTCAGTTGAGATTTTCTTTCTTCAAGAGTTGAAACTAGTCATTAGCATATCTGCGCATATGGGATGATCTCATCTCACAATAAACATTTCTGAAGCAAAGAGATATAAAAAAGGAACGAGATGATTAAGACTAGAGTGAAATCAGAATGATTATTTATCCTAGACAGAGGAATAAACATATCACATGTTCAGCTATTTAAACCTGTGAAATAAAATAGCGGTAGACTTGCGGAAGTGTTCAGCTTAGCTTTTAAGATGAGTTCCTTGTAAATACTTTTTCTTGAGATTTTCTAAACTTCATTCCGCTGGGCTAGAGTATGGGTTTTCCTTATAGCTCSAGGAAGTGTACATATGGAAAGTTTGTTCATTTTTATTTTTAARCAACATATGTTAACCAAACTTCTTTAGCTTATCCTGCTGAAATTGTCTTAAATAAAACAAATGTTATACTACTTTCTATTTTAGAAGCAATTACATTCACAAAATCATATAATTTGTTCACAGCAGATCACAGCAAGAACTTTCACAGAAAAAATGTTTTGGCATTTCTTTAGGTAGGATGTTTCTTTCATCCTTTTTTCTCCTCCAATGAGAGTTCAGTATCTTTAGCTCTAAAGAAGGAATGATATTTAAAGGGACCAAATTCCTTGAAGGACAAGATCTGCACATATATCATACTGTGTACATGGGATACTACTTAATAAGCAATGCAATAGGATGCTGTTTTGGATTCTTCAAACAAATGAGGTGCTTCTGGATTTGATTAATTAACTGTACAGGAAAAAAATGTCTTTTACATATTACYGGAGCATTTAGTATGCAAGTAGACGATGTAACCAGCTTAGACTCTGTTTTGCATCAGAAAACACTTACAATAAAGGGTATGCACACAAAAAAGCATTTGACTCAAAGCTCATTGAAGTCAAAGGATTTAWCACTGCGGCTTAAGCTCTTTACTTCATCAGGACCTAGGTGACAACTAGCAATAATTCAGTAGTTTAAAAAATTTAGAATATCGTACTTTAGGATCTTTGTAGGTATGTTGTCCAAAAAGCAGACAGAGGATGGCCTGAATAGTTCCTCAGCTCTCTCACTGGATTATTTCTGACGGGTAGCATGGAAGGAGGGCTTTCAGAGTGTATCAGTACTGGGCTCTTTCATCAACTTCATAACTGCCTGTCTGTCTGTGTAACCTTCAGCAAGTCTTAGTTTTTCCTAGCTGCCAAATAAGAATTTTAGTACTTGCCCAACTTTGTAAAGTTAAAAAGATGTTTGCTTCATACACTTTGCTTACTTTGGATCATAGTCATTCAAGACTCTCAATGAAATCAAYACAAGATCAAAGAAATAAGGTTCTAGCATTTCATTACTACATGTGCATAYAACTTTGTGACAAYGGCTTTGAAGAAACTCCTGCCTTAYCATTCTAGAAGGAGCTGYAGTCTTGCTSACTCTGTGCTAGCTTTTACTTCTCTATGAATTTATTAATTTTTTATTCTGTGAGTAACTCAAGTTACTTTATGCAAGATTAAAACATTGTTAGTAATTGTAGTTTATAAAGCCTATTTTACATCACAGGCTTCTTTACGCCTTGTCWGAAAATGGATTTCTCATAAAAAACTGCTTTTGTCTGGAAAGATAAACTGGATCAACTTAAGTATTGTACCTTAACAAACCTGAAAGATTTAATTTGGACTTCAATTTGGAAAATTCCTTTTGAAACATTATATGATAAATTTTAAAAGCAAACATTATTTTGAAATTAGAAATAAAGCTTTCATCAGAAATATCAAAAGTGGCCTTTGGATATTTTAATATTTTCCCTTTTTTAACAAAAAGATTAGATCAAAATTGCTAWGATTTAACAAAGATGTTTTTGTTGAATCAGATTCATCTACTGGAAAATGGGTTAAATATGTTTTCTACTAAATCTAAGTTTGTTCCTACACAGTATCAGCATCCTGGAAGTCCAGAGGGGCCAATAAGTGTTAGGGATATGCCATCTTATTGACATGTGGCAAAATTAAACTGTCATATAAATGGAACCATTCAGTGATTTCATTTCTCTTAAGGAACTATTACATTTAAGTTCTAGTGAGAAAGCATTGCTAGCTGTGAAGATACAAGCTATCCTTAACGGATTACAAAGCATGATTTCATATTTTAATGTTTAATACTATGCCATTTAGCAATAGATCATATACGAATCAAAAGTCTTTTCAGAGCTCCACGGCATATCAGCAAARATCTTGCTTTGCAAGGAGTAACGTGCATTCCCTCTCCTCCCCCTTGAGCTGCTGAGGAGTTGTGGTCAGGCCCATACCTTCGCTCTGTCTGTGAGATTTAATCAACTAAAGAAAAGGAAAGGAAGTGCTCAGGCTGCAATTCTGACCAACCYGTAACATTCGTAAGGTCATTGGTCAGCTCATAGGAATTCTGAACAGGGGTCAGACACAACGTGGTCCTAGATTCATTAAAATTTAATTTTTTATTTAAAAATATTCTTTTCCTGACAGTTATTTCCATCACGCTGTCTCAGTAAAGTGGACATTAATTGGTATTTCCATTTTCTTTTTTTAGTCAACTACAGATGTGAGAGAAAGTGGGGACCTTGTGCTTTCCCATGGAGTTGCAATAGTACCATCCTTAGGGAATTTCTCCACTTTACTGGAATTATTCCACCACAGTTTATCTAGATTGTTTGTCTTTTTTAGTGTTGTAAACATTTACTAAGTGTTAATGAAATGCATTCCAGACAAAAATAAAAAGCAGCAAAACAAATTGAGAGAGCTTCCCAGGTGTATTTATTGATTAGTAATAATGCTGCAGTCAGTTCAGTAACTAGAACTAATGAAGAGAAACCCATAGAGTATGACATTTCTGCCTTTGCATGCAGCTGTATAGTAACTTTGAACTCTAGCGTTTTTGTTTATTTTTCAGCGCTTTCTCTAACAAGTGTGACTGCCGCATTCTTTCTTGTTTAACTGATACTGTGTCTCCCTCATCCAAGGTTATTGATGCCTTGCTAATTATATGATTAAACTTATCATTAAGGCTTCGTTTTCTCATTTTGCTTTGAAGTGTTTTTTTTTTTTTCTATTTCTATGTGATACAACTAAGCAGAAAGAAAATCTGTTTACTGCTGGGAAATATTCTTTTCTACCTTTCCCTTCTGAGAACTGTATGGACTTTAGCTGCTTTCACATCACATTGTGAACTCAGTAATTTCAATTAAGCAAGTCCCAGTCTTCAGAAGTTTCCATGGAATTTATTTTGACATTATGACCACTTGGTACTTTTGATAAATACTTTTGAGGGATTTTAGCAACCAGAATAGCCTGGGATTTAAGATCWGCTACCAGCTGCTGCATCTTCATTTCACTTTGCTAAAAGTTTGTTCCAGTTGCTTTATCTTCTCATGCTGCAGTGAAACTTGAGTAGACAACTCCAGAATCAAAAAAAGCCTACTGTCTCTCCCCCCTACTGGTCTGAGATCTCTATAGAGTTCTTCTGTCATGCATTCCTTTAAAATAAACATTAAAGAAAAAGGCCTGTTCAATTTTAATTTGACTTGGCATAAGCGAGAATTTTCCTTTTTATCAGATCACTTTGTTAYTCATATTCTTAGGAAGGTGAAAAATAGGTTAAAGAGTTGCAACAAGTATTGAGAACTGCAGGCCACTTCTGGAAAACTGTTGAACTTATACCAGCTGCATCTGAAGAGTTGTTTCAATTGCATTTTATCTGTATTATTTGCCACCGTGTATTTTGATACTGACTATGTGAAGACAGATCACTATCACTATTGCAGACAGCTAACAACTTCAGATGACATTGCCAGGGAGGCATTTGGAATAGCGCTCCAAGAATCTCAGTAGAATGAGTTTGAATATCTGATGATTTAATACTAATGACAAATGCTAAGATCTTCAAATCCAGTATCAAGATCTTTCTCATACTGTTGAAAATCACTCCTTTCTCCCATTCCTAAAAATGATGTAGAACAGAGCAGAGAAGATAGTGGGAGGGAAAGTGTATGACAGGTTCCACTGTGACAGGTATGGGATACACAGCAATTTTGTATCCCAAAGAACTTCAGAAACAAAACTGTAGATTTAAAAATAACAATAATTCTAGATAGGAATGAAAAATACAGTCAATAAAGCATGCATCTTGTATGAATTCTTATATAGATAAATAAATCACATAGCTTCAGTGTGAACTCAAGGTTTTAAACAATAGAAAAKGAGTAACCTTGCTGAAATACGCATGTTTTTCTTGTTAGTGCCCAAGATCTCAGAAGCATTCATTAAACAAAGGAGCATACATCAGTAAAAGCAGGGAGACAAYAGAATTATGCTACTTGCATCAGTGYTGTCCTTCAAAGTAAAATAAAACTTGATTTGATTATAAGCAAGATTCTTACACCAYGGAATTTTAAACAATTTCTAGATTTACTCATTAGATAATAGAGCAAAAAGAAAAAGCACAGATTCAGCAAACATGGACATAGCTAATATAATCTAGGGGCTACTGCTGCTTTTTTGTAGCATTTTGGTAAAAAAAAAATGTAAATACTGTTTCTTGTAAGCAACACTATACATTGGTAAGAGCTGTCTATTTCTGGCATAAATTTATGTAGATATAACCTGGGGTAGGATTACTGCATATTATTAATGTGCATCAATGGAGTTTAACCAAATTAATAACAACTCATTCTAGGCTCAAATCAAAAAGGAAACGGTAGAACTGATTTGCTCAAACCTGAAGAGGTACAATAAGTTGTCAGAAGTGGAGCTTTCCTCCAAGCAGCCTTTATCTTTAAACATCAGACTAAAAAGTTCTGTCAAATATGTTTACCCCATGTGGATATCTTAAAAATTATCCACTCTTAACTCCTCTGTTCCTTGCTCCTGGGCACTGGAGGGTTGCAAGTAGCATGATGGCTAAGTACATTAAATGTAAGATTAATCCTAAGGTAAGGTTTTCAAAGGGATTTAAACACCTAAATCAGTGGGAATAAGGTACTTTTTTTGTTCTCCCCCTCCCCCAATCCTGAAATGTCGGAATCTCATCAAAAAACAGAAATCAGCCCCTTAGGCTAGTATAGCAAGTTTTGTGTGTGTGAGAGCGGTGGGGGGAGAAGAATGTTAATTGCTGTGGACTCTGGATTTCCAAAGTTTGTACTTCCTTGCTTATTTTAAAACAACTTTATTTTATTCTTTTTCTGAAGGAAAATGAAAAAAGAAATTCTGGTCCTTTGGCTCCTTAGAGCAGCCTTGTGCTGGTAGCTGGGCACAAGGAAGCTGTGAAGCTGGTGGAACTAGTTAGTGTTCAATTTCTGTGTCCTATGAACCCCTCAAAAAATTGATGTTAACATGATATTAACGTTTATGTTAACAAGAACAGGCTTGGAAAATCTACATGGCTGTTAATACATTTGGCCTAGTCACAGCTTTCACTCAGCTATAGTAGAAATGCAAATACTTAAGGAAATCCAAGTCAGGAAACTCCAACAGCAACTAAAACTAGATACAATCCAGATTACTGCTCTTTCTTTGACTGTACATGATACTAGGATGGTCACACGCAATTAAAGTACAATATCTTAAAGTATAGTTTACAGAAATACTATTTCCCTCATATACAAGGCATTTTTCTTTAACAGTTATACTTCTGTGTGCTTTCACCTATGCAATTCAATTATGGTAAGCATCAATTGAAGGTAGTTCAATAAWGCTTTTTTTTGTTAATACCAGTTGAAAACAACCTTTATACATATACACTTGAAATTAACTTCATTGGGAAGTTCAAGCTTCATAAATCCATATGGCTTGTGCAATTGTTCTGTTTACATAAAATATTCTTTCTAACACAGCATTTGAAGCCGGACTTAGATAGAAGAAATGCTGAACATTTCACTGCACAGTACACAATAAGACAACAAATCTTTAATAAATAAAGGTCAATGATATAAATCCTCCACCTAGAAACTGCCAGGCCCTGCCAGAAGGAGCTGACTTTCTACCACGTTGCTCTGTCCTTCCCACAGTACTCACTGAACCTTTACAATAAACATACCAGTGCCCCTATGTGGCAAGCATTTGCTGTTTACATACGCAGTAATGAACCCTTCCAGAAATTTTCTTCCTTGCCTGCTTATCTCAGCAGCAAGTGCAAAAGCAGAAGGCTGGAGCAGTATCATGTTTCAATACAACCTCAAACATGAAGCCAAAGCCATGATTTATTTCAACTGTGCAATTCAACAGTGTCCGAGGTCATGAAAAAAGGTCAACAAGCATTTTCTTTTGTTTGGAGATTTATGATCAGTTTTGTTAAAAGCCTAGGATTCTTTGAGCGATATTTGACATTGAAAACAATGTTTAATCAATGGTTTTACTGTTCAATGCTGCTCTATAAAGACTTGATTGTTTCAGCCTTCCATTATTTAGGCAGTGAATGAATGAAATAAGGAAAGTACCTTTCTGCAGCATAATCCAGTAAGCCACCTCACTTGTTACTCAGCAGCAGTTTGTTTCTCTAATATCTGAAGAAATTCCATCATTATCCATTGCCTTCAGGGTAGGTCTGACACTTTTCAGGTCAAATTAATTTTCCAGGCCAAAGTTACAGGAGAACAAACCTAGGAATTCACAGCTGAAACAGGCTGCAACCTTGGGAATGAAGAAGCAGACAGCTATACCTTGAGCATCTTGCATGTCACTCTTCAGTATGGTTAATCCTCCTTAGCAAGAGAAATCTGGATATGGTAGCTAACAAAAAAGTACTATTTAATATGAAARAGAGAGAGAAACTCTTTCATTCACCTACAGAAAAATCCTTCTGTCTGCTACAGCTGTTCAATAGCCTCTGAGCCCTTTCCACCCTTTTTAAGTCAAATTACAGCATTATTATTGGAGATACTCCTTCATAATATTGTTACTTGCATTATTAGAACCTCTGGGAATTTCAAGTTATGGAGTAAATCTTCTCTGAGGACAGTACTGAGTAAACACAGAGCAAAAAGATGATACTTGCTCCAAAATGTCCACAGTCTAAATTAAGGGGCAATAAAAGGAATAATTCTTTTCCCGATGCTGTGGTAGATTTGGGATCTTGTTCTTCATAAATATTATAGAAACATTATTTATTCTCTAACAGTATCAGGCTGGATATTTCTTCAGAGGAAGATGGCAATAGCAAGAAATAGGAATCCTTCCTATGATACAACAAGCAAGCAAGGAGCACTGCGGGAAATATTTCAGCCCAATGTCTAAAAATAGTCATCCTTCACAAAACCATATGGTCATTACTGCTACGGTCTATATTCCTCTGTAGCTTGCCTTGCACCCTACAAGTGAAAAACTAGCATCCACACTACTCAAACACTTAAATACTCCTGCACAACTKCTTTAAACTTTTTTTGCTTTTGCAGTGGCAACTCATCAGTGTTTTTCTGCAACTATTATTGGAGGTACTGAATTTGGAAGTAGGTAACTTCCTATAGTATATTATTCTAGAGAAATATAGCAATACATGAAAAACACCTGCACATCTGCTATTGGTGATAAAGCAATATGTGATGTTTCATTTTGGCTGCTGACAGTGTAAAGCATGGTCTGGCTCAATCCTTTATTACAGCTTGCTCAATAAGGGAACTTAGGGAAGGTCATTTGCATTTCTTCTAGATTAATTCATGCCTAACCTCTGTAGTCCCTCTACATCAAATTTATAATAAATACTTGCAAAATTTCATTATTAAAGGCAACTCTGAAGTAAATTATCAAATACACATTTCACTTCTTAAAAATAAGATTAGCTTTACAAATCTCTTATTCCTGCTAGTTTCTTTTCATAAAATGACTTACTTCCATGGTACAAAATTTCTCATTATTGAAGGCTTTTAAGTTCTGCTGATCACATTGTGAGCCCCTTAACCATATGCTATTTGGATACATGGGCTCACAAAGTGTACCTAATGTTCTAAACACAAATGTAATTCTTAATAGGTTTCACATTGCTTACCTGTAAAAACATCACAATTAATTCAAATTTTCAAGACTCTTAGTATGCCTTTATATGAACAAATCCATACAAAACTTTTGACAGTAAAGAAAAATAAAGTAACATGTATCAAGATTTCTGGCTTTTTAAATAATTTTTTTCTTGTTATTTATGTGTAACAGTTGTGTGTTATGAATCAATGAACATATTTGAACTTTTTTTTACATGTTACATATGTAAACACGTGTGTACATGTATATGTAATTACATTTTGCAACAGCTCTACAAATGCATAGTAATGCAGAGGACTGATTACGGTACATTAAAACAGCAGGCCTATCAGCCTCACAAAGGCACCAAAAAGAAAGTTCTGAGCCAAATACTTTCTAGTATTTAATATGCCTCGCAGTGCTTGACCTTGTAGTGTGATATCGTACATACGCTACTCCATTAGCCAGAGATCCAACGATAACAATTTCGGATCAGCTGCGGTGCACGAGCATAGCCCAGTGACTTTCACCAGTGACCTCTGCGAGGCTGTGAACCACCTTGTGCTCTCTGTGAAGAACTCGGCACCTCTGTTCTCCGAGTCAACAGACTTTATTCCCACTAAGCTGTATGTCACCACTGAGTCACCAGGCAAGGTTTGCATCCTGGTGCAACTGTTGTCTTTGTACCTTGGTAAGACTGCAAGCTCTGCAGGACAGGAACCACGTGTAGCTTTGTGACTGCACAGTGCTTGACACTGTTCAGGTCTCTCAGTTAATTAAATGGTCAAAATAATCATATTCAKTGGACACATAGCTGAAGTGTCTAAAGTTACTCAGTAAAAGATTTACCAAATTTAGCAATTACTTAGTTCTTCAGCTTTAACAAGTATGCTCAGAAGACTGCCTGTAGAGGAATACCTTTTTCTTAAGCCCTGCATGTATATAAAAATCCCATAATGCCTTTTTCAGCTAACATCTAAAAAGGACTTACGACAAACTGAAAAACTGTATTTTAATGTTTTGGTTAGATGTAACTACTCTTCTTCTTTATGCAGTTTAATTTTCCTTTCTGTCATCTTAATCAAAGAAAATGGACAATTGCAAGTCATTTCTCTCCCTAATTCTTATTCTTTAGCACAATGTTGCAAAATTGTATTGACTACACTAAAGCAAATACCATAAAATATTTTCATAAAAATCATTTAGCTCAGGTATTTCTATTGATCTTTGATTTTAATATTTTATAAGCTGACCACAATTTTACCTGTTGGTCTTTCAATAAAATAAAATAAGATACAGCTTACTGGAGAATTAAAATATGAAAACAAACTTTCAGAGACAAAGCTCTGATAAACAGAACTGTGCTCCTACAGCATCAAACTTCTGGAAAGCTAAAAAAAATTTCCAAACTCATGTAGCTCTCTCTAAAAGAAAAAGATGCTATGACAGCAGAGTACTAGTTTGTGAAAAAAAAAGTATTTTAAAAGCAAAACTAAAGAAAAGATTTATAATCACTCCTATATCCACAGTTAAGACATTTTATGGTATTATAATACCAACATATTAGCTGTACTGAGATCTATAAATGTTAGCATATTAAATATGTTAAGATACATTAAATATATTGGCCTCATTGAAGTTATTGCATGTTTAGAAATACACGTTTCTCTGTTTGCTCTTGGTCTCTCAAAAGTTGATGCTGTAAGAAGTTCAGCATTTTCAACAGTGACTTAAAGACTCAAGATCACCCACCCTTGTGCCAGAGCAGATTACAGATATAGAGACACAGATGGCTACCTCGTTTTCATGAAAATGGGCTAAAACATAATGTTGCAATCTGGGAGGCAATGCAGTGTATTTGAYTCTTCTTATCACTGGGATCACTAGGTACACTCTAAATCCATTGAGGTTATGAACATTCAGCAAGCACTCAGAAATTCAAGGAAAATCAGATGGAACTCAGGTGCTAAAAGCTTTTCTGGAATTGCTCTGCTATCCCACCTCAGCTTCCACTGAAACCAATGAAATTATTTCTCCAAATAGCTCACAGTACTTTTGTATTGATCTAGAACTCATACAAATAATGGATCAAATAGGTAATAGTTTTTTTTTCAGAAAAATGTGTAGACCCTGAGACAATTATCAGTTCAGCTGACAATTATCAGTGACCCTAGCTACTGTTTCCTATGGTGAAGACAAGAAATTGGAGGACTAGTGGCAACACAGTACAGCTTGAAAATAAAGTAATGGTTGTTTCTCCTATAATGTAACCTGCTGGCCATGAAAGGACCTCAGCAAGTCCTGAGCAAAATGTAAGAGCCCTCATTTTGCATCATTCATCTCACATCAAATAATGTTTCTCCTCTTTTTATAAAGAGAGGGTAAACTTAACACTATAAATCCYCCTCTTCTTGTTTCTCAGCCTAAATACTTTTTGCTTCCCACATAATTATGCTCAGAACAAAATTATAGGAATAACAATTCATTAAAGGTAAGGGTAATCAARGAGAAATACTAACAAGTTGTGAAAGCAATCCGTTGTCACAGAACAAGGGCTATGTTTCCAAGACAGTCACAATCATGACTGCATGAAAGCGAGGGAAAAGGAAGAGTTGATGAAACAATATAAAATGTCAGAACACCTTAATATCCTACTCTAATTGTCTTCCAGAGATGGGGGCCCCATAGCAACAATATTTCCTAATCAAAGAAATCCTCTTCTTTCAGAACCTTTGATGTTTGAATTCTCCAATACCGTTACTCTGGTAGTATGTTTTTCTGACTAGCCCTTCTTAATAATAAACTTTTTATTTACAATCTCTATTTTTATTAATAAACTCTCAGACATGCTGATATAGGAAAGTATAGTCTAAATCCAGCTCCTCTGGTCTTCTAAGGATTAACTCTTCACTCAGAAAACAAAGAGTTTCCAACCTTGCCAAACATAACTCCTTTTTGCCTTGTAGTTTGGAAAGACTTAYGCTGTTGGACCTACCTGACCTGCAAGCTTTTCAGATGGCTTCCTCAGTGGAAACTGCAGGCAAAGTCCAACTTAATGGRTCTATTAAGCTAGAATTCCCCAGAATTTTTATAGATAATATTTTAACATTTGTTTACTATTTTTATCCCAAAAGACTTTTCAAATTTTGCACAAGGAGCACACTGAAATGCAGCTAKTTTGCAAGTCAGCAGTAGTAATGTAGAAGAGGCAGTATCTTGGCAAGGGCTTGAAGGCAACTCTCCTTCAAAAAAGTCCGTGAAGTAAATGCTGTTCAGTCTGAGCAGGGAGCTCTTTAACATTTAAGATTTTTCTGGGAGGCACTACATATAGCAAATTCTTGGAATTACAGTGGGCTAAATGCTACAATGGCTTTCCTGGAAAAATACCGTTCTAAAATTTGGAAGAAGAACCATCCAAAGTAGCAGAAATGACCAAGTAGTTTCTATAGCACCCTTTCTTCCTGCACCAGAAGGGAAGGAGGTGAAGTCGTACACACCTGTCCAGGTAGCACTGACTCCATAATGGCCCAGTGCAGCTTCAGGCTTGAAGTGCAACTTGCAGCTGCCCCTTCCTCTGCTCTAACAGCCTTAGCACACTACCATAGAGCAGTACACACCTGTAACRTGAAGGAAGCTGCATTTGTGTTCCTCGAAGCCTCTCAGCCCCACATAAAGCCTTAGCAGTAGTTTTGAAGGCTAATCTATCTGAAAAATTTAAATGAATTCTGCTGGAATAGGAATTGATGGCAGCAGGCTGTCTATCTAATCCAAACTAAGGCTACCCTAAAATCATAGGAGAGCCCCTCTGACTACTAAGCAGACACTCTTGTATATCCTGAATCTACTCCTCCGACTCCTGCTCAAACATCTCTGCRAAATAAGAGCTACTTGCACCTGTAGACCTGTTATGGCAGAAAGCTGATCTTTGTTTTATATCCTTTGGGATTTTCTGCACTGTGAGAACTTTATTCTGCTGTTATTTTTCAGGTAGTCTAAACAAATGTAGTGTTTTCCCCTACTCAGCATGCTAAATCCCACACCCTGTTTCCCAAGTCTGATTCTGAAAAGCTACAAGTCTTTTGTTACTGTCTGATAATTTGCTTAATGTGAACAATTAATTCCCAACTTCTTTACAGAATTTTTTTTCAATTAAAGACCCAGAGGAAGTACTAGACCAGGCCTTCCTCAACATACTTTGATTATGTGCTGTGAGTGGTGGTAGTGCACTTGCAACTCCTGAATCAATACTAGTTAGCACAAACGCAGAGAAAAACATATATGTGTTCTTTTCCCATATCCATCTTTCATGCTAGCTCAGTCTTCCCTGCCTCTCACACTCTCAACTCTTGTCCCCTTCTAGCTTCCCCCCAAACTGGGATCCATCTCATAYGCCTTGGTCATCTCCTTGGTACCTAAATACCTCAATAACTTTCCCCTTTCTGTCGAGCTTGTGCTCCTCTGATGTGCTCCTGCTCCCTTGCAGGAGGGCAGCAGGAAAGGTAGATATTGCGACTGCTTATGTACATGCAATGGAGACTGAAAGGAGCTTGTAGAGCAGCTGGAGGCTATGATGGCCCACAGTTCACTAGCAGCAGGGGCCTGCACAGAGGTGTTCACCCCATGGTTTAAGGCCACATGCATGCAGTAGCAACCTGTTACCGCTTGCTACTTTGAAAGTAAAAGATTCTTTCACTCTGACAGTACAGAAAACAATTTTGTCTTACTTTAACATTCACCACAGATTATTATTTTTAACCTTCTCTCCTTGCCTTGTCACTGCATCTTATGCCAAAAAATGAATTTCCCACAAAAGAAAATTTATATAAAACCTCTGTCCCTAAATCTTCAATGGCATTAAATTCTCCCTCTTYTCCCCTTCCCTGGTTATCTTAGCATGTATCTACATGACTGAGATCAGCAAAGAGTAGGGGAAAATGAGCTAGCTTTGAATGGGCCAGCGAGGTTAACCATAGTTAATTTACCTACAACCTCACAGAATTCAATGTGAATCAGAAATCTACCCCAAAAGCTGTGGAAATGTTTGGCTGATCAGACCATGCCACCATAGCTAAACTACTTTGGGGAATATCTCAGCTATTGAAGGCTTTGCATTGTAACTATTAGGAATGAAAACCATAATGAAAAGGGACATGAGTGTTTTGACATTACCAGATCATACAACTTAGTTTATAGATAAAGCTTTATGCCAGGGAATATATTTTCTAGACTAGATAAGAACAAAGTAATTTGCAGGCTGCAATAATTCCCACCCAGAAGGAAGACTTATGCAAATAGAGTAAATGAATGAATAAGATAAATGATTGCTTGAAAAAATTTACAGGCTAAATAGTCAAAATTTTGTGTATACAGTTATCCCATGTGTATATGAATACATACCTAATTTGCAAATATAATTATAGCAATTGTATATGCAGACAAAACCACTATATGGGCAAATTACACAATAAATTGCTGCAGGCATGCATAAATAAGTATGTCACAGCATTACTAACTTGTTCACGTAGTACTAATATATACATGAAATGCAGATGTAGTTCTGAAAACCTGCCTGAACTAGATGGTAGCAGACTGTCTATGCAGGCCTCTCAAGGGCTATCTTTTATTTCTGCCCTTTACTTTCAGAAAATTAGGACTCATTTCCTTACCAGCAACTAGGTTATCAAGTACATAGATCTTGTCTTCTAAAACAGAAATAAGAAAGAAACAAGACATATAGGCAGGTAAACAGCTTTGGCCCACTTACACACAGGTCTTCCTGCAAGAGCTCCTGGAAGCTTTTGCATTCAGGACAATACTGTGATGTGATATGTTTCTAGTTTGCTTCTAACACAGTCCACAGACTGGAACTATGGCAGTTAGTCACAGTAGCAGAACATATTGACATTATCTTTATTCTGACTACTGGCCTGGTGTAAGAACTTGTATGCACACATAAGGCACTATATACCAAGGGGCTGATTTTCCCTCAGAGCAGATCCTTGGGATCTTTCTTTTACTCTGATGTAAGCAAGAAAAGAATCAGTCTCAGAACATCTAAAATGTACATTGGAACAAACCATTCAGAACTTCAATGACAAGCATTTCATATAAGACAATATCACTTCTGGAAAATCGATAAGCTATGTAAAGCACCAGCCTCCTAAACTGTGCCCCGGTTCTTTAAATAAAGCTAAAAAGTTGTGTCCCTATTGTATCAGTAAACATGCACTGGAACATATTATTGCTGATGTTCCATGGAAAGTAGCACGTTGTTTTTTGCAGGTCTTAAACTGGCCCATGTTTAGTTTCTTATTTCTGGATGTTTGTGTCTCAGGCGAACTACAACTTTAATCAGGAACAAGCGCAGATTTCCCAAGGGTTATGGTTTAGCAGAACATTACAGTCATCCTATCTGCGAGGTCATGTGAAAGGCTACGACTTGGAGAGCTGACACTGAAATATTATTCTGGCAATACACCTCTCCTTGAGCCTTATTTTCACTGCCGCACAGACATGAGAAAAACATGGAAGTAGTCTCCATAACCTTTTCAGAGGGTTGTTACCTGCCATCTGGTCAGTCACTGGTAGCTATTTACAACAGATTCTGCTGTTCTAAACACACTCAGTGTCAAAGGGACTGCTCAGAGAATAAACAACTACCTAGTGGGAATACTGATGGCACAATCTGCCCCTTAGTGACTATTTTAACTTGCATCAAAGATATGTAAGCTATACCTGGAGGTTTGTATTCATGGTTTCAAACTCTAATTGCTTCACAGTACTTTTAATTAAAGTCTTAAACGCACAATTATTCATGTGATTTTAAGCCAATTTGATTAAATCTTCTATCTGTTTTAGAGAAACCCTGTGATCCACAATGCAAGTTAGAATAGCCTTAGAAATGACTGCAACTGATGCCCTTCTCAGAACCACTTCAGGTATTTTCCACAGCCCTGAATCCTAAAAATACTGAGCAGCAGCCTCATTTTGCTCTTCCACACCATCTCCTATGCACCAAGCTCTGCCTATACGTGACYGGAATTTTGTCTGCAATATTCATTTGGGGAATCCAGCCCAGTAATCAAGGCGGGATCCTGCCATTCAGCTTAATAAGGTCACTAAAATCTAAATCACTGAGGTCTAAAACTTTCTTGAGGGCTTTCTCCTGCCCCAAAACAGATTCAGGCTCTTAATGGAGCATAAACAGAGAAGGCAATGGCATTCCTAAAGTCGAACTGGGAATGCGTGGAAAACTTTGAAAAAGCTATACAGTTCTGACACAATTCTGCTTATGTGCTAAAGATTTCCTCTGTTTTTCTTTCCTTATTGTACATTACTAAGGATCTTTACTTGAAGACAGAGTCTTTGTTTAAGTATTCATCCTTCTTTTTTACTTAATAATCTGAAAGCCTAATTCTCTGTTTGTGACATAACAGCAGGACTGCTATGGAAATTATTACATTGCCAAAACTTAGAGTACTATGACACCAGGTAGAGAAAAAACAGATGAGGAGGAAGAACTCTTGGGAAACAAGGACCCCTTTTTATCCAAATATTTTCATTGAAAAACAACAAGGGAAGGAAAGTACCTGACATGTTTCTGAAACCCAGCTGCTCTTTTAACCAAGCTTTCAGGAGGATGAAGTGTGAAAGGGCCTTGTCACTCATAAGAAAAAGGCTTCAGTTTTGTTTTTTTAAGTCTAGACCTTTGGCTCCTATGATTTATTTACATACCTCGATATTTTTTTCCTTTCAAGTTCACTGGCACCAGTGACAGGAACAGTCACAGACAGCCATTTGCTATGCTGAGTTCCTAACTGACCTCCAAAAATCTCTATCAAGGACACAGTACTGCCGTTACATTCAAAAATCCCAAGGCCTCAAAAAATCAAGATATTATCCAAAAAAATTGTAATCTTTACATTTGCTTTCTGATTTCTGTGCTTCTGCAATACCATGTATATTTCAAAGTCTTCCCTCACAACTGTGTGAGCTAGATGCTTACAAGAAATGAAAACTGAGATTTTCATTTGTCATTTAACCACAAGAAACTGGGACATTAATGAAAACACTGTGTTAATGGGCAGGTTTTAATCCCTCAAAAGCAACTGTCTGTTTCTATATGGTAATGGCCTACACAACAGGCCTTGAAGATCAGCACCTATAGGATATACTGTATTTCAGTGTATATTCATTTTGTTGATAGAAGATAGGCCACTGAAAAGGAAAACTGGCTGGGCTAAGAATTGGTACGGCAATTGGTACGGTACAGTGGTACGGCACAGGAAAATGCCATCATAAAAAAGTAAAAATATTATTTAAGGTATATGAAGGACTGCCTGGAAAGGGAGGCAAGTTCCAAAACCAAATCAAATATGTTCTCATACTGACCATACTGACTGACTATCAGTCAGTCAGACAGGAGGTATATAGAAGGAAATAGAAAAGAAGTACAGGAAGGGGGTTTCCTAAAAATCTAATAAAAAGGAAGTGGTACATCATGAGTAGGTTCTTAGATAAATTGGCACAAGAGATTGAAAAAAGAAAAACCCAAAGATTTTAGTTAGTATTAACCAATATATGTTAAAGAGAAATGGTAAGAAAGGGATGTGTCCAAAATGTACGATTTAAAGCCAGGCACCAAAGATTATTAATCACACAATGGATGCATCAAGTAATCGGAGAGGAGTATACGGCAGGTTTCACAGTGAATGGCAGCAGCTGCCTTGAAAGAAATACCTTCACAAGCAGAGATCACTATCGCTGCTGTCCAGACAAAGCTGTAAAGAAATGTGATTCTTCAGTCACTACTGCCCAGGAAGCATAGATTAGCAGATTAGATAAAACTGTTGCACACAGAATAAGAGGTAGTACTTTACCAGGAACTTTTGTCTCTCGTTTCATAAAAAGGTCCATTTGAAAAAAAAAAAAAAAAAAAAAAAAAAAAAAAAAAAAAAAAAAAAAGAGGACAAAAATACTCAACTGGACAAAACTGGGCACATGAAAAATATAAACCTTATTCCAATTATCTGTCATACACTGGTATTCCCCAATGGAATCACTATTCCGCACATTGGAAATTGACAATATCAGGTCCATCGGAAAGCAACAGTGATGAACCTCTCTCATATGTTGAAGAAGATAATAATGTTCTAAACATGACTGACTAGATCTAATCTAGATTTGTGTTAGTAACTGTATTACCTCCACATTTTTCACTCCAGGTTCTCAGGCAGTGGAGGGAAATAACATTGTAATGTTCACTTGAGTCTGCTGACATAAATTACACATCCAGCTGACTGTGGAAGCAGAGCAGAGCCAAAGTAATTGAGAATGAGCAATGTGGAGGGACTAGATCTCACAGGCAGACACTGTTCTTTCAGTCGCACAGCTCATAGCATAAAGTAGCCTGCATCATTCCTGGGAACTATGTGGCCAGTCCCTCTGTAGCTAGCTGGTTGGCTACGCTAACACATGTAGAAAGAAAAGAGATATTACTGTTTCCTCTACTTGGCCATGGAATATGAAACAATGCTCCCCTACTAGCAGAGCAGAAAAATGCCCTAGGCCTTGTGAAGGGGAGGCATTTTGCTTGCATTTTTTTCTTTAATCAGAAGAAAAAAAAAGAAAGAAAAAGAMAAAAGAAAATAAGGCAGAATTCCTGGCTCCCCCTCYTACACATTTATGATGTAAGAGAAGGGCTGATATCAAACATGAGTGTTCAGATGGAGGATATCTACGCACTAAGAATAAAGAGATCTGCAATAACTTTGATGTCATGATTAAGTCCTAGTCACAGAAGCATAGGATATGACTTGTTTGTGTTCAATATCGAGTTCCGCTTTGAAAAGCAGCTCTAAAGAAATAGGTTTGGGGTTTCTAGGTTTATTCTTTCTCCTTAATCCATCTCACATAGGCTTGGTTTATGAATCAAAGGTTTTGTGGGTTATCTCTCCACACTCATCTCCTCATCTGTTCATGCACTGCTCCATTTGGCCCTTGAGAGTACAGGTAATTTTTTCCCCTCTCAAGTAGGCCAAAGAKTGTCACAGAGATAAGCATATTCTCTCCCACCAACTTGCAACTGACATTTACAATGATGGCTGCAGACATGGAAACGATGGAAATTTATCAGATTATTCTGGAGATAACGGACTAAAGTAAAGAGATCTTCAACCGTTCCCTCAAAACTACCTTGGTTTAGCACTTTTGCTGGAAATAGAATGTTATTAGAGTAGAATATTATAGAATACTATCTCTGCTGYGATTTTGCTTGGGTTTCCCCTCTTCTTCCCTCCCCACTGAAAATCTCTCATCTGATGTGCAAAACTCCAAAGCAACTTTTTAAAATTTGGAAATGTTGCCGTGACACTAGATGGCATTTCTATTCGGGAGGTTATACATTCCTACTATCTTCCTAAAGAAAATTGAGTTTCASCCACAAATCTTCACAGCAGTTTTTCTTCTTGGGAAAAAGATTCTGATGGTCTCAAGGCCACAAGGTATTRCGAACAGTAAAGTCAGTTGGGAAGCCTGATTCACAGAAAAGTCAGAGTACRGGTTACCTAAACTATAACTCAGGCGCCAGGCAAGCATTTCACTACATAAACTTTCCAGTCTGAAATTTGGATGTTTTCATAGCAGTAGCAACTTTTAAAAACAATTCTYAAATTTTAATTGGAGATCTAATTTTAAAATTAATGGAAGATTTTAATCCAGTCATAATAAAAAGAATATCATGATAGAAGATAGGCAAACAATATRTGCAAGTATCAGTTCAATTAAATGACAACATTCCCTTTTCAAAGTAGTAATACAGCTGAAGTTAAAGGCTGAAGACAAGGGTGTTATTCTAAGTTTTGGCAAGGAAAATCTTGTAGCATTATTTTTACTGGAAACATAGCACAAAAAGTTCAGTTTCTGCAAAGGGTTAGGAGGACAGAGGAGAAGCCAAAACAATCCCTCTAGAWGCATACTTTGTCTTCTAAATATCATGAGTGTTTAAAATGTTTTTCATGAATGTCATGAAAAAGCCATAAAATCCATCATTTTTAATGTGCACTTAGGTTTGGGCAAAGGAGATAATTATAGTTACTTATCAAATAGTATAATGTTCAATAGGGTGAAGCATGATCTTATTGAACAGTATGTTTAAAAAAATATCCCCTCCTTCAGATGAAAAACTTTGATTATACCATAATATACATATTACTAATATACTTTTGTATACATTCATCTGGTTCTTATAAACAGTTCTTATAAAAAGCTAAAAGCATTCCTCCTGGAGCTCAGATGTTCTCTCCTTTCAACAGAACACCATGATTATTTTAAATTAATGAGATATTGGCTTGACCCTCCCATCATTGTCCAAAAATGAAAAAATAAAGTAACCTTGAATTCTAGTGGACAGCCATGCTGAGATTCTCTAGTCACAGATTAGTCTCACATTGCACTAAAAATGATACAGAGAAGMAATACATATGATCCATGCCCCAAAGCGCACAGTGGAAGACTATAACTAGATCTTACATATATTTAAATAAGGCTGTGTTGGCAGGGGAAGAAGACCATAATAAGAAAAGGCAATTGCTTTTGGTATTTATAGCACCTGCAAATACCCTCTATTCAATTTACTGCACCTGGTG
>NW_028187012.1:1140141-1226357 GCF_003343005.1 Rhea americana | reverse complement strand
CATATTACAGGAGAATAATATCCTGTGTAATAGACAGACTAGCTTGCTGATAGAGATTATCTTAATCAAAATCATCCTTAACCTGTGTCAATAAACCCCATAAACCATAGCAAAACGTCAGATTATTTTGAAGTTAAATGAAATGCAGTTCACAGCTGCATATTCTTCATCACATAAATGCAGACTAAAGCTGATTTGAAAGCATCATTATGAATAATGCATTATTTTTAAAGTACAAAGTGAATAAGGTAGTCAGTCTGCATAAAACTGAAATAAGTAGATTTTCAATCCATAGTAAACAAGAGGCAGCAGTTCATGGGGATGGAGAGAGGTTGTGCTCATGAGTGGGTTCAGTTCCTAAAGGGCTGTCAATGGGATACAAGGAGGAGAGAAGGAAAATTTTGTGGAAGTTTCTCAGATATTAATGCAAACGAGGATGGATTCCAACTGCTCCAAGACACATTGTCCCATCCATGACAGTCTTAACACAGGATTGGTAAGAGGGGGAAATGGGAGTATATCTAAGAGGTAAAGTTCAAGTTGTGGCAAATGAAATTCAATTTTTACATCTTTGCACAATCTCTTCCAGCTGCAGAAAGTTTTTCCATTACCTTCATAAACCTTTGGACTATATGAGAATTTCAGATCTAAATATTCCCCAAAACTCCAGGCCTCCAGTCAGTATTAGTGTCCTTTGTCAGCTGCGTTTGGTAATTAACTAAAGCCTTGAATATTACAAATATGGAAGATCTAAGCAGAGTATCTTGCTCTTGCCATTCAGATTTAGTAAATATTTATTAACCACATAACTCACAGATTCTGCAGTCTTTGCTTAAGCAAAAGATCCTTTCCTACTTAGAATAAAACAGGTTTTATTTAAATAAGGACAATTAGACTAGGTCCTTCCATTTGAAAATTTATATATGTGTATATATATATACACATGTATATATACACACATATATATATATACATACAAATGTACACATACACACACACATTTATGAGAGAGTATTATTTACATGTATGTATATGTTTAGATACAGATACAAAACAGACATATAATACATATATGTGATGATATAATGGTTAGCAAGTTAGAAATCTGAGCAGGCCCTTACAAGTGCCCTTTTCAATCATAGTGACACCATGTGCACTGCAATCAAACAATTTGACTGATGTGAACAATCATTCCTAATGTAAAATTCTAGGCATAGTTTCCATTGCTTTTTGGCTGAAAATCTAGATGCCTATAGTGCACAGAATAGACAGCCCATCCCTGTGGTAAGGGTAACTATGCCACAATATGCTTCAGGCATCTGCAAAAACAACCAGAACAGTAACAGCACTGTTTTACTTTGAAACAAGACATTCCTTTCCTTTAAAAGTCAGTATTTTTTGAAACTATACATTTGAGATAACTTCGATAAAAATCTGCACCRCCATACTCTGTACCTTGCTATAGTTCATAAACTATGTATGTGTCGTGCGCTGCGAGTCCCATTACTATCTACCACGTCATTGACCAGTCAACAACTGGTTTTAATGATAATGTCCTTAGACCTTYTCTGTGAACTCTGAAGTTGATGGTTCAATGCATAACTGTTATGGAAGCCAAATACTATTATTGCTTACTGATTGCYTAGAGCTTTTACATTAAATAATTAAATCAAACAGAAAGGATTATTGTCTGAATATATAAAACCATAGAGGAGAAGTCTTAGAATACGGTAAAAGGTCAGAAAAACCACCTTTCCTGGACCTCTGCAAAAGGCTTTTAATCTTATGACCTTTTTCTCTTTCTTTCTCAAATAAAGGGTTCTCCCATGCACTTAAGTTGTACTATCAAGTGTGATAGCTTAACCATGTGTCACCCACCTGATATAACATTTGCAGCTCTCATGGTCAAATATGATGAGTGTTTTAAGAGTATGAAATTTCATAAATTCAGAGGGTGAAACATGGGAGGTTGGAGTGTAACAGGGTGTGTCTTTGTAAACAGATGAAAGAGGACTTCAGAAACACAGTTTAAGGAAGGGTGGAAAGTTTTTTTTTTTTTTTTTTTTTTTTTTTTACATCATACCTATCAAGATCCCGATCCAAGAACATAGGCTTTTTCAACATTTCCTTCTATTATATTTTCTGTAAATCACTGGAGATTAAAACTTTCTCCCTGTTTCACTCTCTCTTTTCCTTTTTTAAAGAAAGTTATTATTCTTTGGAAATTTTGTTCTTCCAAACACATTGGCTCTTGTGCCAATTTGGGAAATCACAGCACTGATACAGGGCAACAGCTAATGACTCTTCCGTTCTTTCAAAACTTTTAACAAGTGGTTTAATTTATTTGTTCTTCATTGCACTCGATAACTTTGCTGTGCATCCAAACTGCAGGAGTTTTCCTATTCTGTAAAGGGTCGGTCACAGAACTACGTAACTTCACCCTGAATTCTGATGTCTTTTGTTTTCACTTTTTACTGCTTTGGCATGCTAAGGCATCATGCTTCCTTTCTTTTAATGGAAAACTGAGCAAAGGCTTCAAGACCTGACTCTTCCAAAGATCATCTTTTTGTTCAATTGTTGAAGTTTCAGGGAGCACTGACCCATGTCTTACTAGTTACCACAATATAGTAACCTACAGAACACATGGCATTGTTTTTTTCATGAATATAAAAATATTTTTCTCTTTTATTTTTAATTTTAGTTTTTTAAGTGTGACTTTATTCAGTCTCTTTTCCAACTTCCAAAAGAAAGTAAGTGCTCTTTAATGACCTTATGATAGGTGGGTGGGCCCCTCTCCTCTGTCAGCAACAACCCCGAAGCAAAGATCTACAATTACCATCTTCGATTGTAATTCACAGAGCTGTTTCTAAGCTCTTCGCCTACAGCCAACATGAGAATTTGCGTGCAATATCAACTTCTAGCATAGCTGTTTTGACCGGTGYTGTTCTTTTCTTTCGATCATTTTCCTGAATGATTGTGTAAAAACTATTCTAGTTTAAAAGTGTAGTTTGGTAATATGAATCTTGAAAAGAAATAATAATCCTGTATCACCTTTATCAAGGGGATCATTTTAGCATCAGCAATACTGCTGTTTGCACACATTCAGTCGTAACACAGAAAAATATCATTTTCAGCTATGTTTTGAGACCATTTGTGTTTGTTTACTATCATCTGCTGTCAACTGAATTTTCATTCACATACAAAAAGCAGTTCCCAAGGGTGTTTGGAAAAACAGCCATTAGTTAAATCTCTGCTGTTTTGAGAACATTCTCCCTAACAATAAATATTCTTGCTGATAAGACTGTTATTTTTCTTATGTCCAGGCTGGAGCTGAACTCCTCAGACACTATGCATCTGCAGTACCTTCTTGTTCAGTCAGGTGATTCAGGGAACGGAAATTTTCTAAACTTTTTCAACTCTTTACTTGCAGTGCAGCAAGCAGTATTTCTTTATCACATTTACCAGTAATCAGGATTGCCTTAAGATTTTGGACCATCTAATGAAAAGGAGTATTCAACAGCAAGATGTTTCTGGTATGACTGAAAAAAGTGGTTTTGCCAGTTAACACGAAAGCTTGGTTAAAGATGCATTTTTGTGGCTTACATTCTTTGAACAGACTGTCCCCTTGCCATCTACCTGAGGCTCCCTCTTGGTATATAAACTTTTCTGCTGCTTGCCATTGTGCCTGTTGGGTTGAGATGAGCTGGTTGTATACTCCCTCAGTGCTACTGAGCTTAGTCAACAAGCTAGTCATTACTCTAACAGATGTTACTGCTTCTCAAGGCCAATGTAACCTTTCGAGAACTCTTAAAAAAGAAACAACAACAACAACAACAAGAACAAAAACCCAGAACTCCTGGAGCAAATATTAATAAAATAGTTATTTAAGCCTTTCACTCAATGCCTGGAGGAAATCTGCTTTTGTTTTCTTATAAGGTAATGTTTTCAATAAAAAGTATATTTGTGACCTTCTATCCCACCTATTCCTAAAGTATAGGGACCAAAGCCCTTCAGAAAACTACCACTATTAAAGAAAACATTTATACACCTTCTTAAATGCCACCAAAGTCATTGCAAAATAGGCATATGTATTCACGAGTCTCCATGGTAGTAACTGTCTTACAGTCAACACTACCCTTTCCTGGGGCTTGTCTTTATTCAAAAGCCTCAAAAACTGGTTAACATTCCTCAGACCTGAATGCCCTTAGGGCTCTTGTCCCAGGCCTGCTCAAATCATATCAGTATTTCTCTGTTTCACCTCTTTACTCACATCTCCCTTATATTTCAATTGGGTGTGGCATCCATCAGTCCTTATCAGATAGGATAACACACTTAACCCTTTCTCCTCATGGTAAATATCTGAAATTTGGTGACCAGTTCAGAAAATCACTACTAGCCTTTGCAAACTCAACATAAATAATGAATTTCTGATACGAATTGAAAGCTTATTCATAACACAGGCAATATGATCATCCCTCCTTTGGCATTTGCATTTCAAAGCTTCCTTATGTTGGTTCTATATCTTGAGTCTTGAGCTCACTATAGAACATAGAATTGGTAAGGTTGGAAGGGACCTCTGGAGATCATCTAGTCCAACCCCCAAATGAGTGGCCCATATGGGGATCAAACCCGTGACCTTGGCATTATTAGCATCACACTCTAACCAACTGAGCTAAACATAAGACTTCTGAGTTTATGTTGCTTCAATATCACCCATAAATGTAAATTCAAAACTCATTCTGCTTCTTCAGTCATGCTCCAATTATTTTTAGGCCATTGCATTATCAAAGTACCAACACAGAAGTCCATGTTCAGCTTTTAGTTAAAAGTCTGTTTAATTAAAAAATAAGGCAATCCAGATACGTTTGTTTTCATCGTTTATTTCAGTGCTAAGTTAATGAGACTTGGATAGACAACTCTTTCAGTGTATTTAGGTACAATTTTTCTCATGTGCACTGTATTTTTTATATAACACACCTGATTTTTCATGGAATAAAGATTATAATTTGGCTTGACTATCTGTAGCAGCTTTATGCAGGCTTTTTTGTGAATTGTTATTGACATATACGAGCTACCAAAGGCAAATGTGTGTGATTCTATCAGCTTTTACCTTTTTATTTGGTACTTTTATCATAGGCCACACTGTTGGAAAAAGGTGCAACTTCAGCTACCTCAGTTACAACGTGATTGAGTTTAAAAGGGCTAGTCCTGCAAAACTATTCTTTCCGCCCATCTATTTCTCACCATTTTACTAGTACCTCAACATAGATCTCCAAACATGACCTATTTAAATTGCATCACTCAAAGCTGCAAGTTTTATAGTTACTGAATTCAACTAAAACAGTATCAATCTCAGTATCATACCTCAGATCAGGGTTACTTAAACATTTTCATAAATGAAAAAACAGTTCTAAATGATAGCCCCAAATTGCCTTATACTCGACACAAAAACTACAGCAGTCAAGTCCTTCTATATAGTAACAGATTTCTAAGATATAAATGGTTACAGTTACCACATTTTACGAAGGACTTTCTGAATTATTAACCTCCAATAAAGTATTATTTCAACTGCAGTTTTACTACCATACTTGCATAGCAATTTATTATCATCAGCTCTACTATTTTAGGAACATCAGAAAAAGGTTCCATCTCTGAGAGTACTACTGCATACTTCTGACCTAAATGTGGTCCACTGACTTTGTTGTAAGACCACCAGAGAAAAATCAGGTTCTTTTATGTTTAAAAACGTGTAAAAACTAGAAGAGTAATTTTTGTAAAATAATTTCCATGAGGAATATAGTATTAAATGGGTCCATCCCTTGCCACAGGTACACATAGCCGTTTATAAACACCTGTTCATAAGTTAAAACAGCCTGGTGTACTATTAACTTACCCTTGCATCATCTGTAGAGATAGAATGGGGAAAAAGCAAGAACATTTTCTATCACGGGCTCCAGTCTGTGTCCCAGCTCACAAAGTCCACACCATCACATATACAGCACGGGTAGTGGCGAGTGTGCAGAGGCGGTGGAAGGTGCCATGGATACACCTCAGCTCCTGCAGAGTGGGACTCACTCAGCGAAAGCCTTGCTAGGTGTTGAGGTAGGCACCACAGTGGACAGAGAGATGTCCAGACACCTAAACTGCACCCAAAGTTCTGCAGTTCTTCTATCAAATCAGTTTTCACTCAGTACGCAGRCATGTAAAATGTCCTTGTAGAAAAATACATGATAAAACTGTTCTGTTTCCTGCTTAGCTGATAAAGAGATTATGGATTTCTATCAAATTCCTCTTGTGCCAACATTATTCTCAGATTATCTCCATTTCTGCTTTCTTTACAGTTGAATGCTTCATTACCTTGCAATAATTTATTTAACCACAATTTATTACAGAGCAAATAAAAGCAGGCATTATGTGTGTGGTTTTTTCCTTCGGTAAAAGATAGCTCAGATTCAGATTCTGGTATACTCTACCTTTTCTGATGCTATATTTACACTG
Source organism: Rhea americana (assembly GCF_003343005.1). Classification (NCBI taxonomy): domain Eukaryota; kingdom Metazoa; phylum Chordata; class Aves; order Rheiformes; family Rheidae; genus Rhea; species Rhea americana. The sequence continues at coordinate 1,219,859 of NW_028187012.1, read as the reverse complement.
ATCAGAATATTTTCTAGTCTTAATCTAATATGCAAAGGAAGGATAGGTCATGTGGAATGAAGACCAACTTGAACAAGAACTAGTTCAAAGGATGGTACTAATTTAAAACTCAAAGGAGAGGAAAGAAACTTCATTTCCTATTCTTTTCTGAAATATGGGAACAGAAATGCTGAAATTTATTTTTTTCCTGCTTCAACTGAAAATATGAAACTCTGAAAGTCTTATGAGCCTCTATCTTCATGAAGTTCTAACTCAGATCTCAAACTAGGGACATWTGGATATGGTTTTGCAACGGCTCTGGATCCCTGTGATGCCTACCCAAATTCTGGACTTTAGACTTCTAAGAGGCAGCAATATACTAGTTCCTCTTCAGCATCAGAAAACAGAAACAGTGAAGGCTTTACTAATGGTGCTGGAGTCCTTGAAAGGGGTATTTGAAGCTTCACAGCACTTCTCCAGAGCCTAATGTAAAAGGCACTGGAATACTTCTCTGGACTTCTGAAATATGATTTCACTAGTAAATACATGTCTTCAGCAGCCAGAATAGTCTTTCCAAATCAAGAGAACAACTCTCTTTCCTACTACATGTCCAACCTTGGAGTTCAGTGCTTTTATCCTTCTTCTGGGCTTGAGATTTGTTGTTTTAGAGGACTAGATTAATGACTCAAAATCTGTCTTTATTCCTCCGTTCCTATGTAAAAGCATCACCATCAAGTAAGCAAAAAGAATTGCTGCCAGGTATGAAAAAACTCCTCTAATGTAGATTTACCATTTTCTTACTGTGGTAACGCTTCTTTTCCAGCTCCCATTTTACTGTGCTGCCATATTATGAAGCTTCTTGGTTGACATGATTGCAGCTTAATTCAGGAGTAGGAAGGGATCAGCTGCATTCTGGCAGCATTTCAATCACACTCCCTAAGGTCTGAGTCCCTAACTTTTTTTTCCGTGCCATAAGTAGCCACAAGACGGTTATCACAGCTGGGAGTTTGATGTTCTCCTCCCAGCTGATACAACCCACGCCTTTCATCTGGGAGGAAAAAATGTCTTCCTACAAAACTTGAAAAAAACAAGAACAAGCCATTAAGTGTCTTTTAATAAAGCAGAGATAAAACATTTCTTCCACTTTAAGTAAATCCAGTAAGTTCAATAATTTTGTCATATACCCTGATCTGTTCTCTCTTCTAGTTCATCATTTATGTAGCTGAGTTGACACTCATCATTGTTATAGCATAAGTGTTAATCTTGAGATTTTGAACCATTGGTAAAGCACTCCTGCCTCAAAACAGGTGTAGGACTAAACAGAGTATCTCAGTAAAGGAAAAATTGCCAAGGGAAAAAAATCACAGCACTACCCAGCAGCCTAATTCTGGGGCTGAGGGAACTCTGAGCTGAACAGTTTGTCCTCTCTGAAAGCCTAAACTTTCTGTCCAGACAAATAATATAATAAGAAACAAAGAGTTGAGGACTTTCTCCCTGACGCCACCAAAGGAATTCCCCACAGCCAAAAAGAAACCATTTCTAATACAACTCCACTCTGTAAAAGCCCCAAGAAGTTCAACAAACAAAAATTGGACAGAATGTCCCCTAACAACTACAATGTCACTTCTGAGCATTATTTTGACTACATCAGAAGAAGAATCAACAGTGAAATAATTCACAAATAACATCTCTCTTAGAGAGGAAAGCTATATAGCCTTCAGGACCAGTCACAGTAGAGGCAGCAGCAGTACAGGCATTCTAAAAATCAAGAAACACTTGACTGTGGCCAAAGGGAAGTCTTTGGACACTGCGCATAGTCAAGAACTCAAGTGAGACTTCTGTTTCAAATCTGAAGAAAGGCTTGTGTGCCTGACAGTTTGTCCACTTCTTCTAACTGTACTATCTGGTCTAATAAAACATACTACCTTAACTAGAAATTTTGCCCTGCCTCACATTCTTATACCATCATAGCAACAACAGCGTTATGACTAAATAGATCTAATTCAAACCAATTGTTTCATTTTTGTTCATAGGACAGTTCCATCTTTTGTCTCTAAGGAACAGAAAGAGGTAAATGTGATAAAACAAGCAGATGTATCTGCATTACACCCATCTGTACTTCAGGATAAGTAGAAAATTCTCCTGTCTTGTTATCTCTACATCCTGAAACTTCCTGCTCCTCCCTTCAGGATGTGTGGCTACAATAAAGTGACATGAAAAATCCCCAATAGGGATTTTACGGAATTCTCCTGTTTCTGCTTTAGCAGCTCCATCAGTGCTAATAAGAGGGAGAGGAGAGTGCATGTGGATCACTGACACTGTTGCTGTCAGCTGTCACTGATTTGCCAGTCTTCCACAGTGTAGCTCCAGTAAAAAAACAGTTAAAAAAAAAAAAGAAAGAAAGGGGGAGACTGCAGATCAACAGCAACATTCCCAATATGGCTAATGCTCCACTGATGCCACCACAGTTCTGCAAGAATTACAGAAAAACCTCAGTGAAGGCAGATCCTTAGTCATGAGGAGTTCTGTAATCTTTACATTATCTAACAGAACAAGCTGTGAAGAAGGCAGAAGGAATGGCAAGAGAAAATAGGGCAGGAGGCTCAGCTCTCTCCTTGTCACAGCAGAGGTCACAAGCACTCAGGACAAGTGGCAGGAGGAGCAGGTGCTTTGGAAAGTCCTCCTGGCACATTGCCCCTGTCAGACGTTTGCCCAATCGTGCCGCACAAGTCAATAAAACCACCCTCACAGTTCGTAAGAGACAAGTGTTCAAATGAAATAAAGTATACTGGTCAGAAATGGTTTTCTGTTGAGGCTTGGGGGTCTTCACCTAAAACAGAGAGGAGATAACTATAATATTCCCAGTGATTCCATGAGCTTTGAATCAGTTCTATAAACTGTGGGAAAGAAGTGCACAGAAGAAATGCCACTCAATGGCCTGCCTGGGAATCTGTTCTCCCAGGCATTACAGTTGTTACTGACCTTCAAGGAGGCAAGCAATAAACTGAGTTTTCATACATCTGTTTTTAGTCAATCTGTTTTCAGTCAATTTACTTCTCTTGAGGCCAAACCTCTTGTGAAATAATAATCACAAAAGGTGGGAGATATACACACAGGAGAAAGGGAGTTCTGCAAGAATTGCGTATCATGCGAGAAGCTGTACTCATGTAAATATTTGTGTAAAAAAAGTTGTGCATTCTGAAGCATTTCCAGTCCTAACATTCAATGTGCTATTTCAGGAAAGTAGACAATTACAATCTGAGTTTAAACTGTACAGCCAGCTTGCAGGCTATCCAGGCATTAATATGACGGAGAAGTCATCTTCTGCTTTTTCTTTATATCTGCGCACCTCAGATCATACCTAAACTGCTATAAGCAGAGATCTGCTCAGAAGACCTGTTTCATCTAAAGAGCAAATCACCTGGGAAAGTCAGGGCCTAAACAGTGGGGAAGCAAACTGTGCAGCCTGGGGCACAATTTCTCCTGTTACTACATCAAGAGCAGGCAGGCCTCTGCTTCTGCCAGGTAGATTTATGTACAAATTGCAATTTGTTACTTCATTAGAGTCACTTTTTATTGCCACTATAATTGCATACTTTACTCCATAGCCTCTCTTAGTAGCATGTGAAACCAGGAATAATAGAAGAGGCAAAAATATTATAATGTTAGCCATTAATAATAATGGGCTCAGGTTTCTAGCAGAGAGGAAGCCCTTTCAGCGATTTATAAATAGGAATGAAAAATTTCAGATTCTTTTTAAACACCAGTTTTGCACTGTCAAAATATGCTATGTATTTTTATTTTTAATATATAAACATTCTCATAGTGTTTCTCATAGTGTACCTATAGTGTATTGGTTAGTAGTGTATAGCACAAATTTAGTGTTAGACATTTGTATAATAACAAATTACATATATGCTGTATAATATTATATTATATTGTATAATAATATATTATACAATTAATATATTATATTGTATAACAACATATTAAAAATGAGGGTATGAGGGTCTTCTCATTAATGCCTTTTTACACTCTCATTCACAACGTTTATTCTCCAAAAGCATAACTCTATTAGTAAATCATATTTCAGTCTCATCAATTTGTATTGCCTATTTTCTAATGATTTATTCYCTAGTTCAGATGTTGATCTTCCCTTAGTGGCATCATACTGAGGTGCTGTGGAAATAGTTTTGATGTCTTAAACAGAAGATAACTTACTTCAGTAAGAAAAATGTGAAAGGGAACAATCAATTTCTAAATACCGAAAGCTCCTTTGTAAAATATTTACAACAGTGCAAACAGACATTGCAGGTTATTTTAAAAATTTGCATTTTAAAATTCTCTGTGAAGAGTAAATTCTGAGTTTTTTCCAGGCTTCCAGTATAATGCACTGAGCGCTCCTGCTTTCAATTACACCAACACAATCATGCAGAAATCAACATCATCACACCATTGCAAAGTTGGGATGAGCTCTGATTGGGCCTTCTTTCATTTTTTGATTATGAGTATTACAGACTTCTTTTCTTCTTTTCTTTCTTTCTTTTTTTTTTTTAACTCAGCTTTATTTATTTATTTTTTTAATTCCGTTTGCCCCAGGCTTAAGTTCAGTTTGGACAGTCTGAGATGAGGAAAAAAAAGCAAAACAAACACTGTATGTCTCCTTTTGAAAGTTATTCAGGCACCAGGGGCTAGGTCTTGATTAATGCTTTCTTTTGAAGCCATTGTTATCTAAGCTCTTATACAATTTGTTTTGGAATTTTCCTTGTTTTCAAAAGTAGTGTTGAAATCTCAATGAAGTTAACACAAAGAACTACTGTAACAAARTAGGACTGTGCCCATACCAACAAAAGGAATAAAAATGAATTATTTCACATGCTGCCCGTGAGCATCACTATTATGGGAATGTAAGAACAGTAAGAGTTTGATCCAGCTGCCTAAACACAAGCATCTAGTGATATTTGAGATGCCCAGGATTTTCCGCATGGCATTTACATGCAAATCCAAAACTGCATAAGTCTTCCTTAGGTTCTTGGGGTGTCACATCTGACAGCCCTATGCAAACTCTCTAGTGTCTCAAAYACGAGAGAGTTTTGTTGCGGCAATTGAATCAAGCCCTTAGTATCTGCGTGTTCTGCCTCACTTAGTTCTTTGCCACCAAACTTAGTTTCACACTTCGTCAGTGAAGGACACACTTATAATTGAATGTTTTAAACATCTTTGGGTAAATCTGCTCAACATGCATTTTGCACAGTCTGCAAGCAAGAATGTAAGAATAGTAAAGTACTAGCATCTTTATGCCACACGCTTTATTTTGCTTGGTAGCAAATTATAGCACATTTTTCCATGAGGAGTAGAACAACCATGTTGTGGAACTTCAGTGAACCATGTACAAGCCAGAAGTCCAAATCATCTACAGCATAATTAGATACAGCCCCTGTGACATTTGCAAACTTGCTGCTGTTTCATGTCATGGTGAATTGGCTGGTAGTAAATTCATTGGGTTTTAACACAAAGATTGAAAGTACATTTTACAGGCTTTCGTTCCATCAACATTTTCAACACTGGGGCACAGCCGTATCATAACCTGCTTCCCAACATATGTGATAGAGAATATTTTCAAAAGAAAGTGCAGTATCTGAACAATTCCGTTTATACTATGGAATAAATTTTCCTCCTCAGATAGATTAGCTAATGCTTACTTCACTATTGCTATAGCATTTGTTGTGAATACTAGGAGTGAGTACATTTGGCCCTACTCTTTCAGAATGAAAGAGTTTCCAAGTGATCTGTTTCCATTTAGTGCATGAGAAAGCTTCTTTTGAGACAGTGTTTGCAATACATAGACAAAGCACAGTGTCTGTTCCATAGCTGTCACTAATACAAAGGCTTCAACCATATAACACAGAGAGCAGGCCCATTATGTTTAGTGAACTTTGTTGGCTTGTCCAAGTCACTGTGACAAGCACAATTTCTTCTTAGCTTATTTTCTGGTTAGTTTCCTTGTCCATAGCCAGCTTGCTTTCACCTCAGCTGCTGGCTCTCTCCATACCATCCTTCTTACCTTACAAGGGCTGGCATGCTCTTCTCTCCTGATCTGGTACTCACTGCACCAGCTAGCCTATCCTTGGCACTCCTCCCCTGTATACAGCTGAACAGTTCATTCCACTCCTGTCTCTTGGCTGCAAAGAGGACCAACTCTCAGAGCCCCTTTTCCACTTTGGTAACCTTTTGATGTTGTGTTGTGATATAACGCTGGCTTGTACAACCAAGAATTACTAGTGGCTTTCAACCCTGCTTGAAAGAGATCATTTAAGGACAGATCACAATTAACTATAGATTTCTTCCTATAGCTGGTTTATTTTATTCTTAACATTATCTAAACTTAAGATTTCTGTCTGCTAATGTTACTATGGTTATACTGACCTCTAGGGGTTTGCTTTTCATCACAGAGTCGTTATCTTCTTTTGTTCCAGAATAGTGAAGGCAGTTTCATGCTTCATTTGCGCCAAGTGGAACCATAATCTCACTCTTCTTGAATATCTTAGTTTCTTCAAAAAACTAAGAAAAACATTAAATGAGTACAGATGAATACAAACATTTCAAGAAAACCACACACAGACATGTTGGTAAGGACATCAGCTAAGATACAATGGTACCTTCAAAGACAAAGAAAGCCTTGGACAAAATCTATAGACTTTTTAAGGACTGCCAGATACAATGTCTCATACAGACTAAGCTATTCTTAAATCTTTTTATCACATTCATCCTGCTTTATTCCTGGGAGTAAGATCACAAAATTTTGTTCCACAGACCATTCCATTTTTTTTTCTATGTCCTTTCTGAGAATCATAAACATGATTGTTAGAAAAAAAGACTTGGGCAGTTTTTCAGTGAAAATTCACCTTTTGTTAGAGTGAAAATTCACCTTTTGTTAGAGACACATGCATTTGTCACATACGAAAGCAAACTAGCTTTGTTGCTTTAAATGATAAAAACACTAAAATAAAATTGGCCTCTGAGTTATGAAATTGTTTTTTTGTAATAAAATGCTGCATTCTAACAATGCAAAGTCTTTCCATAGGCCTTTTGGCATTTTATACAGTCTAGTGTGCATGCACAACAAATGAATTCAACAAGAACATGACAGCCTTAGTGTCTCGCAGCAGCATAAAATTTCCAAGGAAAATGTCCATTACATTAGCACTACAGTGGTAAGATTTTAGGTCAGCAAACGCAAAAGTGAATGTTTATATGCACTCCTTGGAAATACACTAGGAGAGTCTTTAACTTCAGGATTGCATACAAACTCATACAATTCTGTTTTAAACATGTATATGTATATTACCTCTTCAGTACTCTGCTCTACTCTATATTTGCCCAAGTGGACAGACAATTGGAAACAATTCAACAAAACTATTATTCATAAGTGCAACAGAATTTTCAACTAGTGCCCTAGCTATAACAATAGCAGAAGAGAACAAGGCCAAAAATTTACTGTCTAATTTTGGAAAAGCATGCTGGCTTCATGCCCAAAATTAAATGCTCTCAACTTCTGCTTTTACTGGTACATCTGGCATCACCAGATAATCAGGAAATCCGTAGGTGGAGATAGGGAAATCCTATATTCCTCACCTGATTTGATGGGGAATTCCAGTGTGGAAAATCATATTAGCTATCAACCAGAACTACAAACAGTATACAAAAACAATTAAAATAAACTAGGAATGTTTAAATAAAGAGTAGAAACAAGAAAACAGATGAATTCTTAGCTGTCAGTTAAATTTACATTTACTATGGAAGTACCATGGGATACTTAGCTGTTTTATGAAATCATGTTTTATGAGATGGCCTCAGGCAACAATATCAGAGAACAGATTATATCCAGAAAAGAATGCTGAATTCAAGTCCTTGACTGGACATGTCTCAATTTGCTCATCTAATTSAAAGATTCTATAAAGGCTGGTTTTAAATTCTGTTTCCTTCAGTCCAGCACAGACTTTGTGTACTGATTAATTTTCCTCTTAAATTTCATCTGGGCCTGTAGTTACTTAGCCCTTTTCTACGCCTCCCTCTTTCAAATATCTTTCTCTTTTACAAGAAATACAGATAACTTTCTGAGGCTGGGTCCTCTGACTTTAATTGTTTTATGTTATACTTGGGATGATTCCCAAGCCCCAATCCTGCAAGGCTGGCATTTCCTTAGCTTTATTCACTGCAAGCAGACTGGCTGAGAGCAGGCAAACAAAGCTCGAGCAACAGTTTTACACAAGCTGCTATTCCTACGCAAATATCAAATTATCATCCTAGAAATCGGGTGGATGTTGTTCTTTAGGGAATGAGCTGCTTTTCCCTTCCCAGGGACAGTGGGGATCCTGGGAGGATCTTCCTGATTCTGKCAACTCTGGGAGTCTCTGTTTAGCATGTTGGTCCCTAACAGCCTGGTTCCAAAGAAGGAGGGCTGCTATGTAAGTGCAAATGAGATTTTCTAATCTGAAAAGGACTATAGAGGAAGTCATTCTGTTTAGGTCTTGGTGCATCAGAGCCACCCAGAAAATAGGAAAAAGAAAAAAAAGTTTAACCAAAAAGGTTGGCAGTATTTTACATGTGTTCAGGGAAATTTGGAGATCCAATTGATGGATAATCTGAAATGCAGAAACATGACTTCAGCTTCTCTATGACTGACAGCACAAGACTAAAAAATAGGGACTCAGCCATACAGAATCACCGTTTGACCAAAGGCCTATCAGACTTGCTTTTACATTAAATAAAATAAACCCTTGTCCTCATCAAAAGGCTGAAATTAGAAAGCAGCACAAATGCTGCATACTTGAAATTCACTTGCAGTATTTTTTTAAACTCTTCCTGTAAACATAAGAAGGATTTAGTCAGTAGTACCAAACATTATGTTGCTAGGTGCTGCCTAAAACTAAGTCTCTGTGCTTCTGTGRCCCAAATTAGAATTAGCAATGAGCAGTCATGATTTAATGAGCAGCCTGAAAGCTATTCTCCCTGACACAGAGAACTGCCTGGGGAGCTAAATGAAGAAATTGTGTAGCTTCACAGCTCCACCTTTAAAAGTGTGGGCTATTGACATACAACTGAAAGGTGATYGTTGGTGAATAATGGAATAAAACATAACAAAGAAGAAAATCTTGTAATCATAACACACCAATAAAAATGCTTTAGATATGGTTTGTATACCAAACTCTCATATTGTAGTATGATAAATACTAGCTTTGGTTTACTAAGTAAATTGAATTTTTATATGGTGCACTTTGCTGCGTAAGCAAAGTGCTTTACAGTCAACACTTATTAACCAGTTCCTCTATCTGGTGAGTTAGCAAAGCGAGCTCTGAACAAAGCTATGTGTGTAAATTCAGCTTAATGAATTCAACGTACACAATGTATAAGCTGACAAAAATTGACAATGTCTGAGTCTTGAGAATTATTTCCCTCTATGTTTCCTTAATTCTTTTTGAAATACAAAATACCTAGTATCACTGTTTTTCTTTCAATATTCAGTCTCCAGTCAGCCATGCCAAAGCATGCATTTAAACTGTGTAGAATAAAGCACAACATTTTTGGAGAGCTAGTCACGGAAACAATCCTAGCAGGAGGCAAATATGGTATTCTAAATGAAATTGTGTCCAGTATGGTATTTCTAAATGAAAGGTCTTCCCTGGGATCTGCATCCACTGAATGAAACTGAAGTTCTTGTCAGTGTAACCATGCTGATACCATCACTGGAACTGGCAGCGCCTGTGAAATATATAAAAAGGAATGAATGAAAGGATATTCAGAATTACAATGCACTTGAAATAACATTGGTGAGACATCCATATCATTAGGGCTTTTATTGAAGCTATTTACAATTTACTTCTGTGTAGATTTTTTTTTATTTTACTTGGATTGCTCATTATAAAATGGCTGTGCTATAATCATAAAGGCCATATTATTCTTTGGACAACTCTGGAAACTCAATGGACCTAGAGCCTGAAAGAAAACACCTCAATATAAAATTTAATATTTGAATGGTCACATCTGAGTAATGCCAGTGCTACTTCAATATCTCTCTTAAGTTAAGAAGAGTTCTCTCACTTTTTTGCTGGAAGATCTCCAAAATCTGAGTGTTAAAAAGGTGTTAAGTATGACAGAGAAAAGCCAACCATGATAGGATTAAACTAACATCTACCACAGCACTAGAAACTACCGGAGAGTTAAAATGAATGTGAAATCCTTAACATTAATAGTGACTAGTTCTAGGTGTTTGGGGGTTTCAGGTGGTGGAATTCTGTTGTTTTTTTACAGATGAGCAGCACATTAGCTGAATTTGCTTACCAAAATTCCTTCTAACAATTTGACTGGAAAATCTTTCTTTACTCTTCTAAGCTGTTAAATAATTGTTATGCTTCTCACAAGGTGTAATTGCGTTTAATGGCATGGGAAGACATTCCTCTCAACACTCTGACCTCTGGATGTCATTTGTTTTTAAAATTACCTTGTCATGGCAGCTTAATAAATCTCCTGCACTGAGAGTGAGACTCACAAGCGAGACTCTCCCAGGTGTCTTTTCAGCTTATGTTGCTGGTTAGCTAACTCAGTCATCCCCCAAAATACCTGGTGGCCTCCTTCGCGCAGATCTACATGCAACATGGCCTGATCAGTGATCCACTAAGCAACTCTGAGTGGAGCATCACAGAGCAGTCAGGTCCTAGAGCAGCACTGCACTACATTGTGGTTAAAAGTGAGCTGTAGAGCTCAAACTGTATAGCGAGGGTTCGTATTTGAAATGGCCAGTGCTATGCTATGCCTGATACCTTAGCCCTTTCCCAAAGTCATATAATCTGATTATCCCTGCTCCCTTCCTCTTCCCATTTGTCAGGTCACAACTCTGAGTGTGATATCTCTTTTGTCAGGAAAGAAGAAATGTAACTGTGTACGCTTGGCTTGAAAAGTCTTAACAAGGGTATCTATCTAATATCAAGCATATTAACTTGACAGTTACTCTGCATATGGATCGCCCATGCCTGGAAAAAGTGACTTCTCTGTACGGAAATTATACAATAAAAGCAAAGATTCAGAACATACTCAGAGTATTCTTCACATTTCCTGGGACAATTCAATAGTTAACTCATTGATCAACTAATATCTGGACTGGTCTTGGACAGAAGGCTATAAAGTAGTAGTATTACTAGGTATTCATTATGTATGCAACAGATAGGTAATGGCATCAATTATTTTTGCTTTACTATTTCCCTCTATACTTGCCACAGGTCTACCAGCCATATATAAGCTCCTTCAAATGTTTCCCTGCCATATATAAGCTCCTTCAAATGCTTCCCAAACTGCTTTAATATGAGGAACTCAGAGGAAACTCTGGTCTATAGGAAACGATATATATTTATCTACTGTTCAAACTGATCAAATGCCTTATTTTATACTTCCAGATGGAATTTATCCCTTTAAATGTGTACCATCTTAATCTGACAAATTTACCACACTAAATGCTAAAATCTGTCTTTCACATGCTACTGTACCACACATCAAAGCATTCTGAACAGAAGCAATAGAGTCATAACCTGCTTTTATTCACCTCCATCTTACGCAATTCACCTTTATAACTTCCTGCCAGTTGTATTTAACCTTTGATTTCACCACTGGAATATTTTCTGTAATAGTAGCCAAACCAAACAGCACAAGCACAGCAGAATCCTTTCCCATATCAGTTTAAATTTCATTCACTGAAACACACACTCCTTTTATTTTTATAAGGTCTCTATTTTTGAGAATTTCTCAGTTCTTCTTGCCTATAGATATCTGTCATATCTTATTAAGTGTGCCAGAGAAATGAAGCCTTAGCTAAGAATGCTACTAATTCTCATACCTTCTTTGTGGACCAAAACATCAAAAGTCATATCACACACTTAATTTGTCAGAAACTAGCTTGATATTTTTAAGTGTGTTTGTAGAGCATTCCCAAAGGGCTAGCACTGTTTCAAGCATGGAAATGGGCCCCAAACCCACTGCCTAGATTCTTAAGCCTATGACCAACAACTGATAGGGAGGCTTCCCTCACATTCCATAGAAGGGGAGTCTTGGAGTACTGCAATCTTTAACATTAGACTGGTCCATTTGCAAAAATGAGACTAAAATATGTAAATCTCCCTTTGAAGTTGCTAAGCCTAATCTATAACCTTGATACTTCTCAGCTGCATCAGCTTTCATCCAAGTGCAATTTACTGGAGACCGGGTGCATCAAATCCTGATTGATGCTTCTGTGGTAAATTGACATCAAATCAGACCAGAGTTAATAACAGCCTATTTGTAGAGGGTGTGCATATGGGAGAGAACTGAGGGCTCTTTCTTTCTCTGAGCTATAGAATTACTATGAGGTCTTTTCGTCATGCTACCAGGGAAAAAAATTGCATGGCTTCTTTTGTTCTTACAGCATTTAAAGAGATTTGCTATGATGAGCAAATTCTATAGGAGGGTTTGCCATTATTTTAGTAGGACTCTCGTAGTCCCTGTAAAATATCCAAGGAAATGTCCAACTATGCCTTGATTCCCTTGCTTGTTTCTTCCACCTCCTTCACATGTAACTTCTGTGATGGTAGTACTCTTTACTGACACAGCAGAAAATTGATAGTAGAATATAGAGATTTTCAGAGTGAAGACAACTGCGTATCGATCTTGCAGGACTTTTTGTTAAAGAACAGAAGAAAAAAAAATGAAGGAAAACCCATTCTTATTATTCTAAAGACGACTCAGAAATGACTAATTCAGCTAACATCTAATCAACACAAGGCATTAATTACTGGGGTTTTTAGATAAGGTAGCCTTTATATAATTGTGTCAGATGAAAAAAGAACACAATTAGAAAAGTAATACATGTCAAAACTGTCACATTAAAAACAATAAAGCATCTTCAGTAATTGTTTGCCTCTTCACTCAGGATTATAATATGTGTTAGGAATGTCACCCATATTTAACATTGTAAGGATAAATGTTTTAAGTGAAACACATGGGAACTGTAGGGGAAACTTTCAAATTCCTGCCTTGATGCTGTTTATATTTTGTCATTGTTAATTTTTAAGTACTTTATAGCCATTAGATGAKTATAAGCCAGTTTAATGTACAGATAACCATTGTTCAAGCTACCGAATTCAGGTACTGAAGACAATCCAATTTGCTCAGAAAAGCACTTAGGTCATATTATTATTTGTTAAATAAATGGTTCTTGTATGGATTTAACACTCCCTTATAGGAGAATGTGACCACACAAATCACTACAAAAGGATTCAGAAACTGATATAACTATTTTCTATTTTTCTATTTTAATTCTAAAAACTGAAGAAATGCAGAAACTAACTTAAGATGAGAAATGGTGAAAATAAATTGGAGTTCAAAATTTCTGCTGTTAAATCTAAAATGAGATCATTAAGAACATTTTAGTATCATTTTCCTCAACAACAATTCTACTAGAGTTTTCAGGTAAAAACAAAATGTAAAATTGAAAGCACTGTAATATACTTTCCTAAGTTCATGGGCACATTTGGTTTGTCTTGTTCTCCTAAGTTATCTGCCGAGTTCAGTTAGACATTAGTAAAAATGGGGTGAGCAAACATAGGTCATGAGGAAGAGAAGCACTGTATACTTACTCACACAATTTGATTCAAGAGCATTTTTAAGTATGCTATGTTTTCATAAATATTTTAATAGGCRATCATTTAGCATTACAAGAAACACATAAATACAGCTCTAAATTACTAAGATCACTTATGGATAGTCCCACTTGTTTCTTTCCAAATGTAGTGTTCCAGCTTGATAATTTTCTTTTTTTGAGGCTTTTGAAGGTATACCAAGCAACTGCAAAACACCCTTTGATGAGCAGGAAGAAGAAAGGTATCATGTATGTTTACTTTATCCTGAGAACTGTAAAACAATGGCATAATACCTGGCAACTCTTGAGCCCTTTCTTCTTCTCCCCATCATTACTTCGTATGTGTGGCACCTGCTGACTCAGTCAGCCTCCAGAATCACTGCTGGCACAACATTGTACAAAACAATAAAGAAAACAAATACACTGGAACACTGGCTTGGCTGCTGGCTGGCCAACACATTAAATACACAAAGAGCAGCAATTTTGCCTGCACCCTGCAAAAGCTCAAGCATTTAGCTCATTAAAACAAGGCAATTTCTCTCTCTTTCACAGGCACACAGTTTTAAACTTGAACATGAACCATGCAAAATTAAAAAGCGTACATGCGATTCTCCAGAATTTTTTATCACACACAAAGACTCCGAAAGACCCTTTCCTACCCACCCCCCTTTCTGAATGGGAGAGTCTGTTAATTTTGTCTTCCACAATAGTGATATTAAATCATGACTTTAATTTCTTGTATATGAAATGACAAGAGTTTTGGAGGAAGGCCATTCAGGACAGTAATTATAACAGTAGAGCTATCTATTGAGAAACCTCTCTGTGTGTGTATAGCACTAGTGAGATTTGAAGCTTGTCAGGAACTACCAGGCCTTACTACAATAGAAATAATAAAGGTGACTGAGGACTGTTCGGAGGCTTCAAAACTACCAGAAAAGTAGGCTCTTACCTTACAGTAAGAACCGGAGTAGCAACATTACAGGGGCAAACAAATGTACATCCTGTAAATTTAAAGCACTGGTATTTTGTTTGCATTACAGTAAGTTGAATTGGGCCTGAAGTCAAAACACAGCTGTAATACAGACCCCTTTAATGAAACTAGTTCTATCACAGGGAACTGAATGTAAGCCCTAAGTGTTATCTGCTCTGCTACTGCCTTTCTCTCATAGTTTAAAGGGAGCCTGGATTGCCAGGAGGTCCTAAATTAGAATGGCTTTCAGCTAGCACTCAGCCAACAACCTTACCAAGAGAGAAGACACAGCTATGGAGTGCAGCAGGAATTAACTGAGTGCACAGTTAACTGGAAAGACCTAGTTTAAGCAAGTCATGTTCAGTGCCTTAAAACCTGTTTCAATCATCAAACCTGTCTGGGAAACTCAGTACTTAACCTTGGGACAGACCCTCTTGTATTTGGGAAAAGTCCTTGCGAGAATCCTCAGTAACAATATGCAGTTTCAATTTCAGTCCATTATGATATCACTAGTTTTCCAGCTCTTCAGTAAAAACAGGGAAAGTGATATTTCTGAAGCAAAAACACTCCTATAGCAAAAAAAAAAAACAAAAAAAACAAAAAAAAAAAAAAACAAAAAAAAACAAAAAAAAACCAGCATATGGTAACCCAGAAGCTATGGTATGTTCTTCAGGGGGGACTATGATAGCTCTTTTTACCCTGCTTGAAAGATAAACAATTCAGAAATCTGTCAACATGTTTAGGTCTGCGTAAGTCTGCCAACAGGGGACTGGTTATAGAAAATATGTATTTTAGCTTACACACGGTCAAGTCTTGAAATCCATGCAGTTTATTAATGATGTGAACTGCTTTTGCCTGATCAAAATCTGTATGACTTCAAACATTCATAACCTCCTGAAATCAATGGGACCACATTTTCATGTGCATACCTGGCTGAATTTAGTCCTGACCACATGAAAGACATCTCTATGCCTTTCTGTCCTTATATAAAAAGAGCTACTTCAGCTTGAGTTAATTGCTTCTTTACCTTGAATCAGAAACGACCAGCTTGCAAAGTGGTGTTGGCAAAAGTTGATTGYCAGTTCAACAAAGCCTGGGCTGGATAATCTTTTGAGTACCTTGCAGACCATCTGTTTGTCAAGGGTCTTCCCTAAACAGGGCTGGAAGGTTCTTCACCAGGAGTCTTGCTTAAGGCTGGAACATGATATGGACCAAGGAGGTTGTGTTGCAGAGCTTGGTGACCTAGTCTGTTTGGCCAGTGGCACTTGCAGGTATATCTCTTCTAGGAAGTTTATCTCATTCTCACTTCCCCCACATAATACAAAAATTCCTATTTTCACAAAAAGTCCTTACAGGAGGAAAATAGTCCRATTTAACACAGTTCTAGGCCAGCTGTTTTGCTTGTAGGAGTGAAAAAGGAGAGAGAATGAGGAGGCAAATCAAAAACYGACAAAAGCCAATTTCTTCATGGGCTGCAACATGTAGTATATTGAATTTGGCRTCAGTGTTAGAGGTTTCACAGTGAGGAAAGTATATACTTCTGGAGAAATCATAACTTGTTTGGGGAACCATTAAGCACTAGCAAAATAATCATTAAATAAGCAGCAATAAAACTAATAGCTCATTAAATTATAGTGTAAACAGAAGTTAGTGAAATAAARAATAATACTGGGTGGGAAAGTAACTGATAGCAAAATATATACAAAAACAGATAATAGTTAGTATAGAAACATCCAATGCAGTTTTTGCAAGTATCAGTACAGTTAATGATTTCTTTGTTTTCTGACAAGTTTTCTACTGTGCTGCAATGGTAATATGCTTTGGGCTGCTTCTACAATCCTTTACAAATAGGAAAATCTCTACTAACTTAACTGTGGAATTACATAGGTCCCAAATTGCAATGGATGAAAATCAAGGCCTTCACAGAGCTAGCAATGAAATTAGCTCTTCTTCCCTTTAACAACTGTTTTAAACAGAGCCTACAGGTGGCAAAGAATACTTTTTTCTCACTTCAGCAGAATCTTTTGGACATTATTTTTAAGTCTCTAACATGRAAGTCAGCTGCTCCAGGTCTTAGCTGTGGCATCATGAGGAAGTTTCAGTTTAAAAGCCTCTAATGTTGATGAAAGGGGTAGGGTTTCTTTCTGAGAAATGTATAGCTTTTCATCAGCAGCCTCATAGTTGCTTGGGTAGCATTCTTCCTACTGCTCAGGGTTACCAATTTAGTGCAAATTAATTGAAACACTGCTAAAGGGTCTGTCATGTCAAAAACTCCAACTGTTTAGACAGAAAGACAAGTCTGCATCAAGTACGTACGACCTGCCTGGGACTCTGGAACTGAATCTGTTTTGCTAAGACAGTAAAGAACCATTGAATTGCTTTAGTGAAAAAAATGTTTCCAAATAATTCAATAATGGTAGAGTCAGAGGAAAAATTCAGAACTAAGTTACAGGTGATTAAATCTCCAAAGATTGTTACTGTTCTCACTTTGTTTACAGATAATTTTTGCAGTATTAAGAAGGAAGGGAAATGTCTGTAAATTGGTCTCTCCTGTTCAAAATAAACTGTGACCAACCTCATATGGACTCTCTCTCTCTCTCTTTTTTTTTTTTTTTTTTTTTTTTTTTTTTTTTTTTTTAAATGCCCCATACTTGCATGTCATTGTAAGGATACCACATTAGAAAGCCAAAGGATAAACAACATGAGGACCAGCCCCCACCAGTGTATTAATAACAGGTTTTCCTAAAGACTTCAGTGTACATCCAGTAGATGAACATTCTCAGTACAGAGGAACAAAGCACAAATTATTAGAATAAATAYTGAAAAGAAATGTAATTCATTTTTTGGCAAATAAATACAGAGAAGGAGACTTTATCCAGGAGCATTCAAGGAAAGAATACAATGGCAGTACTAAAACACTGTRTAAGTTAAAAATACCTAGTGCCTTYTCTGCTGAAGTGGGAAACTAACTTAAAAGGTCATGTCACTGGCCAAGGTTGTTGTATTATTGTGAACATTCCTGTTTTAATGCAGGATTTATCTATCTGTGTTTGTCTGGGTCCAGTATGAAGGGTAACAAGTCAGACAGTGTTGATGATACTTTGCAGCCMAACAAGTTCTTCTAGCCTCACCTAATTCTTTTACAGGGATTAAATTTTCAAGAGAAGAAAGCTTGTATATCTACAGTCTTGGTAACCCTTTCCTATCTAAATAACATTTTAAAACTTGCTAGAGCTCAAAAAAATTGAATCAAGTCCATTATCAGAACGGTAGACACACACTAAGCTACTGTGCTGAACTCATGTCTAACGTAGTCTGTCTCTGACACTTGGATTTTGCTGAGAGCAGTATGACTAGTTAAAAGATGTCCTGTAAAATGGGTATGTTTTCATGTGATAGGTCTTATCGTATAGTGTGCTATGGAGTAGTGTGAGGATTGCAAAGTTCTATCATGGCAAACGACTGTCTTGGGTAAATAGTAAAGGGTATAAAGTGTTATTAATCTTATTCAACASATCCCTTAGGCATGTCAGCATAGAATGACTTCCGTGAACCTTCCATAAAGGCACACTGTCCCTGCATTTAAGTCTGTCTTTAGTCACACTGTATTACAGTGACCTGAGTTAAAGGGTAACAAAAACTACCATTGTACTCACTTCCTTAACAATTTTATTGCAAATTCCTAATAGTGACTATCTGTGAAACTCTGAATGCAACATTTTGCAGATAGCGAGGACTGCTGCAAATAAGGTCTCATAATAATTTGTGACAGTGACAGAGTTTAAGTCTAATGTCACAAGACAAAAAGGGGCTTTGATCTGATTTATTCCTGATTTCTTTGAAACTAAAGAACTTCTTGTTTCTAAGAGAATGGCAGCAAATAGAAAAAGGTTCAAAACCAACAGTGCTGGTAGTTTATTGGGCACTTTGGTGGAATGGTTGGGGGATAGAGACTTTCCTTCTTGCTTTAAGCTGGCAGAGATCAAAAGCAATTACTACAGCCCAATCCAGTAAAGCACTTGAGTATGTGTAGCACTTTAAGAATGTAAATAGTTCAATTAATGGAACTTGCATTCTTCAGATGACATAAATGCACAAGCACTTTGTTGGAGTAAAGAAGATGTTGCTTATCTGTCATGTTGACAAAAAGGGGAACGTTATAGTTGTATCACTCAGCAAAAACGCTAATCTCGCACTTTTAGTCAACAATGGAAAAGTCAGGGATGTGTTCTGCYTAAACTACACATCAAAAGATATTTATAAATCAAATAGATATATTTTTAATTGCAATGTAAGATCTCACTAAGATCCACTTAGTGTTYAGTGTCATAACACTATTAAAAATCCCTAGTTAAGCTCCTATACTCTTTTAACACTGATATATATACAAAGAGTGAAGTTCAAAGTCTGTTTAAGCCTTGTTAGTTGGGGAAAGAAAACATTAACTTTTTATTAAATAATCCTCAAAGTAATAGTCTTCGATCCTGATACAGGACAACACCAAAATCCAGCATATAATAATTACACAATAGGATTTAAAGAACAAGGTTGCCCTAACAATTTTTGCCAAGAAAAATTGAGGGGAGAAAAGGAGTAAAAAAGAGAGAAAAGTCACAGTCTCCACATTTCAATAAATGGGCAAATTCTCAAAAATCTAATTGCTAAAGATTGTTTACTAGTGACAAATCATCTCCCACTGAAATCAGCAGAAGACTCTTAATGTTTTCAGAGGGAACTAGACTGAGCTCTTTGCTAAAAACTTTCAGGATTATTCACAGATGCTGTTACACCATTTGTTCAGTGCAGGCTGGTCCCCAGATTTTGTAGCTGTTAATTTGTTCCAGAGATTCTGCCAGCGGCTGCTGAGCATTTGCCAAGGAGAAACTCCACAAATAAAGCAATGCTGGAGCCAGAGGTACGGAGAGTGAAGGTCAGATATTGTAGTGATACTGTAAGAACATGACCGGGCTGTAGGCTCGTGCAGCAGAGAATCAYTGCTACCACCATGAAGCAGTTGCCTACACACATACCAAGCACATTAACTCACTTGAATGAGAAGATGTTAACTTTGATTTTTCTCCCTACAGTTTGGAACAGTCATCTGTGTCCACAAAGTTAACTTTTAAAACTCAGATTCGCCATATGTCTAGCAATACTTGTAAAAAGGTCTTTAAGCTACACTTAAAATAATTAACTGTGATTGGATTGGTTTGCTTGATTTTTTTGATTTCCATTTGTCCTTCCCCATTYGGTTCTGTGGCCTCCTCCAGGCACATAGCTCTTTGTTCCAGCTTTTCATTGCAGACTGGGGCTTGCCCCTGCCATTGGAGAAGTTCACACATTAACACAAACCAAAATATATCCCGTACGCAGTCCCAGAGAAGTGGGCTTAATAGTGTAGGCATTGCTATTTCTGACTGAGGTGAATTTATTTTGAAATGTGTAGCAGCTATAGGTGGCCAGTTATTCTCTTCCTTGTCCTCCTTTCTTGTGCTAGCAGAATTGAACAGCAGTTATAGCTGTTATTTGATAAAGATTTCCTTGTATTTTGCTTTGCTCTCTGTTTGCTCAGCTGTAACGATGGTTAGCCAAAGACAGTCACTGTAGTGTGTAGTCCAGTGAGAGGATATGGGAATAGGTTTCTMATTCAGTTAGTACAGCCAGAGATACTGCCCTTTCCTCTTCCCATTCCCAGATAAAACTCTCATATTTAAGTGAAGTGGCACTGCAAACCAGGCTAACTGGTCTCACTGGCTTTATAACATAGTGGCAAGGCTCTGCTTTCATTCAGCTGGCCATGCAGTAAACATGTAGGATAGATCATTCAAGTATTAACAAATTTTCAGTGCCATCCCATAATTTCCCCTTCTTGACAAGTAAAAAATTATTCCCACCAGGTCTTGCAAAAGAATCACAAAAGAACCATCTTTTTTTTTTTCTAAAGTACAGACATCATCTATACAGTAGTCTCCAGACATTGTAGTGACATAACACGTAAGATCAGATAACTCAGGCTTGTCTTTTGTGTTACATACAGCCATACAAAACGTCTAAGTAATAGCTGCCCAGAGTAGCTCCAAGGCAAACACATTTTCGCAGTCCAGTGGCTCAAACACCCACTGTGAGATCGGGGCAGATTTATTGCAGTGATTAAGTTGCATTTGCAATACTGTCTGTGTCAAATGATGAAGGGTCGGGCTTTAGGGGAAGCTAGTGTATGCTACCCAGCCCTCCCAAATTCTAACAAAAGTGTCGTCTTATCAAATGTCAGCAGTGCTCCAAGTACGTTTAATAGGAGTGTTTCACAATAGCACGCTGATACCTTCAAGCAACACAGAAATGGCTTGGCAACTCCCTGACAGCCAAACCAGACAGCTCGGAATTTCCTCATTACAGCATCATGGCTCTTTATATTTAACAAGTCATAGAGTACAGTTCCACATCTGAAAATAAACTGAATTTCTTAAGCAAACTATGGCATAAAAAGGTGCATGAGAGACATAAAGAAAGTACAAATCCAAAAACCTCAAATCAGAAATCCTAGCACAAAGCTGTATCCTGTCCTTTTTTCCCTCCGCTAAGCCTACTACAAACTGACACTTTGTCTTTCCTCCAGAAGTGCTTTTTATGCCAGGAGGAGGAATATGCATTAGCTACCTTCTGTAAAATGCTTGGGAGGATAAAAATCTGAAGTTTTTGATACAACACAGGTTGGTGAGTTCAACTATTAATGGGGATATTGTGTTGGATATAATGTTAATATTGCCTCGGTACGTCAAGGTAAAAGCCACAATGCTTTACCTTCAAAAAAATCCTTGTGGATTTTAGTAACTCRTGCTACTTAGCTCATCATAAGAAAATTCAGTGAAGTGATCAATGAAAAAGGCTTCCTTTCCACTATAAGCATGTACATTTTGAAATCAAGAGAAGATATATTCTGAAAGTATCTGCAAGTAATGTCAGTCCAGACAGAATGTGGCCTAGTGCACTGTGTATGTCTCTTTGCCTGATATGCTTGCTTAACAGTCAGTGGTAATAACAGAAAAGAATTACACGTAGCACTCCACATGTTTAATTAAATCATCTCCTGAGCACTTCTGCATGACCGACATTCTGGCAAAGCAATGGTATTGGCACTCTACTAATTAAATCAAAAGACTCCAATACAAAAATGAATAACCTGCCTGAAGAAATCAGCAAAGAACCAGAAATAAACACTGACATTAATTACATGATAGACTATACCAAACTCATGAAGCAAAGGCAAAGGTAAAGGTCACTTTAGCTCTACACTGGAGTCCTTTGCAGTGATCAGATAGAAGAAAAATGAAGTCCTTGGCCTCTCCCAATATGGCCTAATGATAAAAACAGAGAGGGATTAAAAAACACACAGACTCTGTTGCTGCATTGTAGGCCAAATAAATTTGAAAAAGCAAAGTTTCAAGAGCTTTTCTGTAAGGTCTTGAAAAAGACCTTTTGCCAAGGAATATTTCAGTATTCTTCTTCATATTTTCTTGGTCTTTTAACAATATAGATGGTCAACACATTATAGGATATAGTGCATTGGAAGAACAATCCTACACATCTAGCCTTGATTTCAGTGATGYATTCATCCCCTAACTCAACTGATTTGTGTCTTGGAAGTAGGTCACTTGTTTTCCTTCTGTTGTAACTGTGTTTAAAGTAAAGTAAAAATGTGTGAACTGGTAAAGTATCAAGTTTTCTCTCCCTCAACCCAAGCTTTCAAGAACCAAGCAACACCTCTCACTGCTTTCTTGTAAGCATTTCTGATCAAAGCAGGCTGATAGCTAAAGCAGTGTGAAAGGAGACTACATATATCCACCACTGCTCTTATTATTATTACCATAACATTACCCTGAAGTTATTGTCTTTGAYCTTGACTGTGACTATAATACTACACAAATGTAGAAACAAAATCACTTACCACCATCTACTTAAATTAGGGATGCAAACTTTATAGATTTCATCCATGGATAAAAAGATTTTTCAGGACGTCAGGTTTAACCTAAATTGATTTTTATCTGGGAAAAGCCTTTATCTGCAGTCTACATCCAGCATCCTCCAAACTAATACCATTACCAAAGCACACAAAATAATGAAAATTCCATCATTCTATTTAGGACAGTTTCAAAAGCTCTCCACCCTAAAGGAAGACCTCCTCTCTTTTTGAAGTAGTCAACTTAACCATTTTAACTACATATTGAGTAGGTTTCCTTGAGCTGCTGCAGAAGCCTGTTTATAAAACAATTCCCAAAATTTCAGTCTATTTACTGGCTTCTGGGCTCCTCCTCTTTGGATACCAATGGGATGGGAGATTCTGTCCTTCACACATTCCAATGTTCAAAAAAGCTTGTCCATCCCTCTATATATTACAAGAAAGATCAGCAGTAGGTTACTTGCACTAATCACACCCTTAAAAAAAGAGCAAAAGGCACAGCATAAACACTGCTCATGTAAAGCAGCAGAGAAGGAAAACAAAACTAGAATCCATTGTACATAAATCTGCTAAAGGAAACAAAATGATGCATTTGTAAGCACTTTTTAATTTCTGAAACTAAAACWCAGCAACAATTTCACATACTGCAGCTTAAATTAGTGGTTAAGAGCCCCCTTCATTCTCACCAGTCCACAAGGAATCTAAAGAAGTATAGCAGAGAARCTTAATCTTCAGAGAAAAAAAGAATGAAAAAACAGATTGTTAAGAAACTGAGAAGTGCATCTAATTTGCATACAAATTTTCACATGCATTGCAGAGAAATTTAATCAAGGCAAAACAGAGTGCTATTTGTATGGGAATCAATACAATACCTAGCTAACTACAGATCACACATAAAAATGAAAAAGGCTTTTCTGGKTGCAATGGAGAGTTGTTTATCTGAAAGCAGATTCTGGAAGTCTAAGCTTTCTACCTGACATGACGGAAATGATGGAGAAGAAGAAATAGTAGGAATTGCAAGGGGGAGTTTTTGTCTTTTTTTTTTTTTTTCTTTTGCTATTGAAAAAAAGTCATATTTCCTAATCTGGGAGTCTGCTGAACCAAACTATGATGCTTTGCTTCAGTTTGATATTAATTTGTGACCAGATGAGTTTATATGGTGCTTTTGACAAACAGTAGTTCAAATTCTGTATTTTCCTATTCTTCTCTTTTAAGGGTCTTATTCCTGATCGGCCCCTCGATGACATACKGTGGCACACTACGATAGTTGAACCAAAAAAGAATAGCAGTGCAGCATGAGAGCTATGGCCACACAGAGAAGCCATTTTGGAGATTTTTCTGCAGACAGTTTTGATCACATTCTGATGTAAAATCAGTCAGTTCTGCTCCTGATCTGTACAATTCTGGAAATCCTATTATAGTTCTCCTTATTGAACATTCAATGAAAAATGTGAGGCTCATTTCCTTGCAAGACAGAAAAGGAATTTGCCCTCAGGACCTCGAAGAGTTTTTGATGTGACAAAAGACCATGCAGGTACAATCTACAAGTGTATCAAAATGTCATTCTTCTCAGACAGCACATCTTTCTGTCTCTGAAGTGAGAAATTCTGTGAAAAATGTCCTACATTTATATCTCAGAATGGCATACTTTCATTTATCTTCTGGATGAATAACCCACGGAAATGAAAGGAGAT
Source organism: Rhea americana (assembly GCF_003343005.1). Classification (NCBI taxonomy): domain Eukaryota; kingdom Metazoa; phylum Chordata; class Aves; order Rheiformes; family Rheidae; genus Rhea; species Rhea americana. The sequence continues at coordinate 1,195,596 of NW_028187012.1, read as the reverse complement.
AGCTGCTTGCCTTTCAGGAGGACAATAGAGTTGAGCTTTATAGTCTGCACTAAAAAACTCTGATATCCAGACTTCAATGCTTTTTGTTCAGGATGTTATATATAATAGAATTTCAAAAAATATGGCATCATAATATTATACCAATATATTTGATGCTAGTCAAAGCCATCTTACTTTAAATTTTTATAGCATTTGATAATTTTATTGGAAGTACCAATGCACAATATAAAACAGTTGCATGTATGTACAATTGTACAGAAGCAGCAACTTCAGAGTATGGCGTATAAAGGAAATAAAAATTCARCACCTTAAGCTAGTCTGCAATCATATGGTTAATTTGTCCTCARAGTCTTCATATTAAATGCTAGCTAATGAAAAACATTGTATTTGTAGATTACAAAGCCTGGAGAAACACACAAGATAATTAAAACTTCTAATTCTGTTTTATTTATTCAAAAAATAAAATTGAAAAGGCAACCACTTTAACTGTTATTGCAATTATGGTAATACGGTAATTACAAATATGCATCATTCTACACACTAAAGCCAAAAATAGAAAAGCAAAATTGTTATCAARGTTCAGAGACTAAGACCTAACAGATTTGCACAAGAGAGTAAGACCCAGATTTTTATGTCTGGGTGCCTTAAAATAGCAACTAAAGTCTACTTTTAGGTACTGAAATACATGCTGTAATTTCAAGTGCCATGTAATTGAAGCTGCCACTGATTTTAATGAATTTGTTTCTATCTTTCACTAGTAAAGAGCAGAACCAGCCCTAAAGATGTACTTGTAAAAAAAAAAAAAAACACTTCCTGATTCAGCCAGCTCTGGTTCTACGAAATTCTGTGAAGTTTACTGTCTTTCTGAAGGACAGAGGTTCACTTTTGAAGTATTTCTTATTTTCTGTCGAGGGATTGCCATATACAGAGAGCTGAGGACATACCTTCTAATGGTTGTAATATCATTGGGCCAATGTTGAATTTCAGTATGTTCCTGAAACTAAAGTGACTTTAGCCCCTCTCCTACATCACATTCTATGTTATACACACTACTTACTGCTATGTAAGCAGCCTTTCTCTTCCCACATTGCATGTCTTCTCAGTCCTAAACTAGGTCTCTTCTTTGTAAAGGTAAGCARGTATGAAGTGCTGTGAATAAGTAATCCATGTACTGATATTTTGGCTTATTAAAAGCTTACAGGGTTTTGTCAAGGCTTTTTGTGTTTGTTTTATAAACCATCCAGTTATTTAGCACAGCAGAGCTGAATGAATGGTAGGAAAAAGCCCTGAATATTTAGTTTAATTTGAAAATGGAATTAATTTCCATCATATACATGATCTTCAAAGACTTCAAATTTGTAAGGGGTTACATCACAGTATATGAGAGGAAACAGCTTTGTGTAGCTTTCATGTTGAGTTTGGTCCAATGCAAATCCAAAAGAAATCTCAAAAAACAGTGACTCAAACAATTGTCYAAATATTCACTATTTATGAGAATATTATTTATTTGGACTGCCTAAAAGTTTTAAAAATATTTAACTAATTATTGTGAAATTAATACTTTTTCCTCCCATAATCTCCACCTACTCTAGTCTTTTTTTCTGCTTTTAAAGGACATGCCAGACAAAAATAAATCAGTATAAGCAGGAAAATAAATCAGTATAAGCAGGAAAATAAATCAGCAAAATAGGAAAATACTATTACAAGATACAGATCAGACAGAAATGTGAGGGAAAAATGTCCTAATGCTCTCATAAAATTGTTCTGTACACACAATACATGATCTTTGAACACACATACAGTAAGGAAAGCAATAAGCCTTTATTATCACGATAAAACTTCAAAGTGTGTTTTGCACCAAACACTTTCACACTTTAGAGTGTTTGGAGCATGCCAGACTTTTATAGACTGAACTGACTGCCAGAGCCATTATACTGATAGTGGATAAACTATAGTGGCCAGATAAGGCCTCAGTTCTTTTAAATCTTCCTTTACAATTCAGTGATATTGCAAGTATTTAAACCAAGAAGGAATGTCAGTTGTCAAATGCAACTTTCACTAGGTTTAGTAACCACTCACTTTGCAGTGAAGTTGCCATGTAAATTACTCAGTGAAGATTTCCAGCACCTTTCCATCCTGAGAGCTCATGRCAACAGGAAAATAACCCTTGGTAAAGTGGTAAAGAATTACAGATTGCTCATATTCTTGTGAAGAAAAGGAATACATTTGAATGGCACAGTGTATCAATAAATGACCAGAGAAAATGATGATACTGAAGTGACAAAGTTTTCTCATTAAGCTAAGTTATTCAGGACATTAAAAATAAGATACAGGGAAGCACAGAAGGAAAAGGATGACCGGGCAATTAAATAGCAGAGGAAATTCAATGTAGATAAATGTCAAGTGATGCAGAGGATAAAAGCAATCCTAAGTTTACGTGTGCCACAAGTTGACTAACAATACTCAGGAATCCAATTTTAAGTTTATAATGTATAGTGGAAACAGTACACCAGTTCCCAACAACAGAAAAACAAAGCAGTAAAGAAATAAGGAAAAGAAGATCTCACCGTCCCAGTACGTACTGTACCTACAGTCATACGCATTTCTCATGACCGAAAGATCTTGCCCTTTTTAAAGGGATATAGTAGAACCAAAGAAAGGGGCAAAAGGTTGATCAAAGATAGGGAAGAGTTGCCCTGTATAGATATTTCAGCTTGGAAGTAAATGACAGAGAAGGGATATAATAAAGGTCTATTAAACTATGCCTTAAACAGAAAAGGCAAATGAGGGATGATTACTTACTGTGTCTCCTAACACAATAATGAATGGGCATTAAATGAAATTATGAAGTAAATAGTTAAGGGGGGATGTCAAGAGGATGGGGCCAGACTCTTTTCAGTGGTGCCAAGCAACAGCACAAGAGGCAATGGGCACCACTGAAACACAAGTTCCACCTGAATATAAGGAAGAACTTTACTGTGAGAGTGAGAGAGCACTGGAGGAGGTTACCTAGARAGCTTGTGGAGTCTCCTCTGGAGATACTCAAAACCCGCCTAGATGTAATCCCGTGCAACATGCTCTAGGTGACCCTGCTTGAGCAGGGGGGGTGGAGTAGATGATTTCCAGAGGTCCCTTCCAACCTCAACCATTCTGTGATTCTGTGATACTTAGTCAAAAAAAGTTACGGTTTTTTTACACAACATGCAGTTAAGCTGKGGAAATCATTGCTGTAGGATGCTGTGCACCCCAGAAAATTATTCTAAAGAGAGATTAGACAAATTGATGGGAAAAWTTTCCCAAGGAATATGAAATCAAAAGACAATACCTTCCATAGTACCTCTGAGAAATCTACACCTGAGGTGTCCATTACTATTAGCTGGGAAATACTGGGGCAGTGTAGCTACAACACACTATTATACTTACCCCAAGCATCTCCAATGGTGACTGCTAAACACAGGATATATTTACTAGATGAATAATAGTACTAGATGTGCCTTTGATCTGATACAGGACAGTCATTTTTTTTGTCCTAACAAAGTGGTAACAATGCCACAGAGGATATAATGACTTTCATATAGCTTTGCAACGTGGCAGACCACAGATGTTCAAGCTCAGTGGCAGATCAGCTGAATTAGCACAGCAGTGAAGACATAGTCCCTGAGAATGTGATGAAAGCATCATCTGAGAACTCTCTCTAGACCAGCTATAGAGTGACTGCTTACACACACAAGGTCAAATGAGAACTTTAATAACCAAACACTGATGTTACAGAGTGCATGTTATATAACACTGTTGCTTGGTTTTAAATCAATTATAAACAAATAAAAGATAATGTCAACAGAATGGAAGAYGGTTCCAGACGCTAACTAAATGCTATTATTGTCACAAAACAATGCTATTCTGCTCTTAAGAATTAATACCAAGATAGCCAGCACTAGCCTACAGCAATGCAAAGGCAAGAACTTTGCACAATGTGTTCAGTTAAAACACACTGGAATGTCACAAAAAGACTCTCAYCATAATCTGAGCCAAGTCAGTGACTTTTAAACCCAGTTACCATAAGTATGATAYGTTTTTTATGAATGATGTTACCAGAACACTAAAGAGAGTAGTCAAAATCATTCATACTCTGGCTTTGTCTAACTTAGGAAGAAATTTGGCACAATAGGAACTGAGCAGTAGCCCAAAGCTGTTGATGCTGAGACCCCCTACATCTACATGCTATGGAGTCTGGGAGTTCTACTTTAGCCTAGATTTACTCTGGCCCTCTGGACTGAACGTTCCCACTACACATCTGTCCCAAAGCTGTCCAAAGGACCCATAGTTGGTCTGAATTTGTGTGTCCCAATTAGAGGTTGAGGTGCACCTTGGGCACAACATACAGGTTAGTTTTTCCCTGAAAAGAATCTGGTTTGTGCATACTAGAGCCACTTGTGAACAAAACCCAKGTGCAGTGTTGGTGGGAACCACCAGGGACTTTTTTACTGCTCCACTCTTCACTCTGCTGCTCCAAAACAAAATGCTCATGTAGATGTTCATTTTTCTGCCAGCATACAGCAGAACAGTCAGAATACAATATGTTATATGRAAACTATTTAATCTGGTTGTTAAACTAACTGAAAAACTGTACTGGGTAAGTACAATAAAGTACTAGATCAGTTAAAGACAGTACTGGTTTAGTTTCAGTTTTCTAACACTGAGAATTTTAATTTAGAAGATACCTTTTCACATTTATATGTATTAAGAAGTTAAAACCTAAAATTATATTATTTTTAACAACTGCATAACTATAAACTTCAGAATAGTCATGCACCAACCAGTCAATTAAATGTCCTTCTATTACATTTTAGGGACAGAATACCAGGAGGACTAATGAAGGCATTTGATCACTGATGCAACAGAGTGGCAGGAAATGGAAATGAGGATATAATGGGAAGAAATGACAGATAACAATTTATTTTTTTTAGTTTCCATAGGAACAACTATTACCACATGGAACAATGGCAAAATGTGCCACTGCTTTGGAACCTTCTTGGAAGACAGAAGACCAACTTCTGTCCAAGTGAACAATGAATAGTACCTATCACATGAAATTGCCTCATGATGGTCTGAAGACAATAGTGTAGGAAATCAAAAACAATATAGAGGAAGTTTAATGATAATCCACCTATGAAGATCTGGGCAATCATATGTAAGKCATATATGTAACAAATGTGGACAAAGCAGCAAAATATTATGTATACATATACTCTTATCATATTACATCAGCTACAGAGCAATCAAATTTCCCAGAATAAGCAATATTTCAAGGAACATAGATCTGTATGAAAACTAATTAAAAAATCCAGCCTTGTTTTGACGCTGTATTTTGTCAACGAGGAAGCTGAGATAAAGCATCACATTGAATTACACAGGTCATGTGGCTGTGTGAAGACTAGGACTACTGTAATCAGAAAGAATGGCACAACTGTACAAACATTGGCAGGGAGGAGAAAGTGAACAGTAAGTCTGAAGTTTTTTCATGTTGGGAGAGTAAGTTTGAACACAGCTAGGGAGATCATCAAACTATTGACCTTGCAAGTCAGGCAATCTAAAACCTCTTTCCCCTTCTGACACTGACTTTACAGGGCAACATTTTCTCTTCACAGAGCAAAGATACTAGTGYATATGCAAAAAACTCAGAGACCAAGTAACAAAACCATTGCAAAACTGCTATGATGTGAGGAAACACAACAGCCCCAACCTTCAGTTTCAGAAATATCTGTAACACTCAGAGGCTTAAAACTAAGCACTTTCAGATGGTACTGTTAAGCTTGTAGTCAGGTCAAAAGGGGATTGATAACACATCATGTGATTCCTGTCACCATTTTATTCTACATCACATTGTTCTAAAATTTCCAACGCTTGCAGGTGATCTTCTATCTGGTGAGGAAATAGTATTCCTACAGCCTGTATGATATATCTATTCCTGGGCCTTTTTTTTTTTCTTTCTTTCTTTCTTTTCTTTCTTTTTAAACTCAACATGGCTATAAAAAAACATTTTGCTTCCAGAGAGTTTTGCCGTACTTACARGCACACACAACAGGTTAGTTTTTTTCATCTTGTTTTGTTTTTTGAACTGTCAATTCCCCTTGCTTAAAACACAGACTATAGGAAAATAAGAAGACCTAGCTATTTTGTCTGTTTATTTCTTCTTGTTTTCAGTTTGGAGACCATACTGGATTGCTTGAGGAAAAGATGTTTACTGAGTGGTATTCATGACTAAAATGATACCCTGGACTGCTGGATAAACTTGGGGCTATAAATAGGTATGCCTGCAGAAAATAAGAAAAGGACTTCATGTACCAAATTCTGCTTTTTGCTACACCATATCACTCTTGAGTTATTAGACTGATTTCTTTGGCATCCCTCCAGGCTTAACTGATGTATCCTGAGCAGGCTTCACCTCACAGTAATTAGCGGGATTTCTCTAAATGTACAGCCCAAAGGACTGCACAGTCAAATCTGAGTAGGAAGAATTATTTTCCACAACTCTTCTATGCCAATTTGGGAGGATCATGGGATCTAGGAAATCTATTGCATTCTAATTTTCCAATAAGCCACATTTGAAAGACTTTCCACTATCAGCTGTAATATCACATGTCCTTACAACACACTGAATTTACATTTGCTGAAAACTAAGGCATGGTGATAGGCCAGAAACTTAATGACAGTAACACAATAGCTCCTAAGATCTTTTCCAACTGCAAGTACTACATTGTTATCTATTAGAAAGTTTTGTTTAAAAAAAGGAAAGATAATGAAAAAAGAAGGAGGCGGTGGAGGAAATTCCTAYGTATTGCTGAAGTGCTTTTAATGGCATGGAAAAGTTTTTCATCTTCCCCTTTATAGCCAGAGCTTGCTGTAGTAAACAAACATCTTCCTCAATCTCGTTCTCTCTCATGTACAGGTGTTTTTTCATGTGATATCAGTTAATGGAAGTCATGTTCCTACATTTCTTTTCAGACTCTCCAACGGCCATGATTAACCCAGTTCTCCAATGAGTTTCTTTTTTTGATGTAGACTAATGAACAATGCTTCTTTGTTTGCTCACAAAAGGAAGCATATTTACTTTTTAGTTTTATTACATCGTGAAGCTAAAAAGAGTGTACACTACCCTTTCTGATTCTGCAGGTAGCAAGTTATATTTCGCCTCAGACTTTGAAGAAATTATAGTTCATTTTTACCTTACTGTTTAGCAAGAATAAAAATTAAATTGAAAATGCTTTATGCTCCTGTCAGGAAAAAAACATCCCACTTAAACTTAATTGCTTACCTTGATTCAAAGCAAGCTGTCTCCATGCTTTGACTAAGATTAAGCATACTATTAAGTTTTCAGTGTAAGCGTCTGATTTAGCTCTTATTAACATCAGCAATAATGACTGATTGATACCACTGAAAACAGTCTCTGATTCTGCAGCAGTTGGGCCTGCTTGTTTTAGCAAGAGTGTGATTTATTCATAGTTATGCGAGAAAAGGYCAAGTGTAGTTATAGTAGTTTTAATGACTTGAATATTTTGCATACTTATATATACATTATTAGGTACATTTAAAAAAATGGAAACTTACATGATTGTCAAACTATTTCCATTAAACTTTCGGTGCTTCATTTAACCTCTTCATATACTGAAAAGACAGGAAAAAAAAAGTATTGACTTGTTAACAAATGGTATCCTTTTTTGTCTGTATATATTTTTGATCAAAACAAAATACATGCTTGGTAAGGCAAACTCCTTCATTACAATTTTACAAACATACAGTATATTTCTTGAAAGTTATAGTTTTTATATTCACTGGCACTGTGTGTAAGTTTTACTGTGAAAACTACTTTATACTTTAAAAGATTCCCACAGATTTTTAAATACTATTCCAGTTTAACAGATGAGTAAAGCAAGGTCAGCWTTGCTAAAATTTGTGTAAAATACACAAATAAGAGGCAGCAGAACAGGAAGTAGAACATAAAGATCTTAACTGCCAGACTTCTCCTCAAGGTAGAGAGGACAATGCGAAAAGTAGGCTGAAAATAACAAGCCATAGCATAAATGGAAAAAATTATCTCAAACAGATGAGTAGTGGCACTACAGATTAGCTAGATTTTATTGTACAGGCACAACCAGAAATCAACTTGTTTCGTGAATGAGTTTATCAAACAGACAGACCAATCCATCATGATGTCTTGACTATTAGTGGTGCTGGCAGCTCAGCTGAAACTTATGGGGTAATTAGCTAAGGATAAATTAATCTGTTCACCAGGGTGGCCTGCTGATCTTTCCCAGGTTGTGAGCCTTCTTAAAAGCATGCTTTCTATTTATTTTTTTTATTTAGTCTTCCTTGGAACTTGAGCAAATAGTAGTATCTGCAGCTATGAAATACTAAATTAACATTTTAAAAGCATTTTTCTGAGTGAAAATCTGTGTGGTTTGGATTAATGTCAGACAGCTTTCCAGTTAACACTGGATCTTTAGACTCTGTGCAAATGTTCTGCAGGAAACATCACATAGCTAGTCTTAAGGAAGATAAATATTTAGTTTTTTGCAATACTGTCCTTAAATGACTACATGTACCTTAGACAAAAAGGATTTGGCACAAATCTCTTTATTTTACTTCAGTTACCATAGATGAGGTTTGTTCGCAATGCTTGAGGGTTTTTAAGACTGTGGATCTTGGTTCTCATAAGCTGCCCCAGAAYGTACCTCATTTTGGGGTATACATGGTATTTTCAAATGTTCTCAGAGATTCTGCTCTAATGCTAGTATAAATTCTATGTGATTCYTGGTTACATAGCTCTGTCTTTATCAGAGCTGGCAGGCTAAAAATAGAGTTGAAAATTAAAATTTATGCAAAGCAATTTTAAAAAGAAAGAAAAAATGGAAAACCRTATTCAGAATACTCACTTTCATTTAAAATACACTGAAAGCCCTTCCCATTAATTCCAAACAGAAATAAGGCAGTTCTGTGCAAAGTACTAAGCATAATCGGTACTTTCTTTCCTCCCACACACCTCCATGAAAATTTAAGCCTTATTTGAGCTGCTAAGCATTTTTTTTTCCCCACAAATTCCATTGTGCAATCTTAAAAACATGATTTTCAAGCAAGGTCTTCACGCTCAGATTTGCRGTCAGGCGTGGCTGAGGCCATGCTGACAGGCGCAACTCCCCCTTGCAGGGAACTTGCTAACGGCTTGCGCCTACGCACGCGCCCTATGAAGTTAAATATGGCGGCAGTTTGTTTTTGCCCAGAAACGGCGGGTTGTAAAAACCGCTCTCCGCTACCTCATGAAACATGCTGTCAGCTATGGTATGACGGCGGGTCCCTCGGCTCAGCAGCGCGGCGGATGGCGCGTACGGCCGTGGCRGGGTCCGCTGCGGCCCTGCGCTCGCTGCGGGTTTACTCCAGTGCCAAATGGTTACAAGCAGGCACCAAACACAACGGCGTAACTGCCCCCACGTAAACAGCACCACAAACCTAACATTTTACTTATGTTTAGCACCCCTCTGGGCATTCCCATACGCTGCTTTGAAAGTTTAACCCTAGACTTGACTTTGCATGCAGTAATTTTTACTCATGCCATCCCTACAGAGATTCGGTTTCCAAAGATAGCGCCGCTGGAGACCAGCAGGCTGCTCCCACTCGTACCTACCGTGGACTACGAGACAATGAACACAAGGGGCGTGAAACCCTGAAATTTTGGTCTCAGATATTTGCGCAGATTTTCACTGCTTGCCATGGGATGGTGGCTTCGGGCAACTCTTAAGCATTGGGCTTGTTAACTGAAAGAAAAAATACGGGCGGCCCCGCATTTCGCCCCCACGCTGAGCCCCCCCCGGGGCCGATCGCCTCAGGCAAGCTGGGTGCTCAGGACCCAGAATCATTCTCCCTCTTCATCCCCCAAAGGGAGACAGAAACAGAAACGAAGAGGATCGTAAGGAAATCCCCGGGGCATTGGCCAGGCAGGTGCCCGCCGAGGCCCGGCTGCGGACGCCGTGGCGCTCTTGCCCGCGGGCTGCCAAGGAGGGCTCGCGCCTCGCCTGGCCGCTTCCTCATGCCGCCTCCCCACCGCCGCCTTCTGGAAGGTTCCTTCCCGCCTTCCTGCCCCGCAGGGACAAGGCAAAGCCGCCGCCTGCCAAGCTGCGCCCTGGCCAAAGAGCACCCTAGGCCACGCGCGACACCGCCAACGAGCACCTGACGCGGGGCATGCTTCCCCGAAAACTGAAAATGAAATGCAGACTGGCTCGTCCTGCAGGAGCTCAGGGGCGGATAGCAGCGTCCGCGGTCCCTGCTCTGGCAGCTGCTAAAATGATGGCTCCGTACTGGCTGCAGACTCTTCGCCCTTTTTCTGTTCACAGTTTCCTGCAGCCTGCTAACAGCTTCCTTCCTATTAAGGCATGTGGTCAGGCTGCTGTCAGCTGCGAGACTGGTTTTCTGTTAAGCTCRGAGGTTTGCTCTGACAGCTTGGTTTGATTTATGGCAGCCCAGTGTCACTGAACGCAGCAGGGCCAGAAAAGGCAACGCGCTCCTTTGGCTCGGGATTCACTGAGGCACCAGAAAAAGCTGCGCTGAACGGGAATTTCCTTTTGCACAAAACTGTTCCAGTGCATATGAACTTGGAGCGGCAGGTTCAGCAGTGAAAGCTTCACGTCAGAGAAGAGACCGGGAGCAAAACCAAGGAACCCAAGCGTGGGTTTCCTAGCCTGCCTGGCCAGCACCAAGCAGCTTTCGTGTGTCACTCAAAGTAAGTGACCTGGGATATTAAGCATAGATTTTCTTTTTTCAAGAAGCAAAGCTAAGTCATATGTGACTTCCAATTAGGATATTTTACTCTGAGGCCTCTGAGGTGAAGTGAGATATGATGATAAAATATATTGAAATATTCTGTTTATTTAATAATATTTATATGTTTAAGAGAAAAAATTATCATAGGACCACAGGATAACAGACAGGTAAGATAATTCAAGTTGAAAGAGACCTCATGAGTCTCTGGCCCAAGCTGCTGCTGATTGCAGGGACAGCCACAAGGTCCGACCAGGTTGCTCAGGGCTTCAGCCAGTGGGGACCTGAAGYCCCGAGAAGGGAGGGAGCTGCGCTGTTCCCTGGGCTGCCTGCGCCCCTGCCCGGCTGCCTCTGCGGAGAAAAGGGCTCCCTAGAGCCAGCCTGAGCCTCTCTTGTCCCAGTTCCTGCCTGTCGTCGCACATGCTACGGAGAAGAGCCTGGCTTCGTCCCCCAGATAACCCGGGTACCTTTCTTTTTTACTTTTCTTTTTCAAAGCATTCCTGGGCAAAATAGCCATACAGGAATTTTGACTGCTCCGTTAGCAGGACAAGCCAAGTGCAATCTCTTTTAGGGCTAATGAAAAGTTAAGAAAATTAAGCTTCCATTTCTGTGAGGAGAATTTAATCACATTTAGTAAAGTTCATCACATCATTAAAAGTATTTTGGCCCCTGGAACTGAGCTTTTGAATTCAATTTCCATGTTTCCTTAAAATTGGCCTTTGTGCTGCAATAAGACAAAGATATCAATGTCATCTCTTTTCAAACAAGTTTCGAATTCAGAATACAGTTCACAAACCAAAAAACAACCTCCCCCCTCCAAAACAAGTTGCATTTCTTGGCCAATGAAACATTAAGCTGCTCAGAAATGAGACAGCATACTCTTCCATAGTTGCATTTTTAGTTTAATTTAGGAGAAGTCCCTATAGCTTACTGGGATAAGCTGCTTAATATTTATAGCCCATGTGATCTGTATAACAGGATGAGTTTGTAGAGCTCAGAGACTGAAGAAGGACCTGACCATTAAAGAACGAAGAAGAATCTTTATGTGCTAGGTTTCCTTTTATTTCATAAAGCAGTTCTGATAATTTTCTTCACGTGGTGGCAGACATAAATATGACCTGCATTGTCTTCCAGATCAGATAAAGAGAAAGCTTCGGGCAAGTCTGGGAGACATTACACGACAGGGAGGGAGGAGATCACTTTTGAAACAAATAGAAGTCTCAACTAGAACACATGGAGTTCACAAATCTCTTCCAGGGTTAGGTTATGCTAACAACTATCTCTGCTGCTGGCAGTACAACTGATAAAAGAATTTTTAAATTACTGTCCGAGCCCCTGCATAGAACAGGTATTTCCAGACACTGAGGTATGTAGAGTTGGTCAAACTAGTTTAGGTGTCACATCTAGTTTAGGAACTAAAGAACAACTATTTTTTCCCCTTCCTCCTCCTTGCTTTTGTCACTGCTTTCTTTCTTCAGCTTTTAAACGCTTTAAATTTCCCTAAAATTTTCAATTAGAATGTGTGTTTTCAAGTAAAGAAGGACAAAGTGCAATCTAATCAAAAGACTTCCATTAACTATGCATTAATTACACATTAATTAATCAACACAGCTTCCATTAATTGCATTGATAGCTGAATATTGGCTGCATTTTTTGCTGGGGACTGAACAAACCGGTGAATCTTTGTGGAAATAATTTCTTCCATTCTCTCAGGTTTTAGTAGTTGTAGAAAAGTCTTCTAGCCTCTGAATTACGCCTTTGAGAGGCATAGTAAACCCTTTAATCAATCCAAGTGGATGTCCCCCCAGTGAGGAATTGCAGATGTCATACACTATGTGTAATATTAGTATCTGGGAACAAACACATCCAAGACAAGTTCTTCTGTATGTGGAGACCCTCCACCAGGATTACTTTAAAATAAAAGTCTTTTGTATTACAATATGTAGAATTTGTATTATATTAAAGAAAAGACTTTTGTTGCCTGTTAACTTTCCATTTTAATCCCTGAACAGCCTTCTTTGCTAAATGTTCCCTTAGCATTCTTCTCCCATAGTAGTCTTTAAGGCCTGCATCTTAGCCTATGTTTAGGCTGCAGATACTTTTGTATGTTAAAAAGCTGGAGTGCAATACYTTAAAAATACTTCTGTGCAGTGGGAGGTGGTTATTGCAAGCCAGGAAGTGGTATTAATTTCCTAAAATCAGTATTAAAATCAAAGTGTAAGAAGTGTTACAGGATGTTATGCTATGGGTCGTCTTTCAGACCAACAAAAACCTGTGGTCCCTATTATCTGTGGACGAATAAGATCTCGTTGTTGTTTTCTAGCACTGTAAGATAAGTGTATGTAAATCCCCCTGTCCTGGCTTCATTCTCTCTCATTCTGTCTGCTTAAAATCCCTTATGAGTTCTATTAAATAGCGTATTTTGGTTGCTATTGTGTAACATACTTGACGCTGAGATTATGCAACGGTTAACTGCACACAGTGAAGTGATATTTAATTCATACAGGTGTTAAAAGGGTGGGTTGGTATTTTTATGCTTCTTTCTTTACTGCAGACTTAGGTCAGCTTCAACAGCAGGCTTTGTCCTTAACATGATCTATGTCAACACATCCGCTCACCATGGGAAGGCCATCATACCCTGAGCTCTAGGGCAGAACACAGATTACCTTTCCTGAATACTGATAGCAAAAGATAATTGTCATGAAAATGCGCAGGCACAGCTATTCACAAAATCTGACATACGATTTTCCTCCAACCCCTTCCATGAGCTCCCCCAAGCACCTGTTCCTTGCCATCCCCCATGCAGAAGAACTCTAACTTCATATGCGAATTCACCATTCCCAGTCCCGTCTTCCTTCAGGGAACTTCTCTGCCAGCATTCCAGTCTTGTGTTGGATAAAACAGAACAMCTGCTTCAACCTCAGTTAGAAGCTGATGAATCTATTTTTTTCAACATCTAAAGGACTATATCAGAATCTGGGTTCATCACTGGCCTGATATGAGGGCTTTAGACTCTCACAGAGACGCTTTTATCTGTACAAGGTTATGACAGATAGTGGGAACTGATAGCAGGACTGCGTACACTAGATGGCAATATGAAGAGGAGATAAAAGTGTCAAGGATAAAAATAAAATATCCGTTGACATTATACTGATGTGCCCCTTCCTGACAGTCTAGTCAATGTGGATGCCTTCAAAGGTGCRTCACAAATCTCCAGTCTAGGGCAGGAGTTTCCTAGCCTTTGCTTGTAACCCAAGGATCTCTTCCATCATCTGCAGACAGATACAGCACTCAGTAGCAGCTGTTCTCCTGAGGCACAGATAATTACTGCCTAAAGTTTTGCAGCTATCAGTTGTTTAGGGAAAAATGGATCCCTGTGGTAAGCACTTAACAGAATATGGCCACACCAGATTTTCAGGGTCTAGACTCAAGTCAAAATACTGAGGGCAAGCTTTAGCTCCTTGTTTGATTTTCTCCATTGAGTCACTTTCTACCAAGAAGAGAAGGAAAACAACAGATTAGGCAGATAATATGCCTTCCTGCACCTACAGACAATGCTGTAACTTTTGTCACTCTCTATATTAGGAAAAGCAAGATTCTTGTGCTTATATGGTTTCCAGATAAACTGACCTGGCCCCTGGGGAACAGTTAYTCCAAAACTATTGAGGGCAGAGCCATTCTGCTCTAGAGCATTTCTTTCCATAATCAAATTGGCAGGCAGGCTAGCCCATCATCTGCAAAAATGCATGGAATAATACAATGATTTACAATTTTAGAGATCATGAGAGAAGCTAGTCGTTTTACTGATTATAGCCAAATACAGGCCAATACGGACACAAGGCATAACACCAACCTACTGATATTTACATGTGGTTCTTTTGCTGTGTGTGGAATTGCCACATATTGACTAACTTGCAGTCATTCAACTTATGTTTATGTCATTTAACCTGTGTCATTTAACCTATTTAACCTACGGTTAGTTCCTAATGAAGATACAGCCTACACATTACTTGGAAAAGTTTCATCTGGAAGACACTGTAAATACCTGTCCAACCCTCAAGGTTCACTGGAAAAAAAGACAACGAAACACAGACTACGTTGTGTTGAAAGCATGACTGTATCTGTGCACGTGGTTCACACCACCTAGAGCATGACATTTAAGACGAAGCAAAGCCATCGGTTATGTAATTAGTTTGCAGAGGCAAACATCCTGCCTCAAACAACGAGAACAAAGGCCAGTTTGTTATATCTTTGCCATTCTCTTTAAGCCAATATGCTGCTCTGAATACAGCGCTGCTGTACCAGTGTCAGCTCCTGTTCCTTCCTCTCTAACAAAGCCGAAGTCCTGCTGCAGAACAATTCTGTTGTAGTGACATCAAATACAAATGGCCTCAGAGGTAATACATTTGTTTGAAGAAAGTCCCAGTTACTAAAATTAGTTGTATAACTGCATTTATCATGAGAGATTACTGTCAGCGATGCTGCGCTGGTCCCCAGGAGACTTACATAATAGGTTTTTCTATCACTAATAATTCTGATTTTGTGATTCTCTGATCATCTGGGTATAAAAAAAAACTTAAGCATGTGTTCAGGCAGAAATAACTGGATAGAAAGATAGAAAGTCCCAATTACTTAAATTAACTGTATAACTACATTTATTATGAGAGATTACTGTGTCAGTGATGCTTTGCTGGTCCCCATGGGACTTACCTAATAGGTTTCTCTATCACTAATAATTATGATTTAGCGATTCTGTGATCATCTGGGTATAAAACAAAACTTAAGCATGTGTTCAGCAGAACTAACAGGAGAGAAAAATGTTGCACTTTTGGCTCTACAGAAATAGTAGTGTTTATGCACTTTTGCATATAAACACTGCTGCTAAGAATACCTTACTTCAAACAAAGTTATCCGCACTAGATCCAGCGTTCTATTTAAAAACTAAAACACAATAGGCAGTGCATATTTGGGCAATCATTGCATGCCTCGGATGATGTTTAACCACCCGTCAAGTACAATAATCCCCTAGAAATGCACCAGCTGAAATACCGTATTGCTTTTATAGAACAGAATTCACAAAGAAATAGGGGGAAAACAGTTTAAATGGGCATTGACCTAAACAGGGTACCATCAACAGCCAAACACAAATCTTTACTTACGCCCAGTATTCTGAAGCCATTTCATAATTTGGTAAAAAGATCTAGGCATTCTCAGTAGTCTGCCTAGTCAGGGCTGGTTCAGCAGGCTGGGTGTATGGCACAGGGGGTCAGACTTTCAAAATCTGAGTGAAAATGCTGTGTTATTTCTCTGACTGGTCCAAATTTGTACAGATTCCATAATCACYTGGAAAGATGAGTGTCAGGGAACTATGGTTGTTGGTATTTGGGATATAGTCTTGTTGAAGTGYGCAGAGAAATTTGTCATAGTTATCTTCAATTTCTTAAAGATTAAATTACTTCATGAATTCAGATCAGCACAAGAAGAGAGGTGAGTGATACTGCTAGAATGTGGATGTGGACTTATCCTTGAACTTTGTTACTGTTTGTGCTAAGAGAGAGAGAGAGGAGTCAATATACTTCAGAGAAAAATCTATTGAACAATTCATAAATCAGGCAGTCCTCAAGTGTGAAATGAGTACAGTTTTCTCCTTAATTYTGTGCATGTATTAATTTGTATTAGCAATACTTTCAGACTTTTCCAGGCATACAGTATAGCATTAAAAAACAGGAGACAAGCAAAAGTAAATAAATGCATGTTGTAGTAGGCATATTAATAACATTTAATAAATGACATGTATGTACCTGTGTAGGTGTTACTCCATTGCAACTGTTAGCTTATACTAGGGCCTTGATCAGGTCTCCAGAAAGCTCTGAGAGAGACACAGGCAGGCCCAAATCCATGATAAAATCAGAGATAAGGAAGATTCCATTGCTACTTTTCTTAGCGTTAATCTTGTCTACTTGACAGTGCTTAAAAGGCAACCTTGTTGGATGTGTTTTCAGAGGCTCTCAGAGCAAAAGAATTTTTTGGAACTTCGAACCATCTGCTCAGATCCATTACAGAGGCTGGGAACAAGGTAGATGGTGCAAATCATGGTATTTAGTCATTCTGAAGGAAGATGAGAATCTTGATTATCAACTCATTCCTTTTATTCTTTCTATTCTCCTGCCCTGATTGTCTGGATAGTCTCCTAAAATCATGTGTCAACCAAAAGTGAATGTATTGCAGATCAATTAATTAACAGATACTGATTAGTCAGTACCAACTCTCTACAATAAGCAGAATATAATTTAATTGCAGCCTTTGCTACACGTTTGACAGAGTTTTGTGAGTGTGAAACCTCGGAAGGGTTTCAGGACTAAGATCTMGTTTATTCCACGGTGCCTTATTGCTGGTACACTGAACTCCTAAAGAGATTTTTCCTTCCTTCTTCTCCTCAGGCTGTCCATCAAGACTAGGGCTCCAACTACTTCTCTTTTTTCGCTAAATTGCTTTTAGAAGGGAAGTATCTCAAGATACAATGCTGCAGTCTGTACCGAATTCATACTCAAATTATGGCAGGGAATGATGGGAGAGTGCTAGAAAAGGGAATCAATCTATATGGATGAATAATAGAGATTATGATAACAGAGATGTTGAAAAAAACTGGTTTCACTAGATTTGATTATTTTAAAGTATCATCATATATACACACATGTGTATATTTATGTGAACAGAAGCTCATTAACCAGAATATAATAGGTTTTACAAGGCAACAGACACGCTGCTAGGCGCATTCCTTTTAACGACTATGACTTGCAGAGCAAATTTGTTGAACTTTTTGGAGRAAGAACTGTGTGTATATTAAGTGATCTAGAAAAACATTAGAAATGTTTATAAAGTAACAAATATTAATTAGGGGTACAAACATCATATTGCTTGTTGCTTCTGAGAGGACTGTCCAAATTCTAATTATATGTCTTTTATATGATAGCCTTTTATCTTTTATTACTTAGAAATAAGAAAAATAAGAGAGCTCTTCTGACAAGAAGTGCAGTCAAAGGTACACTAACAAGAAAGCAAAATACTCTTCTTTAGTATAACTTAAGTCTGAATTTAGAGAAAAAGCACAGGGGTTATACGCACAGCAGACAACAATCAAACACTAGTGATTCTTTCCATTCATTCTCTGCTCAGTGGAAAAACACTTACTTAAAATCCTCAAGAGCTCTCCTCTCACCACTTCTACTATGACTCCCAAAGATTTTACTGTCTAATTACAGTCTGCAAAGATTCCCAGCGGCAACCAGGCCTACTTTTCAGGCTTGCACGAGCCTATTTAGAGAGCTGAAGGGGAACCCTGGGTATAACTCAAAGATCAGTAGGTCAGTTCTGATCTGAATTACACTAATTTAACTGAGATCAGAATTTGGGACAGTGTAATAGTAATGTCTCAATAGCGGTATAAAATTAATCTGAGGAGAATCAAGCTCATTGATTTCAATAGAGCTTCTCATCGGAGTAAAGCCGTCAGGATTGACCCTGGGAATCTTGTGACACAGTGTTCCAGGAAGCAGCCTTTGTTTGCACACACTGTGGCTCTTATTTATTAATATGTGAGGCCAACAATGCCTATTGTCTCTTTTCATATTAGAATGCTGTCACATGAGCAGTTCAAGTGACACCAAGGATTGCAAGGCGAAGACAAGTGGTTCTCTCTGATTCCAACTAGAAATGCTGTATATTTTAATACATTAATACTCAACAAATGTCTCTTCAGATTAAATCACCCACATATTTTTTTAATTAAAAACCACCCAAACAACTATGCCTAACAAAATGTAAGTTTGCCCACCTAAACAAAGGACTGATTTATTATGAAAATGCTAGCAGCAACGTCTATATCTCAAATATATATATATATATATATATAATTGAATGAACAGAGTAGCTGAAATTACGTTACAGGTTATTTGTTATAACAAAATTCCAAGAGTACCCACTTTTTTCCTGTGCAACTTTCAAATTTTATATGCGGAGGTATAATTTTTAAATGGACTTTTGTCTRGTTATCTTTAAAGCCTCATTTTTTTTATCCCCTTCTCACTAGTACAGTTCAGTCTTGCAAAAGAAACAGCTTGCAAAACGTTTACCATTATATATAASAGCCCTATCATGGACAGTTTCATTGGAGGTTTTTCACTCTATAAACCTAGAACAATCCTTTCTTTATTGCATTACAATTGCTGCTTTTTCCCCATATTTTAAACAAATCAGTTTTGCATAATTACATCTATTATTCCATTCAAGGGGAGAGATGAGGACTCTTGGAAATGATATCAGGCTAACTTGAAATTAATACAGCTAAGCCATCAGCTGGTATTATAGTACAAGGAGTAACCTGACTCCTATACATTTCATAATGGAATAAATGAAGAATAATAAAAAAGAGACAATGAAGTCCAGTCCAGATAAATTGACATCTGTGTCTGTAGCATTAGCATGTAGGCAGTGCTGAAGAGAAACTGTCTTCTGGAAAAGGAGGGAGCAACTAAGTAGATGGTATTTTCAAAAATGCCAAAGTGCCTCAGCATCTCTGTATAAAAATGTATTAAACACATAGACTTCAGTTGCCAAATACTTCCCAGGCACAGATTTCAACAGGAGTTACATATCAAAGTCATTTTTTAGATTTAACCCTTGAAAGCCTCAACCATATTGAATTAGATTCAAAAAGTATCTTAGATATGAAAAATGGAATGGGATACCTATGTCTGGCATTTTGATGCCACTGATATTTTTGAAATCTTTTGCACGTGTCATCTAACTTCAGAGTTTTCCTGTGTTTCTGGCAGGAACATGCAAAACTTTCAAAAAAATTCTGATGGTGGTGGCCTGTTTGGCTGCAAGTCTCAGTAAGCAAGAGACAGGAGAAAAGAGAATGTGGAGATCTCTGTTTCAATTAATATTTATTTTATACAAACCAGAAAAAAATCAGCTGGGTGTTGAAATGTAGTTTAGCAATAAGAATACTGTGAAGACCTTAAGATTGTTCTATATAGACAAATATTCCTGAGTGGGCTGAAGCACCCCACAACCACTGAGTGCTGAGAACTCTTATCAGCATTTCCCCACTGGTGAATTTAAACAACTTTCTACTCATCTTACAGGCTTCTGAGAACCCCATTCTAAGGTGCAGACTCCTTCCTGTGTCTATCATAGATGTTTACATATCTAGCCTGGGGCTGATAATCACAGAATCCCCAAATGCTCAATGTGCCAGTGCTCTGGAATTTAGCACAGAAGTTGTTTGAAATATCTAACCCTCAAGAACTCTGTCACTTTTTAATGGCACTCATAGACAGATATCTTATGGATATTTAGTCAAATACAGCTAGGTACTTGATCATGAGCCATTTATTAAAGTCTTACTATCTAGATTCTTAGACCCTCAGAAACCTTTAAAAATCTGGCTTATCGCTTCTTAGTTACTTTTGGTATTTCAGAATATTGTATTCTTAACTTTGCTTTACCTTTTTGATAATACTCTCTAACATATGAATYCAGAAAAGATCCCTCAGATACCAAAGGCATTTAGCAGTAATTTGGTTTTGAAAACTTGGGACAATCACAGAATCACAGAGAATCACAGAATGGTTGAGGTTGGAAGGGACCTCTGGAGATCATCTAGTCCAACCACTCTCAAAACCTGGGGCACCCTTTCCCCGTCATGACCTGAGGCTCTGTGAAGACAGAGAAAGGAAAGGTACAAAGCCAAGAAATAGCTTATCTCAGTAGCCTGGGTCCTTCCTAAATCAACAGCATTACTATTGGAGAACGAAGCCAAAAGAATTGCCAGTATCACTAACTTGCACCTACTTGTGGAGGAGGGTAGTTGATTGCATGGCAAAGCATAAAGCCCAGGAAGAATAAAATGCGGAAGTACAGCTTCTTGTGGATATTCTAAAATGTATTATCTCTCCAGATGAAAGAAGTTTTTACAGCTTTACTTCATGTTTGTAAAACTATTTTCTAAGATCTGCTTGTGATCTTGCTGAAGTGAGGAAAAAAATCTCTCATTGCCTTCTCAGGAATTCTGATCAGGGCATGAAATTATTCACACACCAAGTGCTTGCTGGCTCATCTCTTAGAAACCATTACTTTCATCAACCATGTACAGCAGTGGAATAAAATTCCAGACATTTTTGTCGTACTAGCAACTACCATATTTTAGAATGGTTATGTAACAGGCAGATGTGTCTCTGCTGAATGTTGAAGGGCCATTTTCTTTTAGATTCTCATCATGTGCTTTTTGAGTGTTGCGACTGACTGAATGTGCTCTGGATAAAGTCCTTACTGCTAAAATCATTCTGCAATGATAGACAAGATAGCTGGCAAGGAAGAACAGTGGCACCCAGTGGCGATTTGCTTTTTCTTTTTAAAATTGTTCTCTTGACAAGCTTTTTCTCTGGCTTTCTGAGCCGGTGTCCCAATATAATATACATAATTTAGTTTACACAAAGAATATACATATGTCTGTGTATCCATTGTGCAACAGTATACATTATACACATGCTGTAATTCATAAAATGAAAGGTGGCAATTATAATAAAAATGTAATTTTAATATTARAGAAAATAACTGAATGATTTGCTCTTTAGAAAACAAAACACTTCATGAAAGTTCTCTGTGTGAATTTCCTTAATTAATGGATAATGCCATTTCTGCAGCAGTTAAAGAAATTCCCTATTCTAATGAAATGATAAAAATAGCAGGTAGCTATCCATTATTTTTCAATTTATTTCAATAAGAGTGTTGAAGATGCCTTCATTCATTCTAGAAGAATATCAGTTTCCATTTCCACATATTTAGCTTTAAAACTTAGCAGACTTCCAAGGAGTTGTTTAAAGATGTTATATAGCCTCTAGTAACTGTGCAGTTTTTGTTTCATGAAGATCCTCTTTAGCCTTGATTCATACTCCAGGTTATTAATTATTCAATCCAAAGTATATTCATTTGATAGTCAGTTAGAAAATGCCACAGATATTATTCTTTTATCTCAGCTACTGTAACCAAGTCAAACTTCTCATAAATGTTGCCTAGTTT
This sequence comes from Rhea americana, assembly GCF_003343005.1. Taxonomy (NCBI): domain Eukaryota; kingdom Metazoa; phylum Chordata; class Aves; order Rheiformes; family Rheidae; genus Rhea; species Rhea americana. The sequence continues at coordinate 1,173,702 of NW_028187012.1, read as the reverse complement.
CTTACTGCTTTTACTTGGTGCACTACTGGGGGTCCTGGGTAGTCTATGTCTGTGGCTATGGGGCCATCACATCAAGGCTATACTATTAGGTTAAATGTAATCGTCAGAGCTGTTCTCAGATGCTAAAACAAATTGGCAAGGGAAGGCTTTTTGTACATACCGTTAGTCTCTGTCTTTAGTCTCCAAAACACATGGGCTGCAAGTAAAGTGCTTGTTTGGAATAATCCATAGTCCTCACTAGCTCCAGAAGGACAAATGGGAATCCTTAATGAGTGTTAAATGGCTTGGGCCAAAACCGCGCCAGAGACCGTTATGGCAATTGAACTGGATGGGCAGTTAAGAGCTAATGGCTCAAAACAGTCTCRGATTTCGCTTAATTTTCTAATATAAGAGTATCATAGAAAACTGCTRTAAATGCCTGAAGATTTTTGAAGACCAAGGCAGTCCTGTCATGCTTGAACACGCTTTTTATGGCTACAGAGTGAATAGGGTCTGAGGCCTGAAAGRAAAAAGAAGACTTCTAGCAAGGAGGGGGGCCTGAAAGGATCAACGAATGAACATAAATAACATTTAATTTTAGTTTTATGTTTTGTAAACATTGTAGCCTTTTCTCTTAGCAAAGAGAYGGTCAATAAAATGGAGAAGACTATGTTGTTGAAGTGTTGTGTAAAAGTTTTGTCACGCTAACTACCCTTGGTATACCAAGGAGGAAAATACTGACTCTCGCCATTCCTTGTAGCCTTGGGATTCACTTTATAAGAACAAAATCACTAGCAGGAGGAGCAGGCATAGGATGACCATAACCCTAGGTCAGCTGAAGTTTGTTTGATGCTTTGCCACCCAGAAAGATGATAGGTAATACAGCCCTGGGATTTGATAGCCACATTTGTAAGTGGAGAATTACTGGAGGAGGAGGGGAATAGGCAGCTCTCCAAGTAACTGCATGGTCAAAAAAATTAGAGGGAAGAGTTCAAATGATTRTTGTTGTACTTTAGGAAAAGGCATAGCAGATTGCTGGATATTATATTTTCTTTTGTGAAGTCAGTATTGTAAAACATTTGATAAGATCCCCCCTCAGTCTTCTCTTCTCCGGGCTAAAGAGGCCCAGGAACATGAGGGGGAATTTCTTCCCTGTGAGAGTGGCGGAGCCCTGGCACAGGTTGTGCCCAGAGAGGTTGTGGAGTCTCCTTCTCTGGAGATCTTCAAGGCCCGCCTGSATGCAACCCTGTCTACCATGCCCTAGGTRACCCTGCTGAGCAGGGAGGYTGGACTAGATGATCTCCGGAGGTCCCTTCCAACCTTACTGATTCTGTRATTCTGTGACTTGTTAACTGCTTCTGAAGGAAAGCACGTAGCTGACTGACCACTCAGTCTTTCAGTTTTCCAGCATTTTTGGAAAGGAGCTTGAGCTGTTATTTATTAGAGACCCTTTACTGAAAATTGGCAAGCCTTGCCAATGAACTCCTTGTAAAAGTAGATCAGTTCTTAGCAAATGAGTGAATTTAATTTTATTCTATTTTTTTAGCAAAATAGTATGAAATTGATACCAGATATGGCTTTTGTTGTTGCGATCACATTTTTGTTCAGGAAGCAAACCTTTTAAACTCTTGTGACGTTTTCTACCTCATATGCCCAGTGCTCCAGTATTCTGCAGTACACATACATCACGCACATYAGGTCAGCAATATGGTGTTTTTCTATGATGTGAAGTGCTACGTTTGTTTTCTGAAGAGTAGTAAATTAGGAAAAGTATCGAATTCTGAGTAAGAATTGTTATATATTCACATACATATTTGCAACCACAGTCTTATAACATCTATTTTTTACTTATACAGTACTGTAAATGTACAATGTCTGTTACTCCACTGCTCAGAATAGCAAATATTGCTTAAGCATACTGACAGCTCAAAAGAAAGCAATGCTGTTGACCCTAATCACAAAAATCTGCTTAAGAAGCAAACAAAATAAAATTCACTCACAGTCTAAAATGTGTAATCTCTTGTCAGTGTAAATTAATTGATGCCAGCAGTTCTGGCTAAGCCTACTGTGTAGTATTCGTATCCCACCCAGCAAATCTCTTCCCTGAAGTTTAATATTAAATTGTCATCTTAACACTACTTCAGTAGATTGGAACTTCTCTTTCAAAAGTAAGAGGACAACCAAATGCTATATGAAAAAAATGTAAAAATGGCAAGCTCAAAGAATATATGAAATGCTCCTCTTTTCTGTTTTTGCAAAGAGAAAACAGGTTTCCTGACAAATTAAACTACGAGAGTTAATAGAAAAATGGAAAGATTCCTCTACGTTCTCTGGGGCAGCCTCAGGAAGAGTCACGCGTTTGGGAATTTCACTGTGCTCAGAGTTCCAGCTTGCAGGAGCTGCTTTTCTTCCATTGCCTCTAGGCAGAACTGCAACATCGACCTTTAGGCAACTCCTCTCCATCTGCTGCAAGAGAAGCAGCAGTGCTGTAGCAGCACAAATAGCAGGTAAACTGGCAAGGACTCAMGGTGAAGGGCATCAGTCCTGGTCAAAATCAGTTTCCAAGCCGATACTCACATTAAACCCATGGGGATAGAGAGACCAGTTGGCCAAAAATGTATCTCAGGAACCCTGGGTATCACTTTGCCAAATGCCAGTGCCTGAAGTTTTTTTCTAAAGTGATACCATTCTAACTGGCAGTTGTAACCATAACAGTCTAAATGTAGGCAAAAAAGAAAGAAGAAAAGAACAAAACCACACATTTTCTATCCTAGCATACTTGAAAATTATACAATTCAATGCTTACTCAAACAGAATAATTGCTTATTTCAGTATTGTTTTGAGAACAGAGCAGGCTCTATTATGCTTGGCTTGCAAGGTCTAATGTTACTATAACCTGTGWCGAGTGACCCCACATAGTCAGAAATGGTAGTCTAATGCTTCTGAAATGTTCTAATGTGTGAAAACCTGAATGGGARTAGCTGATTGTGATTTTATCAGTGGGTATTAACTTCAGATTTTCAAAGGTTAAATTCACAAACCAAATAGCRGTGTACATTGAATCTTAGTTCCAAACATCCAAAATTTGAGAAACTCAGGTCAGGCCATGAATTATTCAGATCTCTCATTTATAAAGTAGATATTGAACAAATTATGGGACATACTTCTCTACCAGAGCTAGACAAAAGTAATATGTTACAGAACTAATCCAGAGTCAGCAAATCTATGAAGTTATATTTGAAAAGRCATACCCAAGCCAAGCCAAAACTGTAGAAAGCTTTAGAACTTTGGAAAAAGAAAAAAAAAAAAAATCCACACTAGCCCTTAAAATCACTGATGAATTTCAGAGCTGTCAGTGTGTTGTGCAGAGTGCACAGCTGAAAGTTCAGAAGAAGAAAGCAGACTTTCTAGTCCTCTTAGGAGAGCATTTATACCAAAGAGAGGGGGGGAGAGAGAGAGGGAGTGTCTCTCTGATTCTCTCTAGAGCAACCAGGCTAGAATTAGTTCAGTGGCATGGTACTCACAGTCTAATGGCTGTGGTTCATACTGCTGGAAGAAAGAATGAATGAAGTGAAATATGGAGGCGTCCTGGATATGCARATCTGGAGCAAATTCAAAGTCAGGGATGTTTTATTCTCCAGTGGCAAAATAAGGCATGGACTGAAAGCCACAGAGCACAGAACTGATCAAAATGCTAGAAGCTYAGAACAGACTAATCTGCATTAGCAGGAAAATAAAATGGATCTTTCACTGACTGTTCATCTGTCAGCAGTAGGGGATTACTCAGAGAATTTGATTAAACATTAAAGCCGTCCTTTTTAAAGTTTTTCCAAGTTCTGCATTATCTTATTTATTTTTGGTGCTGTTTTGCAGCATAGTTAGTGAAGCAGAGGCTGAAATATAAACAAGATAATGCAGCCTGTAAACAACAGCCCCTTTTATTTTGGGTAATTGCCAAATCTCTCTTAAGCAACATAATCTTGTTTTAAATTTCTACCTTGAAAAACTTTCTAGTATTTTCTTGAAAAACCTGAAATAATAATGAAACAGGACACCAAGTGATAGAATTACAGATCTTTCAGTAGCCTCAGGTAGAATCATTCAAAGAAAAATATCTCCCCCTAGGAAGTCTAACATTTCTGTTCTGTTCTGTGAGAGGAATTTGATAAATGATACGTTTTCATTCCATTGCATCAGAATCACACAGAAATCCTGTCATGAGCKCCACGCATAAGCAGCTGTGCTGTCAAGATTTTGTCACGTATCTCCCAATTTTATGCAGAAGAGGATCTTTTAAGTAGGAAACTCCACTAGACARTCAGATTTCTGAAGCTCAGGAAACCAGTCCAGTTCAGTTCAAGATGTTTTCTGCATTTCTCTGCTTGGAGCACTGCAGTTTCTTTGAAAGGATATCAGATTTTAAGTCTGCATCTTCTAAGTTATTATGTCCAGTCAAAACAGAGGAATGCTATTGATATTAGTAGTTTGGACAAAGGAGACAAGAAGATGGAAGGTACTTTCACAGCAGAGAAGTTTTTGATTTATTTGGGAATCAGCTGAGGTGGAAGGAACTTGGCTGCATGCGAAGGACACACACACGCGTGCTTCAGTGAAGAAACAATATGCGGTATAGAATGAACTTGACCTCTTTACAAGACTATAGATAAAAATCAAAAGCTTCACAGGAGTATCACCTTGGATATAACATTGCTCCAGCTCTCCTCTTACCCATATTTTGGACAAAGTCAGGACAGTTAACACTTCATAGAGATAYACTCTTCAGTGTTATCAAAGCACAAATAATCATTATTGCATATGCAAAGAATTATAAACAGTGAGATTCCTCATGGTGTGTAGAGTGTAGTAGAGCAGAGCTGGGCTAGATGAAATGAAAAAAGAGGAAAATTAGAAGCGATGCATTTGCAAAGCATGAGAGCTGATGTTTGAGAAAACAAAGAACCAGGACCAGGCCTATCTTTTTTCTGTGTATTGTGGCAAAGAGGGCTTATATACAGAGTTAGAGCTGTTCTTCCAAGCAAAGAGTTAGGGATGCCCAAACCTCCTCCATGTACTCCCATAACTCCCTCAACAAATGAGCTAGAAGCCCATTGTACCATTCCTCATTCTTCTCTGGGTTTCTCCATCATTTGCCCCTCTCAAAACGTTTGTCTGCTGTTTTCTATATCATATTGAACATTATCAAGTGTGAAGTTAAAAACTGTTTGCCTGATATCAGTCCTTAAACAGAATAGATCAAGTTTGTTTGACAAATCCATCGTTTAGCTGGTAAATATGTTGACTCTTGACGCTGATACTTTAAATTCTTGATACTGTTCAACTTAATATTGCAAAATAGTCCAAAAAATAGCTCCTGCTGTATATAGATAGAACATACTGCATTAATAACTTCATTGTAAATGAGGAACAGTACACCACTGAGGGTGTTTCTGTTAGGATTCAGAGATATATTTTCTTGAGTCTTTGTTAATAAATTTCTTACCAATAATAAAGTAGATTTTTTTGGTTACTGTTACAAAGTTTAATGAGAAAATATTGGTAACATTGTAAATAATGGATCTGGCAGAAAAGATGAGAGTTATTTGAGTCTGTCAAGCAGTTCTCTTCATACAGCCAGATAGAAAATTTTTGTAATTGGAACATAAATTCTGTTACACTGTGATGAACTATACCTTCAGGGGAAGAGCAGAGTAGAATTGTGCAGTAAAGGTGCTTATACTGCTACTGCTTATTTTTCATATGGGTACCTGATAATAAGAGATGAAGATAAAGGTCTTTTTCCATCAAGCTAATTATGCTCACACTGAGAATTATATTTCTAGAGGCAATGATACAGATTCAAGGGACAAAGAGTCTGACAACCTAAGATAAGCAACATGGGCTAAGGTGATACAGAAAAGGGACATTTGAACTTTGTATCCATGCTCTGTAAAAAATCAGTCCACTTTTGGCTATTCAACGGAGACAAACACCAGTCTAATGAAGAGTCTGTTTAGGATCAGCAGCATTTACTAATTTATGACCAATTCTTTGTGGACACAGCTCAGCTACTTTCAGGAGCAACTCAGAAGTTCTGTCACTTTTAAGTAACACCCAAGACGTGAAGTCTGGAGGACTTAGTATCTCTGGGGCACCTCAGTGCTCTAGGTTATAAAAGACTGATTAACCACAACTTAGTACACACTTGAATGGTATCTGCATTTTTGATGCCCTGCATTGGAGCCAAAGTATCTCACCAGAGCTAAAGTGTTGGGAGCTGTAATGAGGCAAGAATTTAAGTGCTGCTCCATGCACCAATTCAGGGCTTGCAGAACTGAATTTGTGCAGTCCGTATCTATTACATAGAGTTCAYGTTATCTGGATTTTTATGCTGTTTTGAGTATCTCAGTCCCTAGTCTTTTGCTACTCTGGATAATGGAGAATTTACTGCTGTTGGCTGTGCTGACTATAGTTGACTGTATCTCTTTATTGTATTTGTCTAGATCCCCAACCATTTGACTCTGGGAGAAAAATGTCCTACCTGTGCTTTCTTTTGCCTGGTCTAGAAAAAAAATCAGTTCCTTCAAAAGTTAATTTCCAGTTCCCTTCTGACACAGTCACTCTAAGTTCTCCTCAGCGTCAAGCTCTTTAAGCAATGTCGTAAACAACACGTTCTACTTACTTGAGGCATTGCGAAAACCAAGAAGCATGTATTCCATGTCTTCCATGTAGCAACTCCATTAATACGTAGGAAATGTCTTCTTTTAATAATATCATTACATTTTATTCATATTTATTTTACAATTCACTACAATCCACAGATTCTTTCCCACAGCACTCCTACCTAGCCAGTTGTTTATTACTTTGCAAGTGTGCATGCCATTATAGCTTTCTAAGTATAATACTGTACGTTATGTATTATACTGCTTATATTTTCTGAATTTCACTTACTTGATTTCAGACCGGTTGGTATTCAGATTCTGTCCTGTGCTGTGCTTGTGACTCCTTACAGCTTGTTATAAAAGCACTCCTCTGTCATTAAAGTCGTTAGTAAAAATGTGAGCTAGACCTGGAATAGAACAAATTTTCTTCCAATTGATCAGCCTGTCCCAAAAACCAACTTGGATTGTCCTCAAATACTGTTTTTCAATCAGTTATATATCTGCCTTACTGTAGTTTGAGGGAGCCGTATCTCCTTAGTTTATTAGGAAAACATAAGATGGAACTATTAGAAGTCTTACTGATGTCAAGACAATTCTCTTATCCTCTTTGCTAGAAATACTGTCAAAGAAAAACATTGGATAGGATTTTTTTTCTTTAATACATCCATGTTGACTATTTTTTATGATTTTACTATTCCCTGAAGGCATACAAACTGAATCGTATTTTCCCCACTGTATTCCAGAATAACTAAGCTGATTGGTCTGTAATTCCCAAGGTAATTCCTCTCTTCTCAAAAAATATTTTTCATCTTTCTTCAGTCCACTGGGACCTCTTCTTGTCTTTCCTGAGTTTGTTCATAACAATCTGTAGTGGTTCATCTAGTTCTTTAAATGTCCTGAATGCATCTCTCTTATCTACATAACCTTTCCTCAACATCTTATCCATATTTTTTATGTATCTCCATTAAAAATGATACAAACATCCAGATTTTTCTAATCTACTTTTTAAAAGATATTTCATAAATGTTTATGCTTTTGTCAGATAAAGTATATGCAAACAAATATGAATGATGGATTAGATTACATATAATAATAGAGAAAATACTTTAACATAAATATTATGGTCATCACCCGTGCCTAAAAGCAGATATAGTAAAAAAAAAAAAATGCTATAGATGAACAGTGGCCAACTATTGCCTACATGTACTCTGGCAGAGCCTGTTACTTGCCTTTTTCTTTTCTGAAGGTCACTCAGCTGTTCACAGACAGTCAGAACTGAGACATGCAAATATTTCTGACATACTAATCTCTGCCTTCTCTTCTCAATCTCAGTCTCTTTCTCAATCACATTGTTCTTGCATCTCTGTAATCATATAACCAAGTGTACCTGGTAGCACACACAACTACATCAGGAACCTGGTCCAGGGGAGCGTATATATAGCCATATGACAAGGATTCATTTTGTCTTGTGTTTGCGGATGCTTGTGTTTTGGTCAAGGAATGGGCACATGGATACCTTAAGCTGAGGACCTTATTTTGGAGCAGGTCCATCTCTTTGAAGTATCTCATAGAAAATTTTCCAGAACAGCAAGAAAACAAAAGACTCAATGTTTGTTCAGCTGAGGGAACTGTGAATATTTTCTGTGTTAAATTCCTTTTCCCTCTGCTATGTTTCTTAAATGATTAAGAACTCAGCTGGAACTGAAAAATTAACATTTTCTTTTTTTAGAAATTAATGACTTAGCATAATGTTCCAGGCAAATAAGACTATAAATGAACAGCTATTGTAATTTGAGGTAATGAAGGGTTATACTTATTATTCCACTTACGCATTTTTTCCATATTTGTGTTTCAGTTACATACCACATTGTTTGCAGTATCCAATAGGTTGGAAGTCAGCATTGCTGTGTGGGAACCAATGACTTCGTAACTTTTAAAAATCATATGGCAGGATATTTTTCAGTAAGAAGTATGATGAAGGAATTTTGACTTGATCTGGAAGTACTGGCAGAATATTGTTAAGTAGATTTCAGGCTTCAGCTGTAATACACGACTGTATCTCGGCTACAAAGATATGCAAGTGATCCATATTCCTTTAAAGTGGAAATCACCCATTCTTCTTGCCAGCAGGAGCAACAAAAAAGAAAGATCTTTTGAATAACAAAAGCACACCCCTGTATACAAAACAAATACTGTAGACCTGAAGATCAGTGACTTTGGAAGAGACTCATTTCCCAGATACACCTTATTTGGCAGAGTCTCATGCTGTAATTCCCACCAGCTTCATTTGTAACACTTAAACTGAGCAAATGTCTAGATATAAACTGCTGTACTATACATGAAATGGCATTTCTTAAGTACCACCTAGAACTAGAGGATGAATCTGTAGCCTTGAGATTCTGACACTGCCCGATAAAACAGTAATCCAGTTCTGAAAATCCACATATGCTGAACATTATGCGTGTATTTTACATATTACCTTGCATCAAGTTAAGCACAGAAAGAGTCATTTAGAGCATTCATCACACTCTGCCTGCAATTGTGAATTTCTATGTATTTTTTTATTAGGGAATTTAGAACAACAATAGAAAGTTTTGCGTAATCCATTACTGTATGAAAACATCAGCCTTCAAACAGAATGACAAATAGAACTGCTTTATAATGGGCCTGGTCCAAAGGCAATAAACTTCATTCTAATACTTTATTTACCTTCAGCAAGGCCTTGAATGAAGTCCACTAAACAAATGAAGTTCATTTTTCTCTGTCTCCTTGTAGTATTTAGTCTATTTAGTTTCTGTATTTAAGGAGGCTTTTTTCCCCCCTGGTCTTATAAGCCCTTTTCAAGTTGCAAAATGAATTATTTTATCTAGATCTCCTAGATTTTATACAGTATATTCTACTGACCCTGTTACTCTAGACTTCAGTTTCTAAGATGCAGTGGAGTTTGACATTGTTGCCTGAAATAATATAGTTAAGGGTATCTTTTATAATTACATAATTATTCCTTTGAATTAGTTGCCTGTAAAAATTCAAATTACTTTGTTAACTAAAATATATGCTTTGAGTTGTTTGATCATATCTCTTTTAATATTTTATTTTTATGGAGAGTAAGGCTTTTATGGAAGAACATTTTTTTAGATTATATTGATATACCCAAAGTTTCACTCTACGAATCTAACCTGTGCTGCTAAATTACTCCGTGGCTTCTTCCTTCCATGCCTTCCATAAGGTAGATGATAGCAGATAACTCAGTGTGTTGTGCTCRTCACCTCCGAACCTCATATCCATTGCAGGTGTTGCTTAGGTAACTGAATAACATGAAATAAGATATATCTGACAAACTTCTCTCCTCCCTCCCTTCAATGTATACCTTTTAAAGGTATAGTGAACAAGCAGATAGTTTTGAGGGACAGAACATAAAAGAGAGCRGAACTTTATACAAGAAAAGATGGGGGGGAGAAATGAAAGAAATGGAAACTTTAAGTAAGATTCTGTAATTTATTTGTTCCAATTTTTCTGGTGAGAAACAATTGAACCAAAAAAGCTCAGCCTACTTTACTCTTAGGCAGTGATTGAGGCTGATATATTCAGTGGCACAGCAAAGGAGGGGAATGAACCAGCCCTCTTCCATTTTTCAGTTTCCAGTTTTAAACAAGTAACTCTCTCCCCAGAAGGATTTTGCTTTCTCTGTTTTCCTTGTGTGCGTTTTCACTTGACTTCAAACACCACCCTGAACTACAGTAATACACAATTTGCTGCATATACACTGATCTCTGAACTTTCTGGAGCATTTCTTTGAAGATTAATGTCACAGGAGAAACTCCGACCACCAAGCAGCTCTTTTCCACRTTACATCAAAGGAGGACACAGGGGTTATGATGGGCAGAAATARGAAGGCGGTGATCTTTGAAACACAAAAATTCAACACACAGCAAATAGCAAAATACAAAGTATTCTGTTTGTTTAAAGGACACAACATAGCTGAAGAGCTGATTAAAGCAGAATACCACAAAGGGAAATTAAGAGACAGATTTTAGCTGATGGGAATTGGTTCTATTCCYTCAAAGTCATTAGAGCTGTGTTAGCTCTGCAGCAGCAAGGGGCTTGCTCTAAAACCTTAGTAATGTATTACAGGCTGGTTAAAAGCCAGATTTCCCATAACCTCCAGCAGTCTGGTTGTCACAAAGCTGTCCAATTTGACCTTTTCCCATGAGAACAATTCCTTTGTACAGATTGTTTACAAAGCAGAACGTTACTTTATTTCAAACAGGAACATGGAGGATGTGGGCAGCAACGCTCCCCAGAAGAGAGCGTTCGTTTTCGAATTGTGAGAAAGCGGAGAAGACGTGCCAGGAGGCATTTCTTAGCTCAGAGTTACAGGCAGCGCTCTGAAGCGTGAAGGGAAACAATTCAGAGGGCTCAGGTGTTACATGCTGAACATACTTCCCCTTATTTTTGTCTCCTTCCTACTAACTACCTTTACATGACCACTGGCCTTGACTTACTATCTGTGTTGGTGAAGGGYGGAGTGACTGTTGAGGAAAAAGATATTACCCCAGTACTGCACAGATTTAAGCGTGGGGACTTGTCTTTAGAAACTGAACGCCAGCTCCATTGCTTAAGTAAGCATCTGCACTCTTCTTGCTGCTTAGTGAGTAGCACATCAGCTTATCCTTCCCATGAGTTCACTGTGTTTAAAGAGAAGTCAGTTCTGAACACAAGACAAATTAAATACACTTGAACAGATTTTTGGCGAAGATATGCACAAGTTGTAAATAAAATCATCAAAACCTATTCCTACTGTTTCTTGAAGCTTCAGTGATTTTCTACAACTTCAAATATCAAATCAACATGCCATCAGTCACAAACTCTGATTTAGTATATTTCCCTCCAGCTTACAAAATTAAAAGATTGTCCCCAATACCTGCAAAAGCCAATCTACTGTACAAGAGGAAAATTCAGGTTGGGCCCTTTGGAAATTTATGAACAGATTTCACCTTTATGCAATATGAACTTTGAAAAATCTGAAGCAATCCTACCCATCTGTGTCCCACCTTGAAAATCTGAATTGTTACCACAGAGGATTAGGATGAATCCTATAACTTCACTGCTTGTCTGTGTTGCCTGTCCAAGTTAATATCAAACTGATCAAATTTAGATCAAATGAGAGGTATGACTATTTGTTGTTATCATGTGATAAACACCACATGCAGTCCAAAGAAAGTTTCAAGCAGGATTTTCCCTGTTGTTCAGAAGACTAATCACTGTAAGTAGCTAGGATACTGTTTCCTAATTATAAATTATTATTAATGTCATATGCCAAATTAAAAGTTGTTGAGTGATAGGACACCAAGTGGATATTTTATATTCAAATGTATATGAGCTAAACTTGTCTTGCCCTGTGCACAAAGAAGTAACCAGTGTGAAAGAATTCAGTCAGCTTAAACAGCCCGAGCTAAGATTTCAGGCTCAGATAAGGACTTGGGATGTCCCAAATGAATCAATGGGTCACAGAGCAGAGAGGCCTCTGCAGTAAGTCTTCATAGCTTCTCCGTCCTGCAGGATTCAGCTGCCCAGAGTCCACTTCAGTGAATCGGAAAAGCAGAAGCTTTTAGAAAGGCCACGCATTTGACAAATTAAGTTCAGACTTGTTCCCCTCCCTTAAGATTAAGTAGAGGTCTTTGTCGTTTTGTATCTCTCTGGTGGCTGGTGGAGAAGAATATCCCTGAAACTCAAGAATTTTTGTATGTTCACTGTCTATAAAAAGATCTGAAGACAACAGGACTGCACTGGCATACACGTGTGAAATGTTTCCCATGATCTTCTGGCTGTACAGGGACCACGTGGCATTAGCAGAATATCCTGTCAGAATACCTTTTGCTGCACCATACAGGTGTCTGTTAGCAGTTCACAGCTCCAGCAGTGACTCTCCTGTTTTAATTTGCATCCTCTGTCAAGCATAATTCTTGTTAATCTGTAACCTAAATCATTATATAAATACTGATTATGTTAATTTATTCTATCATTATGAAGCACTCCCTGGCTGAGACTTTTTAAAGATTTTAATCTTACAAAAGCTTTACTGCAGATTGCCTGTGGCTGGCTTAAATTGTTTTTTGTTTGTGGTAGAAAATTAAATACAGCATCAGTTTGTAAGAGAGCAAAAACATCACGCTACTCACAGAAAGTCAGCGGGATCCGAGGCTGCTGCTTTTATTTGTGGTGACTCTACAACATTRCTCATTTAAACAAGACATTGGCAGGTTTGTTAAGGACTTCTCAATCCTAGGACTACTGAGAAATTTTCCTCTGATATGTTCCCTCTCCTACCCATTCCCCTCAGTAGAATTACTGCAAGAATATTGCTTTCTCTGGAAAAGAAGTTTTGTTGAAGCATTCTTACGCTTCAACAGGAGTGTCAATGCATATTTTCTATCAGATTATGTTAAAGTAAATCAACATATTTTTCTTTTTAATCCTGAATTCACACAATGGTGTATAGGAACTGCTGTAGCACATCATGTTGTTTTCCTCAAAGGCCTGGCTGAATTAATACAACCTCAAGTTTTAGGTTGTTTACATCTTAACGGGGAGATCGATTTCTCATGAATGTTAAGCTTTCATTTGGGAACGAGAGTACAGAGTGAAATTTTAGTAGTAGAATCACAGGGGAAAGTAGGCATTTGAGAGGCTTTTACTTTATCCCTGCTCCAAAGCAGGATTATTCCTAAACTATTCTTGATTTGTACATAAATTGGAAGTTAGTGGGAAAATTTTGCTGGAGGCACACATTTTACATAGTGCTTCTCGGATTATCAGCTTCTCTGAGCTTTCTGAATCAAATCCTCAACTGTTCAGGGGTACTTCTGGACTGGCCTAAGTCAAGCAGAACTGGGGACTTGTCCAAGGACGGGGGATTTGATTGTTTACAGCTCATTGAGTAATTGTATAGACTCAAAGTAGTTCTATAAGTAGATGAGTGTTTTTCAGGGAGACCTGACACTGTTAATTAACAAGTAGCTAATGTGCAAAGATTGCACACTAGGAAAAACAGAAATTAGTTTTCCCATCATATCTCACTTCCACATTAAATTATAGTTTTCTTCCAGGTACTCAGCATTAACTCTTTACCAAGACCATTTAAGCTAACATATGCATTTACCTTTTGCATGTGATCAGTGTAGAATATCTCCCCCTTCTCCACTAGGAATGTATTTTAAATGTAGTTAAAAAAATCCCTATGATATTGTGTACACTTGCTTGTTTGGTATGGATGATTTTCAACTGATTACCCATTTGCTTTGTATGTGGAGTGTCTGCAACGGTTCAACTGGTAAAGTGTTTTCATCCAGGTGAAAGATTATAGTCTGAAAACAGAGCAGAAGTTAAATGCATCCAAGTAAAAACTTAAGTTGTCCATTAACTCTTAAGCCCTCTTTTGCTCTAACCAAAATGTCCCTAGCACTGATCTAAAGATAAATTCCGAGTATTGAATCCGTCTGTGTCTTACAGCAAGAAGAGACCAGTTCATATTTAGCCAGTCTTCTCTTTCAAGAACAGAATGGCAGTGTGGTCTTGGCAACGCGGTTGCAGACTTTAAAGTGCTTTCCCTAYGGAGGAAAATGTGGGTGCCCTCTAAGAATGTACAGGGCAGATATTATGGAGAGCCTTCTATAAAGGAAGAGGTAGTAAGAAAGTGATTTGCAAGCCACATCTATTGGCTAAAATGTATTCAGCTACTGCAAAAGCCTGCCATTGAACTAGAAGGGTATGCTGCTTATGAGGRGCTTCGTTTTTGCTAGATAGCACTCCACATACGAAAGTGGAAAGGAGTGGGACACTATCTGTTCCCATACGTTGCAAGAGAGCTATTTAGAGCCATAACACAAATCACTTCGTTTAGAAGCCTGTGCAGTAAAGATAACTCTCTTCCACTCAAACAGCCTTCAGGTTATATAGGGAAAATTTATTGTTTCTGTTATACTAAATATAATGTATTAAAAAGTTGTAAGCAGCAAAAAAGACTTACTTAGCTGAATTGAACTCCATATGAATCCAGGACTGAACTACATAACACTTTAAATGGAGCTTAAAGAACCCTATCTCTCCCCCTCACCCAACTTTTCCTAATACCTAGATATCCACACAGTCCATCACTCAAACTTCTAAAAGAATCAACCTCCAAATCTGGAGCTAGATTTACTTTTCCAGACATTTACTTTTCTATTTAGGTTTTTGAATAAGTGGCAAGGTATTTAAAGAGAGGGTTCACTACAAAAGTCATGGAAGAAAAATGGATAAAACCCAAAAAAATCTAAACTCCAGGAAGCTTACTGGAAGTTCAAGTCAGATTTTAAGTGCAGTAAGCAACACTGTGTTTGGCAGGGGGGATGTTTTGGGGAGTTTTACCTCTGCAGCTGCCAGGGACAGTGCAGTACTGAGTGTGCTGTTCAGCTGCCAGAGCAAGTAGAAGGGACGTGGGACGATGATTGGTCACTACTCTTTCCACCTCCAGGCAGCCCCTGAAATTCACACTTTACTGACCTGGCATGCCGCAGCTAAGACAAAAATATGCTTTTACAGAGTGTAAAGAAGTACAGAAATAGAGAAATACAGCGTTCCTTTTGTCAGCAACTGAATCACAAATAAACTTAAACAATAGCCTCTTTGAAATTTGGCTAATGCCTGAAGAGAAAAGGAGGAATGCAAGACCAAAAGAAATCCACCCACAGTCTCAGCACACTGATAATTAAAATCTTACTTGTTTACCGTTCTAAATTGGTTAACCTTCTTGTGTTCTCATCCTTACGGATTCCCACATACCTTATTGTAACAACTAGTTTTTACGCAGCAGACATCTTAATTTAGACAGACTTGGTTCTACTTCTGCAAAAATCAGTAGAATGATTCCCACCATATTCAGTGAGGGCAGGATTTACCCTGAAATCTGAGCTAGCATTTTTCAACATGTAATTTGTATGCGTGCGTGCATATTTATGCACATTCGCACATTCTACTGTTTTTTAAAATCCAGACACATTCAAAACTATCCTAAATGCTGCAGCACATTGACCCACATATACGTATATATTGCATGTGATTGTGCCCAGTGTAAACATGTGAAGCAACTCACTGATGTGACTGAAAAAACATTTTATTTCTCCAAAGATTTTGAAACATAGAGACATTGTAAGCTTCCTCACCATCTTTCTTCTCTTCTCTGAATTAAGAAGTTCAAGCTAACTGAAAGGAAACCTTAAACAGAGCAAGAATTTACCTTCTCAGATATGCTTCTAAAGACGACACAATGCAACTRTGGTAATAATACACAGGAATTACTTCCAGAAATAAGAAAAATGACTTGGGGGGTTTGGGATCTTCTGTTTTCATAGAAATTGTTTTTATAAGTTTTTCCCTTGTCTTCTGTAAAAGAAGAAAAAAACTAGAGATGTAATTTCAGCTTTCAAAGGGGTAATTATAAACAATACTTTATTTTACTCGTGTACATTTTAGTAATAAATCTTTTATATTCCAGAATAGTTCTGTTCCTTCCTGTAGCCTTCACCCAGTAAAGTCAATGAGAGATGTCCTGCTGTGTTTGATGGGTTTTAGATGAAGCCCTCAATTAGCTGAACAACCTCACAGCCTGTTTTCAGAAAAACAAGATATTTCATAGCTTGAAATGAATGGTTTATTGTGCTGTCACAGTTGCAAGAAAAGATTTTATTAAAAATGTCTATTTTGCTTGAATTATGTGTTAGAATGTGCAGAACAGCTGGATTCTCTGAAAAATTAAGTTCTCATGCCCCTACAGCATATTTACTTGCAGTGAAACTAAAGCTCATCAACTGTTTTGTTTAACAGAAACTACTTTTACACAATACACATTATGTGTACATAATACAGGTGTCTAAGATTATCCTGTCTGTCTCTCAGGTCAGGTCTTCTGTAACAAGAACCTAAAAAGACCTTTTTAATATTACAACCATATTTTCCCTATCTGACATTACAGATAAGGGCATTTTACAATGCACAATAGCTTGTGACAATGCCACACTAAGAGAAACATTCTCCAAATGACAGAAGGTGATGCATCATCACCTCACTGCTGTACAGTTTTCTAATCATCTCCTCTTGCTGCCTGACCCATTCCTTGCTGCCGATGTCTAAGGTGCTGGTGTCACAGTGACCTTGCAGCTGAAGCCTGTCCCCACTGGAACTGCAGTTCCCGTAGGCTGTGTCACACGCAGTGACAACCAGCCACCTGCCTTCTCCAGGGAGCGTGCCACCCTTGCTTTGAACCTCACTGCTTTTTTAAAGAGTCTTACAGCTGTTTCCTATCTCCTAAGAGCTGCCTGAGGAGAGGCAGCAACCTACCAACAGCAGAATCTTAACTGTTACGCAGCCAAGCAAAGCTTGAGCTCATGGTAATTAAATATTTAGCAAGATAACATTCTTCCACTTCTGATAGCTTCAGTATTTCCTACAGGATAAAGAGCTGTTTTCAAGTCTACTTTTCATTCTCCAAATCAGAATGGCCCTTGGAGGTGAACAATCTGCCTCTTTACTCTCAGGGAATATAATTTTTAGACTCACTGCAAATTGTCCACAAAGAGCAATAAGATTATCATTTTAAAGGAAGCATACCGAGACTAGGCAATTTGCATGAATCTCTGTCCCACAGGTCTGGGCAGACACTACCTCCCATCTGTTCACAAGTAGGAAGGAATCAGTTCAGGCCATGACTTTAAAACCTAGCAGATGTTTCAGCTTCTCTCCATCTCCCATGCATTGCAAAGGACAAGACAACAACAGCTGGGTCAATTGAAAAGCTATTTTTATTCTAACTRGGGGGGGAAGCTATTTCTGTTCTACCTGGTGCAACTGAGGTAGAAAAACAGGTAGAGATTACTGTGCATTACAAGAGGCATAATACCTCTGAGAAGTGAGCCTTGGAGAAAAAGGTTAAGAGAAAAGGTGTAAGGTGTCAAAAATACATCTCTGAAGAGGTTCCCCCTAAACCTTCAGGCTCAGGTTGCCAATTTGACTCCAAAATATGATTTATTAAAGATTTTATCCATGGAAAAAGTGTGCTAAAAGTGATTTTTCTCCACAGAATATAGTGAGAGAACACCAATTTTCTTAAGGGAAAATATTTCTTTAAAAATGTTTTGAGCTTTCTTAACAAAGAGGAAAACTGGCAGGGCTCAGCCCACACTCACTCATAGATGGCAACGCTGGTGAGGACATTTAGCTCCAGTATTATATTATTTTGCTGTTGGGGACAGAATACTTAGGAGAATTACRTATTTCATGAGCAGTCTCATTTTGGCTGATCAGAACCATGCATGTTTCCATTTGTTTCAGACACTGGTGTGCAGCATATAAATTATCCAAATATCTCAGGATTAGAAAGCAATGTATCTGCTTCAGAGAAAGAAAATTTTCATCACAAGCTTGATATAGCTATATTATCAGTTTGAGGCAGGGGATACAGATTAACTTTGTGTAGCTTTGGGGTGGTTTTTTGAATATTTTATCTCTGAAAAATTCTTTCCTCATGAAGAACAGGTATCACAAACACATTTTGAAATATCATGTGGCTACAGGCTATGAAAACTGTAGTTTTCATTACTGTAGCTATAATTATGGAATCACATAGTCATAAATCTTACCTATCTATCCTTCAGGTTTCTTATTCCCCCATTCCTGGGCTGGATTACAAGCAAACAATTTGTCCTGAAAAAAGAGAAATGTTAAATTGCCTTTGAGGGGCACAACAAAACCTGGGTCCCACAATTGCTTTAGGAAAAGAAACTGCTAGGGCAAAGCAATGCTGAGCTAGCTACCATGCCTGTGCTATGGCACAAAGTAACTGGCAAAAGGAGCAGATTTAAGATTAGTGTTGCAAGGGAGGACTGGGGCGCAGTGCCACAATTTGCTTTAAATGACTGGAGATTTGTCATCCACTTTCAACAACAATAAAAATAAACCCATGACTATATGAAAATAAAATTTTGAAAGAAACATCTTACTGTACCATTAGATTTGAATCACAATCTTATAGCTTGAGATTACAAGGATGCTTAGGTCTCTTATCATTTTGGATCTATTTGGCTTAAAGTGCTATGTATAGCATCATATTCTTCCCAATTCCCAGCAAAGCAAGTTACAATTTCCATATTTCATAAGTTACAGGCAAAACTACAGTTTCTCAAAAAATCAAGTAAGATTTCACACCCTAGAGAAGTGATGAATTCTTAACATTTTGAAATCTGTTGTATTTTGCAAAAAAACCCTCAGCTCTCAAAATAAATATTCCATAGTAGATCAACACTGACATTGCTGACAAACACAGGTGAAGTGTTAAATAACAAACTGCTCTCTCCCACTTTCATATTTCCTGTCAAAAATCTGAAGTGACAGCTTGTTAAGACTATTCTGATTCTTTTTTAACATTTAATAATCAGACTGACAAATTCATAGTTCAAAGCTCTGAAGTTTTGAGGTGTATAGCAGTAAGAGTGTGTAAAGCATCTGCTTTCTAAAGGGAAGGGAAAAGAGTCATCCAGTTATGTGGATATGATAACAGCAAAATACACATAGAAGACCAAATCCATGGCTCATCTTATTGACATTTAGCAAGATGGGAGGATAAACTTAATTTTGCTGCTCATAACGGAAGACTTCAGCAAGTGCTCATGCTCTGCTGAAGCAGGGCCATAACTGATCACAAGTCTCACCTTTAATACTATCAAGTCTTAACTTTTTTACTTCTGACTGCAAGCTCAGAGTCTTCTCTGAATGCTTCTCACATCTACATTTGGCACCTGAACACTACTGAACATCCTTTGAAAGAAACAGAGGAACTCAGATAGCAAGCCCTCAGCAATATTATTCCTTCTTCCCAATGAATGCAGTGATGAAATCTTCCATCAATTCAATATACTAGAATTCAGCTCTCATGCCTTGTTTGGTGAAATTTGTCTTATTTTCACAGCACACCAGCAACTACATATGTCAAAGCTTTCAATATTCGTTATGCCTGATTTCCCAAGCTTGTCTGTGGGTTTTGACCAYAGTGGTATATGTTTGCTGGCATATGAAATGGTCTTTAGATATAACTTTACTTTCATAATATGGGAGGGAAGTGGAGTTCTACTTTGACTGTCTTCTTACGTTTTGCTGGCATGCCACTCACCTGCTTACTCTGCTGGCTACTTCTAGTCCAGTTCAGGTATGAAATGCCTAAAGCAGCATCCCCTACACACAGTCCTTCTATCTATTTAATTAATTTACTTAACTGATTCATCCATTGACTTGCTCCTACTGTTACAGGTGAGATAAAAATCAGGGCTGAAGAATTCCCAGCCATTCAGGAACATGGTCTGGAAAATCAAACTAAATGATGCAGATTTTAGATGACTAGGAAGAAAAATCTTCAAAACTAAACCAACCAACTTTGGCAAATATTCTGAAATACTGAGATTTTTATTGTGAGCATTGATAATTGGAGTCATCATGGTCTGATTGTGGACTACTGTTTCTTTCTTTAATAGAGAGGAGAAGCTTCAGGAAATAGTCTAGGACTTCAATATTGCTGGTGGTCACAARCCCACTGATAAACATACCACAATATGCTGTTGTAATCAGAGATATTTCCAGCTGGAATTCCAACCTTCAGTTTTGTTTGACTGTATATAGCTGTAAACAGGTTATGTATAACTGTGTTCAAGCTGTGACTTGTGAATTCAGAAGTGTCAGTATCCTAACAACAGACTGGATCAGAAATTCTGCCATTTTCTCTCTTTTGCAGAGGATCCAGAACAGCAGAGTACTTTAAATGAGGCAACCAAGGCACCTTTCTGAGTCCTTATGCCATCTGTAAATACCTGAGACAGAGAGCAGAACACCTCACCTTAAGGTCTTCTGGCTGCCAGAACACAAACAGCTCGTATGCTCGTAAGTAAAGAAAGGTATGTCTTAGAAAATACTGAGCTCTGTTCACAACAGCTGTGAGGATGATCCAGAGCCTCAGTTCTCCTGCATCTCCTCCCCTATCATGCAAGTCCCTGCACTTCAACACACACACTGCTACTCAACCAATACAGAAACATAGGTTTTCTCAAAGAGCCTAAGAAAAAAAAGGATAATTGCTAAGATTTCTGTCATGAGCAGAACTCAGTATTTTCTAAGGTGTACCTTCCTGGCACTATTGCCTACCATCCTCCCTGTGTCCAGCCCAGGACACAGGGGCTATAGTTCATGATTTAGTGAGCTCACGCAGCTGGACCAAAAGCAACTCCAAACCCAAGTTCAGGGTTTCCTTGGCAGCCAACAAGTGAGTCTGAGCTGAAACCCACAAAAACACCTGTACTCTTCCACACAAAAGGCTGACTCCAATACACGGTGTGCCTCAGACAGCAGAGCTAACAGGCCTTGATTTCTTACTGATTTATATTCTCCTGGTTACTTGCACTGCAGCAGTGCCAGCTGCTAACTTTTCCATGGCCCATCAGCATTTTCAGTTTCTGCTCTCTCCCTCCAGGTTCTCTTCTACAAAGGCAAAAGGCAGTATGTCAGGGTTGGATCTGATCAACATACCTGCTGATTATTCTGCTTGGCTTGCTGGCTGGCCACATAGAAGGGAGCTCAACTTAATGTGAAGATAAATGGGGTACACTAATTAGTGCCTTACCACCTTCTGCTTTCTAATTAGTCAGAAAAGTTTGTAAACCTGTGAAAACTTACCTGCAAGATCATTGTTCCTGTTTTGAATTTCACTGAAAATTTTAAATTGCTCTTAAAAATATTAAGGGAGACAGCTAACATAACTGAAGAGGCTTAGTTTCTTAACTAAACCAAACTT
This sequence comes from Rhea americana, assembly GCF_003343005.1. Lineage (NCBI taxonomy): Eukaryota > Metazoa > Chordata > Aves > Rheiformes > Rheidae > Rhea > Rhea americana. The sequence continues at coordinate 1,152,195 of NW_028187012.1, read as the reverse complement.
AAGAAAAGGTTTCTGAAATAGCCAGATACGTCCAGCCAAAACTGAAGCACTCTAAATAGCAAGGAGTAATTCTGATTGTGAAACATTGATTGAGCAATGTGTTAGCTCAACAGCCAACTTTCTTTTCCCCCCTCTGTATCTTTGTCTAAAGAGAGATTGCTGGCAAGTAAGTGTGCTGGGCATGGTATTTTTCCATATCTTCACAGCAAATTCTAGGAATACAACATTGTCTTCTTTTCCACCCTTCCCCAGTCCCTTTGTGGGATTTTTTGACTTTTCAGGGGGTTGTTTGCATTTTAAGGAATTAATATTTCACTGACTTATACATCATTAGGCTCTATTGTATTGTTCTCCCTAGTTAGGGCTTTTAGTAAAAACCCCTCCAGCTTCAAGACAGACTAGACTGAAGTCCATTTGTTAAAACAGAGATTTACTTAACAGAAGATACATGAAACCTGGGCAGCTGATATGATAGTTGTCCCAATAGTTAGGGTCTTGGTCAGCAATTCCTTAGTTGAGTTGCCTCTTTGACCTGCCTTAGGTTAATTGGGATCACAAGATTGCTTTCATGCAGGCTTCTTTTAGTGCAGTTAAGTCTAAGATCTTAGCTGAAGAGGATCAGTATTTTTATACAAGTACGCCCCAAGGGTTATAGGTAACGAACCACAGCTGTTTAATTGTTGGCTTTGTTAGATAGTTTTGCTGCATGAGTAGGAAGAAACTAAAGCAGTATAACTACTGAAGCCTAAGTGATACAAAGGAAGAACTTGTTATTTCATTTACCGCCTTCCTCTTTTTCAAACTGTGTCATTTTGCTACAAGCTTTTTCAACATCAGACTTTCAGTAGCTGAAACAACCTCTTGCCATAGTAAAACCAAGCCTGAGCCTATGATAGCAAGTTTGTAATATCTTCACAAGGGGCAGGCATTTGTCGTAAGCATTCAAAGCATCACTAGCCATGCTTTTTCAGCCTTCACAGAATCACAGAATGGTTGAACTTGGAAGGGACCTCTGGAGATCACCTACTCCACCCCCCCTGCTCAAGCAGGGTCACCTAGAGCACGTTGCACAGGATCGCATCAAGGTAGGTTTTGAATATCTCCAAAGAAGGAGACTCCACAACCTCTCTGGGCAACCTCTTCTGATGCTCTCTCACTCTCACAGTAAAGTTCTTCCTTATATTCGGGTGAAACTTCCTGCATTTCAGTTTGTGCCTTAGAAAACAACTTTTGGCAGAGCAATTTTATCATAAAAGTAGGTGAAGTTTTAGATGTGAAGAGAGACAGTTCAAATAAAAGTATTAGAAGGACCAGCTGGCTTACAAGAAGCTGCACAAATTTACTACCACATTCTTCACTGCTAAATAACACTCGAATAATTGTTTGATACAACACTAGAGAAGCAGTAGTCTTCTGTTGCACTCGTAAGTGTATTTTTGAGAACTATAAAGGCAACTTTGCAAGACGCCAACACCTTATAGACCTATAGATGAGCAGTCAGTGAACCAGCCTCTGAAGATCAAAAAATCACCTAAAAGTCTAGCCAATTTTAATAGGCAATGAGCCCAGTACAAGTAGTTTTACTGTCAAAAATGGCTAATTTTAGAAAGTAGTAGAAAATGGAAAGGCTTAGGAAGTGATCCATGCTATTAGACAAGCTCATACATATAGAACACCTCTAATTTAAAAAAAAGATGAAAAGTTTTTAGGTTTTCTGTTTTGTTTTGCTTTTTAAATAGCAGGAAGGAAACCTTGAAGCGAGATATTGTTTGGAAACAGAGCATGGATTTAAAAGTGTTTCTCCTTGTACCCCACCCTTGGAAATAATTATTCAAAGTCTTTAGGTAAGCATCCTAACAGAACTTAAGATCAGTTTCTTACTGGCAGGGTGTTTTGGTTCATTGTTTTGATTTCATGCTTTGAGAATAGAGGAAGGCCACTACTCACTTATGCATATATATACACCCACTCATACACACACCACTTTTGCTCTTCTGTATGCCAAAATAAGTAAAGGGAAAACTGTGTGAGATGAAGGGTTACTTACAYCACGGTTAAAACAGTTTTGGTTGTTAGACACATGTGCTGCTTTCAAGCTGCTAAAAAAGTAATATAGTGTGTGCATGAGTGTGTGCGAGACACATTTATCCACATCAAGAATTCTGGCTATTTTGGATGGCTAAGGACAAGAGTGGATCATTTTTCTCTTCAGTTTTCCCTAGATAAAATTGGTTTACTTGGTATGTTTAAGAACTGCAGGGAAAAGTACAATCTCAAAAGTTTTATATACAGATTTGATGGCAGAAATGATACCCAGAAAAGGCCCATATACAGTGTATTCCTTTGACCAACATGCAGAATTCATCAAAGAAGCTCATTGTTAAAAATGGTTAGACGATTACTGTTCATTAAATAAAAATAAATGCATGGAGGAAAAGATGGAGTTCATTTTCAAATAATGCCAATTTCAAATAAATTCAAATATTTATTCTCATTTACATCATCCTGTTTGCATCTTCTGACTTCTTTATCAATATTCCTTACATAAAACCATTTTAAGGTGACTTTCAACATTGTCCAGTAGGACATGCATCTGATTTCTCTATTTTTCTTTTTAAGCCAYTTTTGTGAAAAAAAGATGCCCTGTTAAACTTCCCCTCCGACAGTTTTTAAACTGAGGAAGAAAGGAAAAGGAAGGATCATTGGTTGAAAAGAAGAGACAGGAGAGCACTTAATGTTAAAAGAGTATGAAAGCTCCAAAAATATTTCAGATGCAAAGAGGAAATTTTATACCGCAATAAAAGCTAACAAGTAACTCAAGAGAACTCTCTGAAGACAAGCAACAAAAAGTTCTTAAAGGTGAAGAGTCAGAATAGAAAAATTATTTAAAGAATAGAATAAAATGAGGGATGTTAGAATATACTGCAGACACTGAAATGTCAGGCTAAAAGAAACTTTTTGTTTTGGAACTGGAGCTAAGGGGACTGCTGAAACCAGTGCAGAACAGGAGCAACTGAAAACCTCAGCAGACACTTCTGAGAAAGTTGCAGCAGGATCACCATAAATGTCCTATAGCAAGATTGTAGGCTAGTAAGCATGACTGGAATAGCCCTGTGCTGAACACAGCTTGAGAGCTGTAAGCCAAGAGAAAAGAAAAAAATAACTAAGGAGAGGGGAAGGTCACTTCACTAGTGAAGGAGGTGACAGTGCTCAGGAGAGACCAGTGATAAGGAAAAAAAAAAAAAATACTGCAAAAGGCAGGCAGATGGGCAAAAGAGTAAGGTGTGGTATGAGGGGAACTACTTCGCATATCACATTTCTTGCCTTAAAGCAACCCAGATTTGCATCACTGTCTCCTTCAAGGATAACTTTCACCAAATAATGTGGTTAGTGTATGATCACAGCCTGGCAGGATCATTCTTTTCCCCCAGGCAAGTTCTCTCTTGGGAGGTTTGTTGCTCTGCCTGCTGCATCCTGGTTACATGTTCCAAAGACCTCTAAGACACCTACAAAAACTGTAGTTTTTTAGCTGTTCAAAAACAGCTATTGTGAAAAATGGAGCATCCTTGTATAACAGAGAACTCCTCGCATAGCGGAAACAAGGATTCATTGCAGATGAGGTGAAAGAACAATAGACTCACTGTTGAAGAAAGGCATAAATAATTGGGAACATCTGCAAAGGGACTAAGTTCTCAGGAAAACTGGCTTTTGGCCCCTTATAAATTAAGTGCGTAGAGCATAGACGTAGGAGTGAACAAACCTGGAAGGATCAAGCAAAGGAACAGCCAAATACCCATTCCATTGAAGCAGTCATTGTATTAGCCCTGGCTGTAGGCAAAGGGTAGCACAGACACTTTGTATGAGTTTGTAGTACGCTACAGCCTTGTGTGACTGCATGATGTGCATGCACATGTGTGTGTGTGTGCACGCACATTTGTAAAATAAGGCATACTCCAGCAGGCAGTGCATGAGCACAGGACACTTTGTAGTCTCCAGTTAGAGGAACCCCCAAAAGTTCTATCTGAGAGGACTTACCACATGACATCCATATGTCCAAGCTCATATGTCCTTTCATATGTTCAGTGTTTACATTTTCTTAACCTCACACAAATCCAGCCATACCCCAAGCTCCCACAGATGTTTTCTTCCTAGGGCTAGACTTTTACCAGCCCCTAACATAGGCAACCTCTGCTGGGATCTTCATTGCCCTTTAGCTGCAACAAATCTGAGCCTATCATTTCTCCTGCAGTCTAGACCTCTCTTTCTGATGCTTGGAAGGAAAAAGTCCACACAGGCCTAGATCCATTCTGCCTTTCTCAGGAAGATACCTCCTTACAAATATCAACAACAAGTATCCAAAGCAAGAGTTTTTTTTCCTCACCAACTGCCTATTCACAGTGGGTGAGCCAAAAGCTGCTAAGCACTTTTCTTTCCCTTTGTAACACAGGAGGTGACTCTACTCTCTATGTCAGCTCCATGAGGAGTGTCAGCTCCAAGGGATGTCCCATCCATTCTGTCTGTGAGCTGCTCAGCTCCCCATTTCTCCCTTCTGACAGGGTAAGAAAGATGTTCATCCTGCTTTAGCAGTGCAAACCAAGGTCACAGAGAGCTCACGGGCTGTCCCGTCTATAGAAATCTTGGAGGACACATAGCTGCTGACAACTTACCTGTGCCACAAGCAGAAGTCTCTTGTACTCCACTGAGTTACAATCCATTATCAGTCTTGTTGCAAAGCTTTAACTCACAGCCCTGAACAGATTTGAAGAAAAGCAGTTGAGGGGGCTGTTTTCCCCACTGCAGTAGCTCTAAACACTAGAGATTGCAGTTTATATTCATATATCAGCTTGTGCCATGCATTCTTTCCTCTCACTCACGAAGACTAAAAGCCCTCAGCCAAGAAACAGAAGCTTCTTCAGCTGCTCCAGCTAAAATCCAGCAAGGCAATAAGACAGTGACCTCAATCAGCCAGGGCCTCTTGCTGTGATGGAGGTGGGCCCAATTATCCTCATTCCTTCTAGTTTATATACTACCTTCTCAATCCTTTTGCTTATATTTCCTTACAAGCTTCAACCATTGCCTAGCAAACACTTACAGTCATAAGGAACTTCCCACACAATCAATGAATCAATCAGTCAGTCAGTCCCTCTCATTCACCCATCTGCTCCCTTCTACCCCTTCCTCCCAGCTGGACATAACAGTATAGCTCACCCTACAGCTAAGCCAGRCTTCTGGCTAGAGAGCCCTTACACCATCTGGGCATCCCTTTTATCGCTTTCCTAACTAGCTGCAGCCAAGATGACCTACTACAGAGATACAAGGTTAAGCAGCAAAGCAGGATGGTTTTGGGTGGCATTTATGGAGGGCTTCAAGCTGGACGTTCTCGTTAAGATATGCTTTTAATATAACAGGTAAATAACAAATACCAGGAAACAGATGTGCTTTGTGCATCTCTCCCCAAGTTGCACTCTCACCATCACTTACTCGAAAGAGTTGTGATGTGCCAGAAGGGGTTTCCAGTGCTTGCTTTGCTTACACTCCTCTGTTAAAAAAATAAGGTAATAATGGCTGCTCCTTGGACAGGATTCATTCAAAGAAATGGAAGCAACCTTTGTTCCTTCTAGGATGGCTGGTTGTCCATAAAACAATAGATGGTCTCTTCTGTTCAGCCCCATGCAGGTTTTGGCAAACAAATCACAAAGAACCCCTAGCTCTGTAGTTGCTGAGCTTCCATTTTCCAAGGGCGGATCAAGCTTGAAAAGGTGGCCAGGCACTGGCAGAGCGATGTTATTGAAAGGTCAGTGCTGTGTGATGCTGGGGGGTGAGCTCTGAGCACAATCATGCCATTTCCTGTGGTATCTCTGGGTGCTGAGCTATACTTTTCATCTCCTTTCTCTTGCTGTTTTTTTTTTTTTTTTTTTTTTTGCACATGTCTGTTTGGGTCCTGTTGCACGCTCCTGCACGTATACGTGAGACTGATTGGTTCTCTTTTCTTGCAGTTTGACTATGTTTCCTTTTTTTTCTGCTGTAGTTCATTGTGACCACAATAATGTGATTTTTTTGGTTAGGAGCCTATCGTTTTCCAAGAAGTAATAGTCAATACTTGTTAGAGACAACCCACCCACCCCAGGGTGTCATCCTTTTTACATTTGTGTCTCTGATGTAGTTACAGGAATTATTAGTGCCACTCTGTGGAGCGTGTATGGGAAAGTAAAGCCTTTTGCCTTTGCTCACCTTCAGCTTACCTTGTGCCAAAAAACTTGTGCCCTTGGAAAGGACAGTGCAGAAGATCCAAGCCTTTTCCTAGCAGCAGCCATGAACACAAGTCTCTTTCTCTCCAGGGAGATCCAGCCCACTCCATTTGGTCAGGTAGCAACTTGCAGCAAAATTATGTGGCCGGTTAATCTATGCACCCAACAAATGTATGGTTTCAAATTTTGCAGGGTTAATCAGCCTGCTGTCAACACACAGAAATCTGTTTCACATTATGTTGTGCCTCTGTATTAGCAGGTAACTGGTCAGCATCACACCATTTCATAGAAATGCATGCTTCTGAAGTGTTACAAACATGATTATGAACATTTTATAGAAGGAATACTTCAATTCACTCACTAAGTTCAGTCACCTTTACCGTCAGTATGTGAGTAGCACTGCCAGGAAGTATGGCCAAAGCAATCTGYATGGGCCAAAGACTTTTTCCTACATGGCTTCCACACATAGCCTACTGCCAAGAGTGATTTAAGTCATAGTTACACTAACAAGTAATTGCACCAGTTTGCACTGGTGTGCCTAATAATTTTTATTTGTTTAACTTGTTATTGTAGCCTTCAGCCGAATGATAAATTGGCCCAGCTGTAGTGATTTTATTGAAATCACTGTACTGTTGTTGTAACCATTTTGGGTTGGCATATGGAATCTTCTGCTCAGGAGAGATCAAACTTTAGTCTTATAAATGTCAATGACTGGCAAGCAAGCTTTGCCTAAATTTGAACCTTAAATGTTTCATACTTACAGACCAGATATACCATCATCAGTTTGGCCCTTTGTAAGGAGAGGCTGAAAAACAAGGAGAGAAGACAGAAAAAAGCATCCGATAATAGCACATGTACAGTGCCTCCACCACAAACAAAGTGCCCACCTGTGGCAGCAAGGGCCTGGGGGAAGGTATTTTGTCCCTAAGGTCAAATGCCTTACAGATTCATAAGATTCACGGTGCATATATTGAAATAAATGTACAGGACCTGCGTTCCATGGCAGAGGGTTGTGCTTCTATGTTCAGAGGTCCACAGCAGGAGTGACGTGCCTGCTCTACCCTCCCGCCTGTTACTCTTTTCTTTTATCRGAGCAATTCTAACCTGTTCCTGCAGGTCTTTCCTCTCACTCTTTAGGCCAGGTTTTCAAGCTCCTCCTTCCACTAGTAATGAGCACACTGAGGAATACTATCCTAATGCAATTTTAAGCCTCTTGGGCTTGATTCAGGTTTGACATGTTTGATTCACTGCTTCATTATGGCATTTCCTTGGCATGAGAGGATTAAGTGGGCATATGGGCTCTAGCTGCTTCCCTCAGAGCCTCAAGAGGAAGGTGTGTGTTTGGCAATGATGAGGCACAGTTGACATGCTATTACATATTCTGTTCCAGGTGTCTATGACAGACAAGATTGTTCCCTGGAGCTATGGAGAGCTGGAGAGAAATTGAGGCATTCTAGCTGCACTTCCAGGCTCCAAAAGAGGAACTGGGTAGTCCCAGTATTAGAAAGACAAAAGGAAAGTCTTAAATCACTTATTTGTCTCTTCTGAGGTCCAGTCCACAGCGTGGTAGGAACAAGTAGGTAGGACCGTTTGTTGCTACAGTATCTCAGCTAGCCAAGGTGGAAAGAACTATAACCCATTCCTCCCGCAGGGCTGGTGCTGCTGGTGCTATGGACATCTGCTGTTCTTTGAGAAGCAGGTGAGAAAGGGGGAGACTGAAAATATGATTAACCAAAAAATTTTGTAGAACAGCAAGGAGATGCTAAGTGCAGATCCAATTATATATCTTAAATTATTTCTAGTTCCAAAAGACAATTCTACTGGTGTTAAAAAAAAATCCTATTTCTACAGAAGTCAAGCAGGAGATCTGAGTTGGGCAAATTTTTGATTTTTCAAAGTCTGTCTGCCACAAATCTTGTCTGCAATCAGAATAAGCTGTAATTACTCAGTTTTGAAATCCAAGTAACTCTGTGAAGATCGAAACTTGTACAACAAAGCGTGTGTAGTTCTTCTCAATTGACAAAAAGTTTTAAATGCCACCAAATATATAGAAAAAAATCAGCCTCCTCTGACTAGGAAAAAACTCCAAGGAAGTTCAGTGGAGGCTTGTACTTACATTTTCCAATTCTTGCATAATATTTGAAAGACATGTCTTTAATTACATAAAGAGCCAGTGTCTAGAAAAACAACTTGGTCCGTTACATTACCTAAATATAGTCGATGCATCCAATACACTCAAGTAAGTATTTTGCAGAGATGAAATTTTATCTCTGTAATGTGGAGGTGAAACAGATAAACTGGTTGACATCATGTGTAATAGTTAACTGCATCACATACATACTCTGGAGAGTTGTTATTTTTACATCCTGTTTTTCAAGCACTTGCTAACGTCAAAAGATCTGAATTATTTGTAATTTCTTAAAAATAGGAAAAAGCTAACTACCAGATATACAAAGCACCACAAAGTAGCTGCCCGAATACTATTAATAATGATCAGCAGCAAAAGTTTAAGACACACAGGAAATTTACCGTAAGGACTTCAAGGACGGCAGTATGTTTGCAAATAACTTGTAACACTCCTGCTTAAGCACATTTTTTTAAAGGAAATACAATGCATTTCAGGAACCACTCTTCTGCTTTCATTTTTAAGCACTCAAAAAAAGCAGAAATCAAATCGGTGTTCTGCCAGCTACTCCCAAAATCAGGCAGATAGATAGATACTCCCTTGCTTASAGCATATGGGTACACACTAAAGTCAGTTTTGGTTTTATGACAGCTCTTGTACAAACAGTGTCACCAAGTGGCCCACTGAGTCCTCTGACGTGGTGCCTGGTCAAGGAGAGGCAATTCTGCTGCTGCCAGGTAGCCCGTCAGCACRACCCCCAGTGCTCGCTGACTGCTGTCCTTCCTGTTCAAGCTCTGCCTGTGGCATATATTAAACTCCTCAAGTGCTCTTCGTTATGGACCGAATACTTTTGACCCATCTCGTGCACTTTTCAAATAGAATTTTCAGAGTAGAAATCGTTCAGCTTGAGCTTACTTGCATACCGCATAGCCACCCAAGCAGCCACATATGATAAACAATGGTTGTATTTCAAAATAAGGTATTTTGAGTAGTGTTATTAAAAAAAAAAAAAAAAAAAAAAAACATACTGTGAGCTGGATTGCTTCTATGTGTAAGACACGAACAGGAACAATGTCCATAAATGATGAGCTGTTTTCATCATGATTTTTACTATCAAACTGAAAGATACAAATGAATAGACTGAAACTGATTCCCCTGCAACTACAGCAATCTCATTATGTTCAAATAGAAGAAAAAAAGGCTGGCCCTTTTATTACACTTTGGCTTCAAACTCAGTCGAGTTGAGCACTGTAATGAAGAGTCAAAGGCAGCTGTATGCTTCTGCACTCCTGGGTCAACTGAGAGCAAAATGGTTCCCTTTTGCCACTTGCAGCTGGCAGCTCTAATTCTCAGCGATCTGTCAACTTGTCATTCCTTGTTGCCCGTCCCTTCTCACCTCCACGATGGCTGTTGTGTGTAGGGAGCAGGAGCGGAACCGAGCTGGCTTACAGCCCTCTCRCTCTTTCTCACGCTTGCATGCACATCTATCAGAGGAGCTTTTAATTTGTCTTGCAGAATATTTTCTTCCTGCTTTATGCTGCTTCTGATACACACGGTTTTAAGTTGGGAGTTTGTACTAGATTGATATCAGTTGCTGGTTGATCTATGTAGAAGCTCTTGCAATCCGCGGAGTTTATTTTTATAGAGCTGGTAAAAACAAGCGAGTAAACAGTTGATGCCTTATGGTTGTCAAGGTGCAAAAGTGCACTTGATCGAGTATTAAAAGTCCAAGGAGGTTTATTTTTGCCTTAGCAATAATGCTTAACAGTTTCCAACTTACACAAAGCTTACAGTTTTGGTTATCATGTTCCCCAACTTGTTTTTCTAGGCCAGCGCTTTGTGTTGTCCTAGCATTTATCACCAGGCCCAGAGGGATAGTGCTAGAGTCCAGTTTTGTTTTACTGTAYGCAGTTCAAAGCAGCAGCCATGTGCGCAGATAATCCAGAATATCAAAACTCCCACCTCTGCAATAACACCAACAGAAAGCACATTTACCAGCCCTACGATACGAAAGCCATGTCAGTACACACAGCAACCCTTGCCCTCTTTTTAGGAAAACAGGCAATGCTATCAGAAAGAAATGGAGTACCCTCTTAGACTGCCTCTTAGGCTTTGTACGGGCCAGGATTTTCAGCTCTCTTAAATCCACTCATGTCCCGCTCTGCTCTCGAGTCTAGAGCAAACAGGGTTCAGGTGGCCAAAGGCGGCTTTTATTCACTATCTTGTGCTAGGTCTCTTCTGTGCCACCGCCTCTGCATGTGCTCTCCCTGCYGGGAGTTCGACGTCTAAAAATATAATTTGCAGGCAGCATGATACAGCCTGAAGCTGCGGGCAGTCAGGCTTAGCCACGCAGGACCGACCTAATGTGAACCTTCTCCCCYCATGCTCTAACCATGCTAGTGAGAATCAGATGGAAGCCTGGAATGAGCAAAATCAAAAGGCAGCTCTTATACTCTTGCACTGATTGGGAAAATCAAAATCAACACAAATCATCTAGTGCTCTAGATCAATAATAGCAAATAATAAAGTAATAAGCTTACTTCAGCAGTCTAGAGCTCATCAGTAGACCATCTCTCAGCAACTTCTGCTTAGAGGCATATTTGCTTTATTTATTGAATGCTCCTGTGTCATGATTCTACAAAAGTGACATTTTCTTTCCAGTCGGGTGCTCTCAGATTTCAAAATTTCTCTCCTAGGGAGATAGCAAGCATGATTTTCACAACTGATGAGGGAGAAGGGGGGGGGGCTAAAAGGAAACAATGCTCCTGACCCCTATTTTGGAGCTCAGAGTCTTTCTTAACTAGTAAAATGGAAAAGCCTGTCCTGCCAGTCTCTGACAAAGCCAGCTGCTGAGATGTGCCTTTGGCAGGAAGAGAAAAGCAGCTCTGTGATTACTTCTGGGTGGATTTACCTTTCAGCAGTGATGACAACTTGTCAGCAGTCCTTCCTTTCAAACTCTATCTCCTTAAACAAAAAAGAAGTACTGTAGGCAATATTCATAAAACCATTACACAGGAGGCTGTGCTAGTCTCTTGAGAGAAGGCTCTGTCCTGCCCTCAGTCACTATGTAACACTTCAGCATTTAACACCACCATAGCTGCTCGTGACAAATGGTCCAAGCATATCCGGAAAAATCATAGGAAGAGGTAATGATGTGTTTTACTAGAGAAACTGACGTCTTTTGGTGCTCAAAGTGTTCAARGAGATTCACTAAATAAGCAGTACAATAGAAAAGAAACTGTGCGCCAGGCCTCCTGCTTTTTTTCAGCTCCCAATTAGCATGCTAAGGCAAGAACCGTCCTTGCAAGCCCAAACAGCCATTGAAATAGATTTTAGAAAGGGTGTTGTGTTTGCCCTTTTTTTTTYCCCTTCCCTATGGATGATGACTGTGAGGAGGATTTGAGAGGAAGCATAAATAAAAAGGAAACAGATTTAGTTTCCTACTGACCTCACTGAGTCATCAAATAAGCCTCTACAAAGAGATGGCAAGAATGAGATTATAAAAACAGTATTTGGCAAAACCCATGTTTGTCTCTAACCTCCCTAGATTTTTAATTTGAAATGTTCAAACAAAAAATTTCACTATTAATTTTGTCTGTCTAAGACAAAACTCTGTATGAAATAACCTCCTCTCCAACAGATTTCAGGCAGTTCAACTTCCAGTATGATCCTTTTTTTCTT